>NC_140588.1:967381527-967978567 GCF_964204655.1 Triturus cristatus
TGCAGGTTTTTAGCCCCCTTGACACTCAGCTTCAATTTATTACCCAGTTTGACACTCTGTTTCAGTGTTCTAGCCCTGTTAGACCTTGCATCTTTTGGTGTGTTTCCCCTGTCTTTTTGCTTCCTGACCTCCCGCTTTGATGCTGTTTTTTCTGGTTTTGTGTCTCTACACACTTTCTCACTGCTGTTCACTGTTACAGTGCAAGTGCTTCTATTGTAAATTGCATTATGGATTGGTATTTTCATGGTTGGCATGTTTAATTTACTTGTAAGTCCCTAGTAAAGGGCCTGTAAATCAAATGGTGCTAGTGGGCCTGCAGCACTGATTGTGCGATCCACACAAGCAGCCTTTCAAAGGAGTTTCAGACTTGCCACTGCAGTGTCTGCATGTGGTTTTTACTGCCATGTCGACTTGGCAAGTGCACGCACTTGCCAATCCCTAACCTTCCCTTTTATTACATGTAAGTCACACCTAAGGTAGACCCAAAGGACCCCAATGGGCAGGGGGCAGTGTATGTGAAAGGTAAAACATGTACTGGGGAGTGTACCATGTCCTGATAGTGAAAGACAGTGTAATTAGTTTTTCACTATAGGAAGGTTATCTGTCCCATAGGATAGAATAGGAAGTACTGGGTAACATTTTACAAGTACATCTTCCCACTGGGACAGGATAGAGAGATGGAGTTTCGTATGCCTGAATTCAGAATGCAGAAATGCATCTTTTTGTAGAGATTATTTTAATGTTCTGTGTTTGAAGTTACCACTTTTAGAAAGTAGGTATTTTCTTGCTTAGCCCTCCTGTGAGCCTCTGCTGGGTTGTGGATTGACTGTTTGGCTTTGGAGTGATAGGGCTGGGGATGTGTATTCTCTTCAGACAGCCACTGGGTGGGAGTCAAGGTGTGCCTTGCCTTTCCTGGGTGAGTCAGGGCTGAGCTGAAAAGACATGGGCTGCATTTAGAGTAGTGGGAGATTTCCTTGTACATGATTGGGCCTGGTCTGCCTTGGATAATGCTGTCTCCACTTCCTGCCAGGAAGCTGGGCCAGAGAGGACCAAACTGGTTTGGACTGAGCACAGACACTCTCTACCCATGAGAATAAAGAGTAACTAAATATAAATATTGGGGCCCGACCCCCAGAACTTTAGAACTCGCTTGGATCAAGGAACCTGCCAAGACGAAGACCTGGAAGAATTGTCAGGAGGACTACTACCCCTTTGCTGTGTTGTTGCTTTGCTGGGTTGGCCTGCAGTTGCTGCTTCTGCCTTGGGCAGTGAATGGACTGGACTGAACGTTCTTCACTTGTCGCTGAGTATCTCCAAGGGCTTGAAATAGAGCGTGCCTCCTGTTCAGGAAGTCTCAGGGACAACAAAGACTTCACTTACCTCTGGGTACAGCCTCCGGAACGTGGGTTTCAGTTGCCACAGAGGGGGAAAGCAGCCGACCTCATCACCGACACCGCTGCTGGCTCCGTGTCCTGAAGGCACCGCAGAAGGCACCACCACACTTCACATCGCAACCCTGGTGTCACTGACGACAACGACTGCCGCTGAACCGCTGCTAGCACTGTGACCTGTGACAACGCACTCCGCCCCGTCTAGCTTCACTCCGCCACCCTTGTCTCACCGAATACGTCGCTGCACACTGACCTCGACACCCGTGAAAGCACCATGGATTGGGGGCACCACTCATAAGTCACAGGACACACCGCCCTGTCCCACACCACAGTCTGGGCTGACGGACATCAGCTCAACATCAAGCAACCCAACTGGCCCATGGAGGACATCAGGGGATTGAAAAGGTGAAAGTCGGGATGTGGGAGAAGGTCTGGTTCCCAGGGCTTGAGGGCTGAGTCGAAGAAATGGTGAAGAAATGCCCAGCGTGCCAACTAACCAGTGCACCACAGCAATCCGCTCCCGTCCAGACAGATGAGCATGGGAAGACCCTGTGGGAGAAAGTGAGCATAGACTTTGGGAGCTTCCCTGTTGGCCGGGCGACACTGGTTATGGTGGACTCTAAGTATCCAGTAGTGGAAGTCGTTAGCTCTACTGCTTTTGTTGGGATTGCCCCTATCCTGGAAAAGACATTTGCGTTGTTCGGCTGCCCGAGGTAGATCACAAGCTACAACGGGCCCCCATTCCAAGGTGGAGAGTTCCGCGATTTTATGCAGCACCATGGGATACAACACCGCCGCATCACCCCTCAATGGCCACAGGCCAACGAAGAAGTTGAGAGATTTATGAGGACTCTCAACAAGGCCCTGCGCATTGCCGTGGCCGAAAATGCAGACCCGGAACGCCACCTACAGCTGTTTCTCCAGGAGTACAGAAGCACCCCACAAATCACCACGCGTCAGGCCCCGTGGGCACTAATGTTCAACGGTCCACGCCCTGACGCCATCCCTACCGGCCCTGGGTGGACCCCGCCTCCTTCTGATGAGGACGAAAACCTAGACAGGAGAGAACATCACAACCGAAGGGCCAGTCACAAGAGGAGAGCAAGGCCGCGTAACCTGGTGCATGGAGACCAGGTAATCATGCGTTGCGACTGGCCTTGTGCGACCACACACGCTTCAAGTGCGTGGGTGCGACATATCCAGCCAATGCCGGGTCTGAACACTGCACTGCTGACTTATTACACTACAAAGTTGGGCCTCTAGGCCCTGAATCAGTGTAAAATGACATATGTACCCCCCTAAACGGTACTGTAAACATAATAGACAGAGACTTTTCAATCAACAAATATATACACACATATATGCAAATATATATGATACGTGTAATGTTAGCCAGATAATTTTACTGGCGAGGCTATCATTCATTACCCCCAGGTCCCTCCGTCCTCGTCCCATTCCTTACAAAGTGGAGATTACTATCTCCGCGACAGAAAAAAAGAACAGGAGCATGCTGGGATACCTAACCCACTCCCTCCCGCTGGGAGTACATAAGCGGTACCAGCCCAGCATGCAGCCTGTTCTTTTTTTCTGTCTTCCGACAGGTTAGGACGTGCTGATCTTACCTGTGATTTCTTCGTTGGATGTCTCGTGGGGCTGCTGGGCTGTCCTCGACATCCTCTTCCGCGTCTCCTGGCCTGCTGGGCTTGCTGGGAGTCGCGTTGATTGGCGCCCGGCCCTTTGCGGCTGGGGCGCCGGATGTCCGGATTCCTTCCGGGTTACCGCGCGCGTCCTCCTACGGCTTGGCCTGGCTGGAAGACGCGCTGCTGTGGATGAGATGGGAGCCCAGGGGCTGCGCCGGGCGGTGCTCCTGGTCTCCCTTGGTGTGCTGCTCGCCTCCTTTCCTACCAGTTCCCCTGCTGTTCCTGAGGTTGGTGCTGGGACGATGCTTGATGGGGGTCTATGTCTGATCGGTGGCTGCAGCTCTCTTCCTCGCCCGGCGCTGGTGTCTTGGAGGGCGCCTGGGCTGGGTCTTGGGGGCAGGGCGCTTTTGGTGTGCTCTTCCTGCCCCTGTGGTGAGTACCGCATAGCGGTTCCGATTTCTTCCATGCTTGTTCCTCTGTCTCTGTGCTTTGCCTGCTGGGTCTGGCTGTGCACGGTGGGCTGCTTCGGCGGTCTTGGCTGGGGGTCTTGCTTGGCTGCTTCGGGGGTATTCTCGCCGTGCTTGCTGCCTGGCGATTTTTTACTCTGGGTCCTGGCGTCCTCTGGTCTCACCGTTTGCTGGTTGATTCCTGTTGGGGTTTGTCCGTGCTGGCTTCTGGCGCTCCCTGTTCCTACTTGCTGGGTTGGGGGCGTTGCGTGGCTTTCTGCGCTGTGTCCCTGCCTTGCTTCCCGATGCTGCGGGGGGGGGGGTGCTTCCTCCTCCGGTTCTGGGTTCCCTGTCATCAGGAGCTATAGCTCAATGGTGAGTCTTGTGCCTACGGTTGTAAAGGGTCTCACAGGACAAGGGTTCGAGTCCCGCACACTCTGTCAGAGTGGCATAAGATGGCAAAGTTTCTCACTCATCTTTAATGCTCCTTGTTTCCGCTTGCTCGACGCTTGTTGCTGAATGGCGTCTGGGCGGAGGGGTTGGGGGACGGTCTCTGTTTTATGGGGTTGGCCTGTCCCCCTGGTGGGTGCCGTTTTTCTTCCATGTGCTGCGCTCTTCTGCTGTGCTGGCCTGCGGCCTTGGCTCCCTGTTTTCCACTGCTGAGGGTGTGCCGGGGCGGGCGGGTGCTGTGGCTGTCCCCCGTTCCCCTGTGCTCGCTTCTGCTCCCCTGGGCTATTTTTTTTTCTGGTGAGGTTCGTCCTGGTTCGTTCCTCTGTCCTGTGGGCTTCCTGCCTTCCTGCCCTGCGTGCTTCTGTTTCCCCTGGTTGGTGCTTGGTTGTCTGTTCGCACGGATTCTTCAGCCTGCTGCCTGTCCGCCCTGTTGGTTCCTGCTGTTCTTTTATGGCCAGCCCTGGTGCGTGCCTGTCTGGGTGCCTGCCTGCGGCTCAGGCTGCTGGGCGCTTCTTGCGTCCTTCCAGGGGTGTTGGTGTGGCCCGTGCTCGGGGTGCCTTGTTTTTTTCTGCCCCCCTGTGCCTGTCCGGTGCTCTGAGCTTCAACGTGTGGGGTTTCCTGGCCTGTGGCCTTCCCTCCCTGCTGGCGCCTGCTCCTGTCTTGGTGTTGCGGCTGGGCACGCCGGTGCCCTTGCGTCCGCTCTCTCCTGCCCTCCGGCGTCTCTTCCTGCCTGGGTTGGTGGGCTCCTTCCCCGGCAGGTTCCCTGTGGGTGTACTTCGTGCTGGTTGTGGTCGGGGGGGGTGGGCCTGTGGCCCCCGGTGTTCCCCCGTCTGAGGATCCTCCACTTTGCGCTTGGCCTCTGCTTGTGTTTGGCTGGGTTGCTTCTTGCATCCTGCATCTGGGTCCTTGTTGCTTCCGGACTCCCTGTTTCTTGGGTTCTCGGGGGGGGGGAAGGGGCTGTTGTGCCTTCCCTCTGTTCCGGTGGGTCTTGGCCTTGGTTGGCTGTTGACTCCGGGGCTTTCCTGGTGGGCTTTCTGGCTGGTGTTGCTGCTTGCCTCTTCCCTCTTGCCTGGTGCTGTGTTGTGGTGCGCTGGGTTGACTGATGGGGTTTGGTTTCCTGTTGTGGTTTCCTTTCCCCTCGTGTCTCTTCTTTGTGGCTTGCGGTTGTTTGCCTCTCGCTGCCGCTCCTTTGCCTCCTGTGGTGGCTGGGGGTTGTGGGTCTTCCTTGGCTTCTGCCTGGGTGGTTCCTTGTTTCTTGGGTGCACTGCTTCTGGGCCTCTCCCTGTTTATGGGTTCGGGTTGCCCTGTGCCCTTCTTTCATGCTTTGGGTGCCGCTCCCGATGTCCTCCTCGCCGTGCCTTATCTTGGGCTTGGCCAGTGGTTTTGTTGGTGGGACTGCCGGTTGTGGTCTAGCCTCCCGTAGTGTGTGGGCCACGTTGCTACGTCCCCGCTCCTCTTTTCGGCCTTGTGCTGGTGGTTGGCTTTGCCTGGGTCCTGGGGCTCTGGTTTTCCCCTTGTGGGCCTTTTCCTTGGGCTTGGGGGTTTCTCGCTCCCGTACGGCCTGCTTTCGGCCTGTGGTGTCTCTGGCCGTTGCTCTTGCTGGCTCTGCGTGCTTTGTTCTTCCCTTTTTGGGTGTGTGCCCGCTCCCCCCGGGGGTTGTGCGCCTTTGGTTTCTCCGGGCTCCTCTCCTTTGGTTTGGGGGTGCCGGGGGTGTTCCGGGGTGCTGATGTGTTTCCTCCCTCCGGTCCTTGTTTTTGGGCCTTCCTTTGCGGGTTCCCTGCCTGGGTCCCTGCCTGGGTTCTTCCCTGGCCGCTCGTTCTCTGGTGCTTTGGGCCTCTTTTTGGCCTCTTGCTGGCCGGTGGTTCTGGCCCTGTTGGTCTGAGTGCCGGGTTGGTCCTGTGTTCTTTCCTGAGCTGCTCCTTTGCGCCTGGCTGGTGTGCTGTGACCTCTGTGTTGGTTGCCAGTTGTGGCTTGCCGGTCTCCCTCTCTGTTCCCCGGCTGCTTCTCCTCTCTTGGTGGCTTGGCTTGCTTTGGTGCCGGTCCCTGGTCCCTTCTTGTTTGGGGTTTTTGGGTTTGGGTCGGTTGACCCTTTGCCTCTCCTTTCGGGTTCTGCTGCTCCAATTTGGGGCCTCCGGGCTGGCTGGCTTGTCCGTTGTCCGGTTGGCTTCTTGGGTCTTCTGGGCTGCCTGCGTTGTTGGGCTGTTGGCCTCCTTGTTGGTCGTTCCTGTTTCGCCCCTTTTTGGGGTACGCCTTAGGAGGTTCCTTGGTGTCCTCCTGACCTATGGGTCGGCTCTTGGTTGGTGGGGGTTTCTCCTTCCCGGTTCTGGGGTTTATTCCCCGATTCTGTGTTCGGCCCTTGGTTGTTCTCTCCTGGCTGTTCGCTGACCGTGTGTGGAGTCTGCTTTGGGTGGCGCTTGTTGCTCTCCCTGGCCTTGCTTAGGTGGGTTCCTGGGTTCGTGTCCCTGTGTCTCCTGCCTTTGGTTGCCTCGGTCCTGGCCTTTTGACTGGTTCCTGTGACCGGGTTTTTTTTCTCCCAACGTGGCGGCCTTGGCTGAGGCCTTCCGGTGTCTCTGCTGGGGTTGACGGCTTGTCTTTCTGCCTTTTGGCCTGGGCCTTCTGTCCTTTCCTCTTCGGTCTTTGAGGCTCTGCGGGTGTCTTCCCCTGATGTGTTGGGGTTGGTCCTGTGAATGGTCGCGCTCGGTGTTTTTCGAGTTTGACGTGCCTCTTCGTTCTCCTCTTCATTCCCCTCGCCTCTTGGTGTGGTGTTTGTGGATTGGTCCGGCTGTGGGTCGCCTTCTTCTCTGTTCTGGGGGGTTCGCTCTCTGGCTTGCCCTACTATGTTCCTTCCTGGGTCTTTGGCGTGTCTCCCTGTGCGTCATGCTCTCGGGTGCTCTGCGTTGGGCCTGGTTGTGCTGTTTTGTCCCATTTGCTGCAGCTGCTTGGTGCTGCCTGGGGCTGTGGGCTTCTCCCTTGGTGGTTTTTCTCCCGGGTTGTTTGTCCTTCCTGGTTGGGTTGCTCCTTTGGGGCGCTTCCGCTACTCCGGGGTTCCCTTTCCCTGGTGGTTAGGGGTGGTGGTTTCTCTTTCTGCCCCTCTGGGGGTTTCCTTGGGTCTTGCTTCTGAGTGCGGGGCCTCCTTCGGGCTTTCCTGGGGGGTCTTGTGTTCGTTTGCGGTCCTTTCTTGCTAGTCCCCTGCTTCTTTTGGGGTCTGGGTTCTTTTCGGCTTGGTTGGAGGCATGGCTGGTTGTGTTCTCCTGCCTGCTTTTCTTGTGGGCTCCCTATTGCTTCTGTTGGGGTCCGTTTTTCTCGGTCTGGTGACCCTGGCTTTGGTGGGGTTCCGGTAGGCCGGGTTCTCTGCTTTGGTATTCTCCACTTTGTAAGGAATGGGACGAGGACGGAGGGACCTGGGGGTAATGTCCTATTACTTACCGGTAATCTTCATTACTCCTGGTCCCGTAGTCCTCGTCCCATTCCTTACTTCCCTCCCTCCCTCCCTGGCGGCCGGCCTTCCGGTTGTTGGCTTGGTATTTTCAGGCTGCATGCTGGGCTGGTACCGCTTATGTACTCCCAGCGGGAGGGAGTGGGTTAGGTATCCCAGCATGCTCCTGTTCTTTTTTTCTGTCGCGGAGATAGTAATCTCCACTTTGTAAGGAATGGGACGAGGACTACGGGACCAGGAGTAATGAAGATTACCGGTAAGTAATAGGACATTAACGTGCGCTTTCATTTGGAAGTGCACTGCAGATAATTCAGAGGACAGTTGTTAAAGTGTGTAGTTTCGAGCAGTATTATGGTTCTCTAAGCTGCCACATCAGTGCTCGGCTCCCGTCGGGTTTGATCTTAAGGCTTGCAGACATTGTGTGACTGTTCTGGTGCAAGTTTGAGCCAGAGTGGAAGTGTCAGCCGCGACCCGGAAGAGGTGTGGAGCAGATGTGAGGAAAAAGAGCTGCGCCTCGGAGGAGGCCGTGACGGCGCCTGTCAGGGGCAGGCGGGCCTGTCCTTGCCGCCACAGACATTAATGTATGCAAGATGTAAATGTGCTGAAACGTGCTCGCGCACAGAGGCTCGGAGCCCAGGCTCGCGAGGCGCGTCGCTTGGCCAGCTGAGACTGACTGAGACAGCCCAGGGCACTGATTGCCATCTCAGAATGGCTTCACAGTGAGCTGTCTGACAGTTCATTGTTGCCTGGTTAGTTACAGACGGTGCCTGGCTTCTGGACTTGCTCCTGTCTTTGCGAGTTGATATTAGAGCACCATTGTCGGAATATAAATACTGTCATCTTAATATCATTTTTTTTTTAATTCACATAGGATTTAAATAATAGAAGATCTACTCCCATGGCCTGATGATTTTGTAGGCTATATTTGACATACAGTATTTCTGTATCAACCAGTGATAACGTTTCCCACCAATCAGAAGGGATCCTGTGTTGCACGTGCCAAAGAATGTCATGAAACCAAAATTACATGGACCCTGCACCCCCCAAAAAGGAGCCAGAGACCGATTTAGTCTAATGACCATCCCTATCTGGTCTCATGCAAATGGAACATTAAATTCTTTTACTTATTTCCCACTACCTGGTCCGTGGCAATGTTTTATCACACACATAAACCATACTGCGCCTATGCAAAAATATTTTATAAGTTATAAAATAAACCTTTGTGTGCCTTTCCATCCTCAGAACATTAGAGGGAATTGCCCTGACAATCTTTCATTCTCTTCAGCTCAACTGCACTTCATAGCTTGTCAATGTAGACTTGCTGAGTCTGCTGTCCAGTAAGGATGGCCTTGAACGCTCATTGGTCCAGAATAGTCATTTTCTACTCAGCAGTGCTGCTTGAATAAAAGGAACTCGAAAGCTTAGCAGCTACTTGTGAGACCGGCCTCACGGCGTAGGCCCTCCCGATCATCCAGCCCACCTGCAACCACCCCAAGACACGGCATCTCCGACTCCGGCCGCCCCAGCCACACAGACCCGAGGGCCGGCCAGAGCCCCCGACAGACTCGACACCCTACCACGCATGTCCGACTAAGGGAGCGGGAACCCCCCGAGCCAGACCAAGAGGCGCCAGCCCAGTCACACCTCGGATCGCCTTCCCCAGGGAGGACTCGATCGGCCACCAGGCCCCTGGGGCGCAGGCGCCTCGCCTGCCGAGCGTCTGGGGTCCCTCCCAGACCCACCTGAAAAGACCAAAGGAACGAGCGGCAGGAAATCCCGCCGAACCCCCTCAGTCACCAAAGGCCCCTCTCTGCGAGGACTCCGGACTTCAAAGGGCAGGGGGAGTATAATAAGGGGTGCCGGAGGGACGAATGGCAGAGAAGACCTGGAACCATCGGAGCCCTGCTGACGCTGTCGCGGCTCCCGAACACCGAACCACCTGGGCCTGCTGAGTGACTCGCGGCCTCCAGCCATTGAACCATCTGAGCCCTGCTGACGCGGTCGCGGCTCCCGAACTCCGAACCACCTGTGCCTGCTGAGTGACTCGCGGCCCCCGACCCTTGAACCACCTGAGCCCTGCTGACGAGGTCGCGGCTCCCAAACTCCGACTACCTGTGCCTGCTGAGTGACTCGCGGCTCTCCCCTCGAGGAAGAATTGGCAAGAGATCGCCAAGAGAAACAACACCCTCCAGCTCGAGGATTGTGAGCTATCCGCAGTGTACTTTGCAGAGACACTACATTCAAAGACTGTCCCGCTACCCCCATTCCCCTACCACCGATTTGTAGTCTCTTGTGCCGCTGATGTACTACTTACAACTTGGATCATAAAGATCCCTTGAAACCTTCGATAAAAGAACCTATCGTCCTACGAAGAAATACGTGTGGTGTCCCTCTGTTCGTAGTGTAAGCTCAGGGTGTGCGCGCCTGGTTCGGCCTACTTGGGAGAGGTGGGTCAAAGGGGTGGGCAAGACGTGTATCGAACCCCTCTCCGGCGAACGCCTTTCCAACATTTGGTGGCAGACGACGGGATCCGAGCCGACACCGAAAGAGAGCGTGCAGTGAACGACTGACGCACTACCAAACAGAGATGGAAGGAGAAACCTCCCTGGGTGCCGCAGGTACCGAAATGAGCTCGACGTTCCCAGAGGATCAATTGGACTATTATACGCATAGAGAATTAAAACAATTTTGCAAAGACCTTGGAATCGCTACCACCGGATTAAGCACAAAGGAAGACTTCCAGAAAGTATTGAAGACCTGGGTCGAGACAGGGGCGTCCCCGACCCAAACAGAAGGAGATTCCGCCCATGAACCACGAAGCATCCCGGTGAGAAACAGCGGGCCAGAGGGGAACCTGTCCCCCGAGGAACTAGCAGACCGAGAGAGAGGCCGCAACCACGAACTTGAACTGGCCAAGCTGAAAATCGAGGGAGAAATAAAACTGGCCGAGAAAAAGTTAGCCGTCGAGCAGTTACGGCTACAAGGGGAACTCGAGGAAAAGAGACGCCAAAGAGAGCACGAAGAAAAGAAACTCCAGCTGGAACATGAATGCAGCCTAAAAGAGATCGAGTTGAGGGCTAAAAGTGAAGAGTCACGACCCTCCGGGAATCTACCATCCGCTCCCACCGTGGAAGCCAAAGTCCACATCCCCAAGGATGTGGTAAAGGAGTATTACAAAAACGACGATATCCAGCAGTGGTTTAAGGCCTACGAAGTCGCCATGACCTCTCACCGAGTCCCGCAGAAGGATTGGGGGGCTGGGCTATGGGGCCGGTTCTTAAGCGAAGGAAGAGATACCCTGCTGGATCTGCCCTCCACGGTCATGAACTCCTACAGCCACATGAAAGAAGCCCTCGTGGGCCGATATGGACTCACCCCCGAAATGTACCGGCAACGGTTCCGAGATTGCAAAAAGATACCGGGCACCACATGGGTAGAATACGTGAACTTTTACAGCCGGGCCTTGGACGGGTGGGTCAAGGGCAGCAAGGTCTCCACCTTCGAAGAGCTGTTCGATCTGATCGCCTGGGAACATTTAGCGGCCAATTGCTTTGTAGAACTGCGCCAACATCTCCTGGACAGTAAACTCACCGACCCTCGAAAGCTGGCCGCCGAGGCTGACCGTTGGGTGAACACCCGGGCCACCCGAGGCCCCGTGGGAGACTACGGTCACCACAGTCAAGGACCCCCCCGCCAGAGGGGCGGAGGAAACCACGGCCGACCGAGAGACTTCCAAGGGGAGCCCCCGCACAGCCCTCCCAGCAGCCCACCGGCGGCAGGTCCAGCCCCGTCCCCAGCCAGCACCGGAACCCTGGGGCGGCTAGGGCCACGAACCAGGACCACCTGCTTCCGCTGCCAACAGCCCGGACACTACGCCAATGACCCCCAGTGTCCCCTGTATCAACGACCCGCAACGACCAACCCTCCGGCCCGGCAGATGGCCTCCGTGGCCCTAGGGGAAGAGATAGAGGACTCCGAAGAGTGGGAACCAGCTGCCATGGCCCTGGTCTCCCTTGGGGATCGAGAAATAGTCCCCGGAACACCCTTGCCCGCCAACACGAAGAAGTACCGACAGCAGGTGACCATCAACGGCCACCGAGTCGAGGGCCTCCGCGATACCGGGGCAAGTGTCACCGCGGTCCACCGCAACCTAATCTCTGAAGACCAGATCCTACCCGATGCCCTCTGTCCGGTCATATCCTCCGACAATTCCGAGAGCCTCTGCCAGATGGCTCTGGTGCCTTTCGAGTGGGGAGGAGTCTCCGGAGAATTGAAGGTAGCCGTCCGAACATCACAGCCTGTAGACTGCCTCCTGGGCAACGACCTTGAGAGTTCCCCGTGGGGGCAAGTAGAACGAAGAGCCCATCTCGAGATGATGGGCCTACCCGAATGGGTCTGCGCCACCACGCGCTCCATGACCGCGCGATTGCCTCTCTCCGAGGGCGGTGAGGCCCTCCCACTGAACACTGTCCCCGAGAAACGGAGCACCCTACCAGAAACGGACAACCCTCCTCCGGAAGGAGAAGAAGACACTAACCCGGGAGAGGGGTCGGAACCTTCCGCCCCTGAGGCACTGACTGAGCTCGGAGAACTGCCCGAGATGGCCTAGTGGCGCTGTGAGGGAGGTCCCTCCCGTGAAGAGTTCTGCCAGGAACAGGCCACCTGCCCTTCCCTCGTGGGACTCCGACAACAAGCCGAAGCCCAGACCGCCGGTGACCGGTCCGGAACCCACTGGGTCTATTGGGACAATGGCCTCCTATACAGCGAACAAAAGTCAGCCGAGCTAGGCGCAGCCCGAGTACTGGTAGTACCCCTGCGCTTCCGAAGCCTCCTCCTGGGCCTGGCCCACGATGTACCCTTGGCAGGACACTTAGGCCAAGACAAAACATATCAGCGATTAGTTACCCACTTCTATTGGCCCAAGATGCGAGCAAATGTAGAAGTCCACTGTAAATCCTGCCTCACGTGCCAGGGCAGTGGGAAAAGTGGCGGAAAGCGCAAGGCTCCATTACAACCCTTTCCCGTTGTGAGTACCCCGTTTGAGCGGGTTGGCATCGACATCGTGGGACCCCTGGATCCGAAGACCGCCCAGGGCCACAGATTTATCCTCGTCCTGGTGGACCATGCCACCCGCTACCCCGAGGCCATTCCCCTCCGCACCATGACGGCTCCAGTGGTGGGCCGGGCTCTCATGGGGATCTTCTCCCGTGTCGGATTCCTTCGCGAGGTTGTGAGTGATCGCGGCACTAACTTCATATCCCGCTACATGAAGTCCCTGTGGCAGCAGTGCGGAGTGACATATAAGTTCACGACCCCCTACCACCCCCAGGGCAACGGCCTGGTGGAACGCTTCAACCGAACCCTGAAGGGGATGATCCTGGGCCTCGAGGAGCCCCTGCGCCGAAGATGGGACGTCCTCCTCCCTTGCCTCCTGTTCGCGTACCGGGAAGTTCCCCAAAAGTCCCTGGGGTTCAGCCCATTCGAACTACTATACGGACACCCCGTCCGGGGGCCCCTGAGCCTGGTCAAAGAGGGCTGGGAGACAAGCCCCCGGGGGACCCCCCCTGATGTGTTCCGCTACATCCTGGCGCTCCGCAACCAGACCCGGAAGTTCAGAGAACTCGCAGAAGCTAACCTCGAGGTCAGTCAAGAAGAAATGAAGCGCTGGTATGACCAGAACGCAACTCTGGTCGAGTTCCAGCCGGGCCAGCAGGTTTGGGTCATGGCCCCGGTGAAACCCTGCGCCCTACAAGACAAATGGACTGGCCCCTTCAAGGTGATCGAGCGGAAGAGTCAGGTCACGTACCTGATCGATGTGCAGTCTCCGCGGAACCCCCTCCGGGTTCTCCACGTGAACCGTCTCAAGCCCCACTTTGTGAGAACGGAATTGAGTTTGCTCCTGGCCACCGACGATGGGGCGGAAGAAGACACTGAACCCCTGCCCGACCCCCTGTGCGCTAAAGAATTAGATGGTTCCGTGGAGGGAGTGAAACTGTCGACCACCCTCACTCCCCAACAGTCCGACGACTGTCGCCAGCTGCTCAGACAATTCGCAGACCTCTTCTCCCTCATCCCAAGGGTCACTGACTGGTGTGTC
The DNA here is from genome assembly GCF_964204655.1 of Triturus cristatus. NCBI lineage: Eukaryota > Metazoa > Chordata > Amphibia > Caudata > Salamandridae > Triturus > Triturus cristatus. Next base: position 967,394,988 of record NC_140588.1, read on the forward strand.
CACGACGTGGACACCGGCGACAGCCCACCTGTGAGACACCGAGCCTACCGGGTGCCTGACCGGGTCCGCACCTGCATCAAGACCGAAGTACAGAAGATGTTGACCCTTGGAGTGATCGAACCCTCCGATAGCCCCTGGGCCAGCCCGGTAGTCCTGGTCCCGAAAGCGGCCGCCCCTGGGGTTGCCCCCGAACTAAGATTCTGTGTGGACTACCGGGGGCTCAATGCGGTCACCCGAGCGGACGCTCATCCTATCCCCCGCGCCGACGAGCTCATCGACCGCCTTGGGGCCGCTCGTTTCCTCAGCACCTTCGACCTGACCTGCGGTTACTGGCAGATTGCGCTCACGGAGGGAGCAAAGGAACGCTCCGCCTTCTCCACACCCGATGGACACTACCGCTTCAGGGTCATGCCGTTCGGGATGAAAAATGCCCCGGCCACCTTCCAGCGATTGGTAAACAAGGTCCTGGCCGGACTGGAGGAGTTCAGCGCAGCGTACCTTGACGACATAGCCGTATTCAGCTCTCAATGGCACGAGCATCTCCAGCACCTCCGGCAAGTACTGCTGGCCCTGCGCCAAGCCGGCCTAACCGTGAAGGCCAGCAAATGTCAGCTCGGGCAAGGCTCCGTGGTCTATCTGGGGCATCAGGTGGGCAGCGGGCAGGTCACCCCCCTCCAACCAAAGATCGACGCCATCAAGTCCTGGGAGCCCCCCACCACTCAGACGGAAGTCCGGGCCTTCCTGGGCCTCACAGGATACTACCGGAGGTTCATTAAAAACTATGGTAGCCTCGCAGGGCCCCTCACGGAGTTGACCTCCAAAAAGCTCCCGAAGAAGGTGCAGTGGACCCCCCCGTGCCAGCAAGCGTTCGACGCCTTGAAAACCACCATGTGCACCGCCCCAGTACTCAAGGCCCCCGACTACTCCCAAGAGTTTGTGGTCCAGACCGACGCATCCGAACACGGCATCGGGGCCGTCCTCTCGCAGTTCAACGACAAGGGCATAGATCAGCCTATAGCCTTCATCAGCCGAAGGCTGCTGCCTCGAGAACAGCGTTGGAGTACCATAGAACGAGAGACCTTCGCCGTAGTCTGGGCCCTCAAGAAACTACGGCCCTACTTGTTCGGAACCCACTTCCGAGTGCAGACGGACCACCGGCCCTTGCGGTGGCTGATGCAGATGAGGGGAGAGAACCCCAAGCTATTACGATGGTCAATCTCCCTCCAAGGGATGGACTTCACTGTCGAGCATCGCCCCGGGACGGATCATGCCAACGCCGACGGCCTGTCCCGGTTCTTCCGCTTTGGCGAGGAGAACCCCCCAGTGGATGGGTAGTTCTCCACGCCTTTCAGCTGGGGGGGACGCGTGTGAGACCGGCCTCACGGCGTAGGCCCTCCCGATCATCCAGCCCACCTGCAACCACCCCAAGACACGGCATCTCCGACTCCGGCCGCCCCAGCCACACAGACCCGAGGGCCGGCCAGAGCCCCCGACAGACTCGACACCCTACCACGCATGTCCGACCAAGGGAGCGGGAACCCCCCGAGCCAGACCAAGAGGCGCCAGCCCAGTCACACCTCGGATCGCCTTCCCCCGGGAGGACTCGATCGGCCACCAGGCCCCTGGGGCGCAGGCGCCTCGCCTGCCGAGCATCTGGGGTCCCTCCCAGACCCACCTGAAAAGACCAGAGGAACGAGCGGCAGGAAATCCCGCCGAACCCCCTCAGTCACCAAAGGCCCCTCTCTGCGAGGACTCCGGACTTCAAAGGGCAGGGGGAGTATAATAAGGGGTGCCGGAGGGACGAATGGCAGAGAAGACCTGGAACCATCGGAGCCCTGCTGACGCTGTCGCGGCTCCCGAACACCGAACCACCTGGGCCTGCTGAGTGACTCGCGGCCTCCAGCCATTGAACCATCTGAGCCCTGCTGACGCGGTCGCGGCTCCCGAACTCCGAACCACCTGTGCCTGCTGAGTGACTCGCGGCCCCCGACCCTTGAACCACCTGAGCCCTGCTGACGAGGTCGCGGCTCCCAAACTCCGACTACCTGTGCCTGCTGAGTGACTCGCGGCTCTCCCCTCGAGGAAGAATTGGCAAGAGATCGCCAAGAGAAACAACACCCTCCAGCTCGAGGATTGTGAGCTATCCGCAGGGTACTTTGCAGAGACACTACATTCAAAGACTGTCCCGCTACCCCCATTCCCCTACCACCGATTTGTAGTCTCTTGTGCCGCTGATGTACTACTTACAACTTGGATCATAAAGATCCCTTGAAACCTTCGATAAAAGAACCTATCGTCCTACGAAGAAATACGTGTGGTGTCCCTCTGTTCGTAGTGTAAGCTCAGGGTGTGCGCGCCTGGTTCGGCCTACTTGGGAGAGGTGGGTCAAAGGGGTGGGCAAGACGTGTATCGAACCCCTCTCCGGCGAACGCCTTTCCAACAACTCAACCAACGTTGATGCACCTTGTTCATTATACTTAGACCAGTAAACCAACATGCATGAATGTGTGGTTATTTCATGAATGTGTGATTACATGTTGTTAGGATCTGCAGTCAAGTTCATAGTGAGTCATAATAAACAAAGGTACACCCCTATGTTAATACTTATAGGTCTGGGTAGAGGGGGGAAATAACACTATATACCAAAAGACACCCACTAGACCTGTATTTCTTCCCACATGCATACCTAGTTCATAATGAACCCACACATACCCACAACAAATAATGACCACAATACAGGGAACACAAACACACAGCAGTAGTAACCAGAGGACCAGGAGAGAACAGTGGCATCAGGTCAGCAGCCCTTAACCATACCTGGGAATCATTAACCGGTCACATCCTTGGTCACAAAACAACCAGCAAAGAAGAGATGCAGTGTTTACTACTCTTGAGTGAAAACAAAATCCTGCCTCCAATGAGAAGAGAAGTCAGTCGTTTTGAATCGAGTGGCATTGAAACCACGCCCTTCGCAAAGAGCGATGCTTTACATCGGAATACCCACAGGTGACAACCCACATAAGGTTTCACAGTTTCACTATTGAACCCATTTCCGCACAAGGACTCTGTCAAGTCAAGCCACTGTATCTCTGATACTTTGTGGGGGGTATAATGAATGTGCACGTAGACCCTGAGCACGTATCATATGTACGAAAGGAGAAAATGCTGGCAATAGTTTTATGTCTCAGCATGTTAGTAAGATTGACCTACACACAAAATAACCAAACGCCTAGACTGTGCGGCCAAAAAAAGATATATTCAACAAAGAGAAGTGAGCACGCTACCATACTCATTTATTAGTCTGCTTGAGATGTCCCTCACACTCGGTGGGAACAAAAAGACCTTTAGGTTTTATTATGAGACCCCTCACCCACCAGCCTAGTTGGTGGCATGCTTCATCACTGGGGTGCCATCCGAGACACCTAGCACATTAAGGGTGTACTTCAATACCTGATGTTTTTTTTCTCTCTTCCAGATGGGGAAAGAGTTGACTTTAAATTGTCTTCAGGTTACGAGCCAAAGTAGTATATTTTAATAGTGGTAACCTTGAACAAGTTTTAAAGGCAGTGGTGGATGTGTTGCGAGTGTTACGAGAAACCAATGAACACTCACATCCTCAGTTTAGGTCGACATGTTTCAGCCATAATGCCTAAGCAGCCCAAGAGAGTCAGTATGGCTTTTTTCAGGACTGGATTCGCATGTGCGCTAAAGCATACGCAATATCACAGTTTGTAACTTATGGTTTTATCTGTGTTTTACTCCATTTGATCCCAGTGTGCCAAAAAAAAGTCGACAACTGTGTTGTGACTTATAAATGGAAATTAATCTTATATTAGAACATTGGAATGTTGGGAGCTCCATTGAAAACAATGGAGTGCTCCGGGCTTATAATGGCTGGTATAAGCCCGGAGCTCCAACATTCCAATGTGTCTTTGTTCACAGCTCTGGCTGTGAACAAAGACTTCAGGGAGCCTGAGGGGATTTCAATCCCCTCGCGCTCCCGGAAGGCTTTGTTTTGTTAGAACATTCTGCCCTCTAGTGGCAGAATGTTCTAATAGCCTTATAGCCCTTCGTAGCAGGGCTATACCGGCTTTTAAAGTCCCTCTGCTTTGTTAAAGTCCCTCGCCTTCGGCTCGGGCCTTTAACGCTGCAGCGGGCCTTTAACAGCCGGTATAGCCCGCTACAGCGGGCTATAAGGCTATAATCATTACAGGTGAGAACTTTAAACAGGGTTGACAGTCATTTCACCGGTTGTTTGATTCCTTCAATCTGCTCTCTACATTACAAGTAAAAACTAAACTCATACTCAGAGAAAGTGAACCCCTTTATTTTGCTACATCACTAGAGCACATATGGGTAACACACATCAGACAATAAATGGTACCTTGTGGATTTTCTGTAAGTGCAGGCAACCCATGGAGTGTCATTTTCTTTTCTTGGATAGTTGTTTTAGTTTGGTACTTGTAGCACTGGCATCTCTCACAGGGGTGCTCATGCTACTTGCTGTTTTTGCTCATGTATTGACCACATGGGATTGAGAGTACATGATGATACTTTAGCTATGCAGAGAGAAGATTTAGAAATCAGAGACACAATCGTGTACTACTCTAGACTTTTCGGTGTGGTCTCCCTAGATTTTGCAACTTTTACGGGCTGATGTTTGCTGACATTTGGACTCTGTCCATTTAACACTGTCATTCGGTGCCGTGGTGTGTGTTCTGTGTCCCTATAATCTGAGGTGAAATTGGCTACATCCACTTGACATATTTGCCATTCCAGTAGAGTCATAGTAAATTGGTGCAGGAAATGCAACAGTGGTAACAGTGGCATTGAAGTTAAACATCATTTGTGAACTTCAGTGTACTGTAAGGAACTGAACTATTAGTTGAAGGGGATGAGAACCCACTTCAAATAGAAAGTGCAGTCCTGGTCAGTAAATTAACTTGAGCTCCACCGCCTGGTAGCCATGGCGCAAAGCACACAAACAGTAACAAAGTGAAAACACAGCAAAAGAAAAATCCCACACCAATTTAGAAAAATGGAGACTGTTTTAATAAATAAAATGATACCAGAAGAACGAAAATCCAATAGGTAAAGCCGGAGATATTCATTTTTAAAGTTTGAATTAAAAATAGGATCCAAAAGCACAAAGCGCCAACCGTGGGGAATGAGTCTCGCTGGATTTGGTCAAAGTCAAAAGTTAAGCCCTACAGCAATGGATCGCCAGTCAGATACAGGAACCACAGTGGCCCCTGTAGAAAGTTTAGCATCTGACTTAGAAACCTTTATGAAGACAAATGGTAATTGATGAGTAAGTTGCAAGTTGGATCCGAAGAGGGGCTCAACTATGGCAGGCTGCTGTAGAGTGGGGTCCTGCTGCAAGCATCGACCAAGGCAGGAAAGATCCGAGTGGACGAAGTCCAAAGTCTGTACCCAGGAATCAGATGCTGCTCTGAGTTGATCTTGGTGAAGTACTCTATGTTTTGACTTAGAAACTATTCTGAAAGTCAGATCTCATTCAGCTGTGCAAACCAGCAAGTTTAGGCCAACTGAATATTTAGAGTTGACGGCTGCGGCTTCAATGGCGACCCTGGTCTCCATCGGGTATGCTGGCAAAAAGTATGCAAAAAGTTTCTGAGTCCCACTTCTTGCAGTTTGGGTATAGGAGCAGTACACCCAAACAGAGGCCAAGCATCTAGAACAGGGGGGCACCACTTGGGGGCTAGGACTCCCTCCAACAGAGGCCAGCAGCAGGGTCCAGGGCAGGTCCACTGGGTACTAGTCAGCCTTGCACTTGCAGACAGAGAGGACTAAGGAAGCTTGTTTTGTCCATGTAGCTGAAACAAAAGGTCAGCTAACTGACCCTTGTAGTTACTTCTGGGCTCCTGGGTTCAAGGTAAAGCAGGTTCAGTTTTCTGTCAAGTTCTTCATAGAGCACGGCAGTCCTTGTTCTGAGTCTTCATAGGTTAAGGAGTGTTCTGAGGAGGATACTAGGGATGTACATGTATGCCCCGTTCCAGGCCGTAAGTGAGGGAAGTTCATGGCCATTTCCTAACTCATGGGGTAAATGTTCCCAAGGGTGACCCTACCCACCTTTGCAGCACTTCCTGTAGCACAGTACATACTGTAAACTATCCCACAGTGCCCCTCTCTGCCTAAATCCAACAAATCAGAATCTGTCTTCCCCTAGCAAGAGCTCCCTGCGCTCACTCAGAAGTGTGACTATGATAACGGGCAAACCCTCCCTTGTGGTCACTCTAAACCAGGTCTGAGGCAGCGCTCCCTCCCACTTGGTGTGGAGCCAACCTGACTAGCGAGACAAAGAGAGGCAGACCTAGGTGTGAGCTTCATCTGCCAGTGAAATGAAGGGCCTCTTTTGAGTCAGGAAGAGGCTTGGCATAGCCCCCAGGCCATCTTTCGTCTGGGAGCAATACACATCTCACCACAGGGGAACCAACAGGGGTCAGGTCAGAGCTGAACACAGGCATGAAAGCTGTTTTTTGAGCAGGAAATTGACAACTTTCTGAAAGTGTCCTTTGTAAAATAGTAATATAAAATCTGAATTGACCATTAAGTTGGATTTTATAGTACTATTAAAATTAGTCCTTGAAGCATTTTGCTAGCTATTTTAATATGACCATAGCACTTATTAAATGTAATAGTGTGAACCAATGTTAACTATGAGAAAACCAGCCTTTCCACAGCTGTACTGGAAAAGTACATTTTTAAAAATCATACTTTTTGCTACCAGAAGTTAAATAATTCAGATAATTTATTAATTTAATTCTATTTTTCTAAATTGGTTTGACATTTTCTTGTGTTGTGTCTTCACTTTATTATTGTTTGAAGTGCTGCAAAAATACTTTACACATTGCCTCTACATTAAGTCTGACTCCTTTGTGCCAAGCTGTGAGAGTGTTGAGCACAGGTTAATTTGGTGTTGGTTTGTGTTTCACCCTGACAAGTATTGTGGTTGCTGTTTGAGTGGGGTTTACCCTTGTAAACCAGGATCCTAATGTCCAACATTTCTGCTCTTAATAAGGGAAGATGCTGATCCCAGACCAGAAAGAAAGGGTGGTGGCACGTTTCCACAGGGTTGGGATAAGGAAGCCTCATTTGCGCCATCCTGAAAAACTGGACAGTTTAGAGTCAAGTGAGTTTGTAATTGCTGTCAAAGTGAGATATCTAGTGATGGAAAAATTCAATTGCATGAGTCTAGGGAAATTGCTAATCTGAGCTCATCAGAAAATAGGAGGTCTGGAGGTGGGGATCAGCTGAGAGCTCCTAGCTACATAGAGAGGAATACCGGGGACAACGTCAACGGCCCATAGCCATGGAGCGGGATGCCATGCTGGAAATCTTTAAAACACAGGTAGAGGACATTGGTTTATCCTGTGCTTTGGGTTGGTGGCTGCTTGGGGCGGATCTCCTACTCCTGGGGCTCCCCCTCCCCCTCCCCCTTCCTGCATAGTTCAAACAATGTCAACAGACAGTTCTTTAGTGTCCAATAGTTCAACAATGGGAGCGTATCTATTCTTTAATACCAGTAATTGTGAAATTGCGATATGCTGAATGCTATGGCAGATATGTTTTGTTCTTTTTTCTTTTTTGGGGGTGTGTGGGAGGAGGGCTTTATTACCTAATGTTGCATTGTCACTTACATCGTCATATTATAAATCCAAAGATATTAGATAAGTGCCTGGTTGTATAACAGATACGAAACGTATATGTCAACTGTACCTATGATATGGATAGAATGTGATCATAATACGGCGGATGAGATATCTGTCTTGTTTTTGAGGGTGTTTCCCTCCCCCGCCATCTACATCAGGCTCTCTGACCTCTCAGCCTCCGTGAGGATGAACAGTTTGCTGGTAACTTTTCCATGTGTATTTGTGTGTAAGAATGTCTGTATCAATCTCTCAGTCGTGAATTGATTGATTGATAAGTGGCATGAGATCACGAGATTCTTCAGAGATTGTAAAGGGGGGCCGTTCGGCCCTCCCGCCCACATGGCGGTGCGGTACCCCCCCTCCCCCGGCCTCTTGGTGTTGGGGGTGTGTCGCGGGGCGATGACGCGCGCGGCGCGCCCCCACCTCCGATAGGCTGATGCCTCCCCCGTGACCCGGAAGCAGCTTTTCAGCTTCCAGGTCAGGGGGCTGGGTCGGTCGGGGAGCGGGCCGGCTGGGCCGGCGACCCCTAGTGCAGCTGCACTTTAAAAGGCACGGGGAGCGAGCTGGGCGCCCTCTTGCCCCTGGCTCGCTCCCCGCGTCTCCTGTGTGCCCCACGCTCGTGGCGTACTAATTTTTTTTTTATTGTTTCAGGTCGGAGCCTTTTCGTGAAGGATTGCGGCGGAATCACGAGCTACTTTCTGGAATCTGGCCAAGGAGTGAACGGAGGAAGCAGGAAGGCGCAGTGAAGCCGGTTGTGGGTGGCTGGTGCGATCGAAGCCGGATAAACTTCACGGAGCGCTTCAGGTAGCGTGTGTCCCTGCCTTTCAGGTGTCTCCCCGCCTTCGTGGGTGTGACTGGGGAGAGCGTTGAGTGCGTCTCATCGGTAAGGTGTGGGGGGGTGGCTGGTGCCGGTCGAGCGGCGAGATAGGCTGCAGGGGTTTTGATCTGTTTCACGCGTTGGACCAGGTTGCTTTTCCCTGGTGGGGGGCGAAGCAGGATACAGCAGGGCAGCCACTGGAGGGGAGACCAAATAGAAAAATTCTTGAATTTTAAATTGTTTGAAGCCGGTTCATTGCTCATTTCAATTTTCCCAGGGAGGGGGCGAAGCAGGACACAGCAGGGCAGCTGCTGGAAGGGAGACCAAGTAGAAAGGGCAGGTGTTAAACAGTTTAAACCCGGTTTTTGAAGTATATTAAATGAGATTGGTGTAAATTGTGGGTCTGGATAAGGGTTTTGGTTGCTGCAAGTGTATTCCAGGCACTGGGATTGATTTCACAAAGTGTGTTCCAGGCTATTAATATTTGTTTTCTCGTAGGAAGCTTGACTCTGGTGTCTCTTTCCGGGGGCAGACTACAGATCACGGGCGCAGAGCACAGCAACGGGCTGAGGACACACGGGTCATCGGTGGTAAGGGGAGTGAGGCGGGCCTGCATTTCATTGCTTCTGGAGGGCCGCGGGCTTGAGACCTTCCTACAAGGGGTTGGCGCTCGCCCACACGCTAAGACTAGCTTGGTGTGTTTTGCGGTCACAGTTGCATGGTGCTTACGGCCATCTTCACATCCCCCATCTAAAAAAGGTACAATCGCCGGTGTTTGGCTAGGATTAGATTGCATCACGATTGTGGAATATGCCGGGGGCGTGAGTTAATAAGAGTTCCCGCATGGAGCAAATGATGCAGGCTATGATGCGCAGGATGACGGCGATTGATAGGCACTTGGGTAAGGTTGATGAGTTGGGTAGGAATGTGGCTGAGATTAATCAGAGGTTGGACGGGCCTCCGGGTCCACAAGGCAGGCCAAAAAGGAGAGTCAACCCACCACAGCCTAAAGGTGATTTTGTCACCCCTCCTAAGAGGGGCAAGTCCAAGAAAACCGCACGCACCACGCTCACGTATACAGCTGAGGGGGAGGGTATGCCAGGGGGAGTGCCTAAAGATGCTCCCGTTATGCCCCCATTGGCACCGGCGGGGCCAGCTCCTCTTATACCAGCATTGCCGGTTATTCCCCCTGCCACCCCAGTGAGCATTGCCCCCGTCCCAACCCCCCCGAATAATGTTGTCCCGATGGAATTGGCATCCCAGATAGCCGCTGTTTTACCCTGGTTACAGTTGGGGGGGGTATTGCCATCCTCTCAGGATCATTCAGCAGAAGCCTTGAAACTGGTTGAGATGATTAAGTTGGCCAGGGCGGGGGAAGGGGCACCATTGGCACCAATTACTCCCCTAACAGGTTCCGCCAGCGAGCAGACGGCAAAGAAGGATGGGGCGACGTCGCAAGGCATTGACAGTGGTAAGGAGGTGGCTTTGCCTTTACTTAATGATGGTGCTATGCCCTCTAGGAAGGAGAATTTGGGGCAACATGTGTCGCAGGCTGTGAAAGAGATGATCTGGGCGGGCAAATATATCAACATTTTCTCCTTGCTGCTCGATAATAGGGAACTTGAATATGCCAAGTCACAAAAGGAATGGATGTTGCCCAGTGAATGGAGAACAGAGTTGGTTAAGTTCAGAGTAGAGGAGACATTTGTTAACCGGATGAGGGCCTTTTTCGTGTTTAGTGCCATTACAGCGGAAAGGTCGCCCAATTTACAAGCTGAAATGGCCTGCTACCAGAGCAGGATTGCCATGTGGAGCGAGACACAAGTGGGGAATGGGTGGAAGGAATATGACATTTCATTCAGGAAAGCTAAGGAATTCAATCCCTCTCTAGCATGGGATGTGGTGGATTCCCTGTCATGGTACAATCAGATATCTGGGGGGGCAGCAGCGATGGGGGCAACCGGTTCACAAAAAATATACCCGGCCAAGCCGCAACAGCCCTTTCGGCATGCGCAGGGAAGTGAGGTACCAGGAAAGGGTAAGGGTTGGGGGGATAAAAAGGGCGTATGTTGGGATTTCAACAAACGGTCCTGCACTAGGGCAGCGGGCACATGTAAGTTCAAACACGCCTGTTCCTTGTGTGGGCACCCCTCGCACCCCGAGACCTCCTGCAGATTTAAGGGTGGCAACCAGGGCTCCAGGGGGAGAAGGAAACCTGAATAGACTAGAGAAGGGTTTAGTATCGCACACTCCCATTGATGTCATGGCAATGATTCCCTGGCTGAACAGATACCCAGATCACGCAGCGGCTAAATTACTTCAGGAGGGATTTTCTTGGGGTTTCAGGATACCGGCAGGAGGGTACACAGGTAAGACTGAGTGCAGGAACCAACTGTCTGTAAAGCATAACCCAGGGGTAGTGGCTGCAAAAATTGAAAAAGAATTACGCCTGGGTAGGTTGGCAGGACCTTTTGACGAGGTGCCAGTGCCCAACTTTGTTTGTTCCCCACTTGGTGTTGTCCCTAAAAAAGAGAAAGGCGAATATAGACTCATTCGTAATCTCTCAGCCCCAAGGGGGGCGTCCTTGAATGATGCTATAGATGAGAATGTCTGCAGTGTAAAATATGCTTCTTTTGATCAAGCGGTGGTGTTGCTTAGGGGCCTCGGTCCAGGGGATTGATGTGGTAAATAATTTAATTACCGGGACTGAATTTGATACAGAATCTTAGTAAAATAGCTCAGTAAAATAAGAGGCAGAATCCGTGATATAAGAGGTTTCAGAATGGGCTTTATTCCAATGGACGATTTCGAAATCGTGGCCTCCAAGTTCCATCACCACGGAGGTTCAGGAAGTGAAGTACATACATTATTGATAATTAATCACTTTTATACAATAGGCATTACAATGAAACCAATGTAAGAGGCGTAACAATTGATAACAAAGATAACATTTAACATGCGTAGCTGAAGGAGGCGTAATTGGGAGTAACAAGGAAACGTCATTGGTTGTGATGTCACATATGGGTGGACCTATGAAATAATTTCGCAATGTCAGCAGAAATACTTGGCAGAGATGCGCGCGCAGCAGCATGACGTATGATTGACGTGCGACTAGGGGGTGAAGGGGATTTGACATTTAACTCTAAATGTGGCGACAGATGTCTGGAGGGTCAAGTCAACCTAATCCCAAATCTTATCTAACATCCTATGTTTAAAGAACTATGTTATCCAAAAGAGAGGTCTCTTAGAGTAGAATCTTATTCTATACTGACTATACTGACTGTTAGTGCGTGTACAAGCGTCTAAGTGTCTACACTAGATGCGAGGGCAGAAATCGTCCATAGTAACAGGGCTATGAATTACTTGCATAAAGACAGAGAAGCCGGGCCTTTGCTCGGTAGCTGGCAGGATGTTTACTTAAACTACTAGACAGGAATGCATTGGGCAGGGAGCGGAGCAGATAATTTCGAAGGTGAAATACAGTTCTTGGCAGGCGGCAAGCTGATGTCAGGCACCGTGAGCCGCGCAGGGAATGAGACAAAGTTCATGGTCACAGATGTAGGCTCAGACTGGAGCTCTCAGAGGCAGAAGGCAGGGAAAGCTTGATGGCAGAATCAAGGCCTACTCGCCTGAACTGTAAAATGGCATAACTAAGCCATATAAAGTCGGTGGCCTTTCGTACTTAGGAGTCGAATATCCAGCCCATTCATGGCGGATCTGAAAGAGGACATGTTGACGGTGGACGCACATGTATTTGCGTCTTCATAACTGGAACTGGAGGGAACATACATGTACTTGTGATTTATACATGAAACCGTTGGGGTCCAAGATAGGGGACATAACTGATCATAAAAATCCATATTTCCACATTCCCTCCTTGTCCCCTACTTGCCCGTCAAGAGATATCAATCTTCATCAATCCATTGATCTGTTCATATAGCATCATTTGTTCTTCTTTTTTCTTCTGGGATCTTGAATGAAAATCTTGATGTGGAATACACGAAGTGGCACACAGACCACAAATCGCTGGTCCACATTGCAGGCATAAGCAGCAACTGAATAGTATAAGAAGGCCAATACCTAGGAATGATAGAACTCTCCATCCCCAGGCTGATAACACGCTCCAAAACCACCCGGACCAAGTCCAAGTTCCTGGATTCTGGTGTATCTGGCTCACAATCTTATGAAGGCGAGTTATAGCTTTATATACAGATGGCGAATTTTCTGGTATGAATACGCAGCAGCTTGATCCGATGACCCTACAAGCTCCGCCCCTATCGGCCAGGATGACGTCAAGGACAAGACGATTTTGAAGAACAACAATCCTCATCGCAGACTGCTCCTCTGTCAAATTGCCTAGGGCGGAAATAGTTTCATTCACTACAGCTTCAAGAGTCCTGGTTAATCTACGTATTAGCTTACTATTGGTAACTGTACCTATATAGGGAAAGAGACCTTTATTGAAATCTGTGTATTTTTCCCATGCTGTTTCAGTGTAATCGACTATTGGGAGATCTCTCCTTTCTCTATTGTGTACTAAATGAGTATTTCTGTGATAATCAGGAGGAGCTAGAAAAACAGGTGGCAAAAGGAATGCAATGTAACAGGTACCATCCCAATCTAGAGGCAAACGCATATATGCAGTCTGACCACATACAAAGTAGGAATGGCGAGAAGCTCTAAACGAAGACTTGCCTTGATCACTGAATTCTATTACAGTAGTGCATCTACTATGGCCCATATGTATGGAACCATTCTTTCTTACACATAATTCACCTTTTACTGAAAATACTGACATGGCGGGCAAAATTGGAGTAGCTTCGGATTCGACATTCAAGATCAAGAGATTAAGCGTAAAATTACCTAATCCATATACTTCATTTTCTAGATCAGTTCCTGTTCTTTTGGGACGACCCTCCTTGTCGGGGTAGCAGACTTTGAATAAAACTAAGTTCAGATTTCCCCATACCCAATTGTCTTGATAAACTGCTGTGTTTGAGTCTAAGGAATTAATTAAACTAAACCATGCTCCACAGGAGCCGTTGTGTGTGAACGAGTATGGAAAGAGAGGTAGAATTCCTTTATAGTTCTGATAGGGAGGGAGTCGGCCACATATCCAACAATTGGTAGCATTACTAGTCTGATGGGAATGATGTAACATACTAATAAAAGTGTTATTGCGCAGCGCAAATCTATATGACAATTCATGCGGGGGTAGGTCACTAAAAGAATGTTCAGCAGTAACATTATAGACATGTTTAGAAATAGGATAATATATGTGCAACAATATACTTGCAGTAATTATTAAAAGACTTAAGAAAAACAAAATCAATAACGTCACTGTGCAATGACTACGCAGTGATTTACAGTATGCATGTCGTTTCAACATTTTTCGCGTTTTTTCTCTATTCAGGTCTAAGGGGTACATGTCAGGGGCAAATTCAACCGCTTCACCTTGGAGAGGACTTAAACAATCAAATTGCCTGACGGGTTAGATCTGAGTTTTAATTTATATTGTTCCGGACTACTAAGTTCAACCAGAGGAAGCTTTGAGTCAATGGGTGAAGACACACGAGGTGTGGCATTTACATCCGATGGTAGTCCATGAAATTTCTTGATATGACTTGAATGTATCCAGCCTTTTCTGCCCTCGATCTTCACGGCTGTCCTTGTGGTGAGCAGGACCAATTGCGGCGACTTCCACCTAGGATCCAGCTGAGTCTTTCGATCAAAGTTCCTCACTAAAACGAGATCCCCCGGAATTACGTCATGGGGTTTCACCTCAGTGTTGTCAGGAAAGGCTGCAGCTACCTGTGAACGACAAGATTGTAGTGCAGACATCAAGGAAGCCAAGTAATCTGTCAGCACATTACAGTCAACATCAGTTATTTTACGTGGTATAGGCGTCCCCCACATATTTGGTGGTCTACCAAAGATCACTTCATAAGGGGATAGCCCTGTTCGAGAGTGTGCTACCATTCTCATGTAAAAGAGTGCAACTGGTAAAGCTACTACCCAGTCAACACCTTTCTCTCTACATATTTTGGACAATCTGATTTTCAAAGTTTGATTATGTCGTTCCACGAGACCTGCTGCCTCGGGGTGTCGGACACAATGAAACTTCCACTGATATCCTAGCAGAAGTGAAACATGTTTCATCAGTTCGGATGAGAACGGCTGGCCGTTATCTGAATAGACAACACGTGGTAAACCGTACCGTGGGAAGAATTCTCGAACTAGCTGCTTGGCAGTGGTCGGGGCAGTGTAATCTGATACTGGGTACGCTTCGGTCCAACGGGAAAGAGCGCAGACAACTACGAGAACATATTTGAATCCTCGACATCGTTCCATCTGGATATAATCCATCTGAAGAGCTTCAAAAGGGTGATCAGGAGGCTGAAATCCACCCTGCTCTACGGGGATGCTTTTACCTGGGTTAAACTGACAACATATCATACAGGTACGGACTTTTTGTTTAGCTGCTGCTCGTAAATGTTTGTTGAACCAAATGTGTTGGATGCTGTCTAGCATAGCTTTCTCTCCTAGATGCGCTGGACTGTGTATTGTATTTATGATAGCTTGGACCATAGAGTCAGGAAGAAACCATACAGATTTCTCCTTCGTCATCCATCCCTGGTCCGTTTGGATCCCTCCTAATTCCGTCCATTTCTTTATTTCGTCTGGTGTAGCATGTGTCTGTATGTCAATTATATCAATAGCGGGATCCTTAATCGTCATACAATGTGTCGGTGTCTGGACTATTGTCTTTGTCATGTCGGATGTGCGAGTTTGCGCAGTCTGTTTAGCTGTTCTGTCAGCTAAATCATTGCCTTGAGAAATGATATCAGTAACTTTCGTATGGGCTTTGCATTTCATAATCGATATTGCAGTGGGTAAATGTATTGCATCTAACAGAGCATGAATGAGGGATCCGTGCTGAATGTGGGCACCGTGAGACGTTAAATAACCTCTCTCTCGCCACAGCACGCCGAAGTCATGTACAACTCCGAATGCATAACGTGAATCAGTGTATATGTTGACTTTCTTATTTGTGGCTTGAATACAGGCCTGTGTCAGAGCAATAAGCTCTGCTGCTTGAGCTGACAAGGTGTTTATACAGTTTGTTTCAATGACTTCAGTATTTGTTGTGACTGCATATGCGGCCACTAAATCTCCTGTACTTGTTCTCATACATGAACCGTCTACATACAACGTCAGGTCTGGATCTAACAATGGAACATCTGTCAAATCTTGTCTGGGTTTCGTCGTTATTGTAATAACTTCAATACAATCATGAGCTAGTGGGTCTGTTCCGATTACAGGTAAAAGTGTAGCAGGATTTAATGTATTACAGCGTCTGATTTCTATGTGTGGCTGAAACAGTGTTAGTTCGTATCCTGTAAGTCTTGCTATGGTCAAGTGTTGTGTTTGTGTGCGGTTCAAGAGAACCTCTACTGCATGTGGTACTTGTACTGTCAATGGATGTCCTAACACTATGGCATCGCTTTGTCTGATTGCTAAAGCTGTCGCTGCCACTGATTTCAGGCACGCAGGCAGAGCCTGAGCTACGGGATCTAATGTACTAGAAAAATAAGCACACGGTTTGTGTGATCCTGCTTGTTCCTGTGTGAGTACTGACAAGGCAGTACCTTCGCGTTCTGTAACAAAGAGTGTAAAATGTTTGCTGTAACATGGTGTTGCTAGGACAGGTGCTTGACATAAAGCTTTCTTTAAACTTTTAAAAGCGTGTGTATGTTCCTGAGTCCAAGGGAGAACAGTCGATGTGGCTACCTCCTGTGTTGTCAATTGAATGAGTGGTTTTGCTAAAAATGCATACTGAGGGATCCACTGCCTACAATATGAAGTGAGGCCTATAAAAGCCCGCACCTCCTTTTGTGTCTTGGGTATTGGCATATTTGCAATTAGCTGGATGCGGTCTGGTGTAAGCTGCCTTCCCTCCTTGGACAGCGAGTGACCAAGGTAAACAACTCGCTGGACACAGAATTGCAGCTTAGAAGGGGACACCTTGTGCCCCTTTTCGGCTAGAAATTGTAAAACCGTCAGTGATGCTTTTTCACATTCAGGTTCGCTTCGGGCGGTGATCAGCAGATCATCGACATATTGAAGCAGTGCAGTGTTCATTGGCATGTGTATACTGTCAAGTTCTCGTTTCAGTGCTTGACTATAGATGCTGGGACTTTCTGTAAATCCTTGGGGTGCGCGTGTGAATTTAAAGCTTCGTCCATTTAAACTAAATCCGAACAAGTATTGACTTTCTGGATCTATTGGGACGCTGAAAAAGGCATTCTTGAGGTCAATTACAGTAAAGAATGTTGCTTCGGAATCAATAGCTGTCAGTAATGAAGAGATGTCTGGGACTACGGGGTATTGTGGCACAATACATTTATTTAATTCGCGCAGATCAATAACCAATCGATATACCGGTGGAACCTTTGGATCAGTTCGTTTAAGAATCGGAATTATCGGTGAATTACATACATTGGAGTCGGTCTCCACAACCACTCCTTGGCCAATAAGCTCGTCAATGATTTGCAGTAAAGCCATTACAGCATCTGGGGGTAACTTGTATTGTCGCATTCGTGGTAGTACCACTCCTGCCTTTAGTGTGACTCGATAGGGTGTAATGTTCATGCAACCAACATCTGTAGGGCCTTGTGCCCATAAATGTGTGGGTAAAGTCTGCAGTCGGGAATCCATGTCTCGGGACACATAGTGTCCTTTGAAATCTCGTAAAAACAATCTTACTCCTTCCGGAGAACAACATATTATAGCTCCTAGAGCTTTCAAAGTTTTTATACCTAACAAGTTTTCTGGACATGATTTAGTAAGCAATAAATCTGTAGTTCGGGTCAAAGGTCCTATCGTAAGTGGAAGAGGCTGTGATACTTCATTAACAATAGGTTTTCCGGAAAAACCAAGGGAAATATTCTGTGAGCCTGAGAGGGGTGCCCCTGGAACTTCACTACGTTTTATAGTTGTTCGACTTGCCCCTGTATCAAGTAAAAATTTTCTATCTTGGCCTAATAGTTCACTATGTACATAAGGTCCTTCTTGGTCTACAGGGACCTCGATAAGGGGTAAGTCAACTTCCCTCTCTAGGCTGGTTCATGCGTATCGTTGATAATCAGGATAGTCATACTGTGCGGTCTGGTACAGCTGTCGTGTCGTGGTTTGTGTGGCAGCAACAGGCAACGCTGGTGCAGCTGGCACAAACTGTATAGACTGTTGTGGAGCTGGCATGGACTGTGCATGCTGTGGTGCTCCTTGTTCATTCTGATCCTGTCTAGGTGGCCGTGGTCTTTCTTGTGTTTTACCTGTGGCGATATTACGCTTCAAGACTGGGCAATCGTGTATGTAATGACCTAGTTGTTTACAATAGTTGCATGTCCCTTTTACAGGTCCTGCTGAATCACCGGACTGTGTCGTACCCTTTTTATGACCTTCAGCTGGAACTGTCTGGGAGACTAGCATTTTCATTTTTGTGTCTTTCATGCGTTTCTGTTCATGTTCTTGTTCCTCTCTAATTCTATTGTAATGGTACTGTAACATTTGTAACATTTGTGATGGGGTATTACCTTGCCAGGTACTCTCGAATTTTAATACTCTATTCTTTACCTGGGGCAAGGAATTTTCAACTAATTTTGTCACAAACAGATGTGGGTATGACTCGCTACTTGCTTTTATACCACTATTTATACCAAAACATTTTTCGAATCGGGCATAGAAATCACTAGTGTCTTCATCTTGCTTTTGTTTACAGGCTGAGATTGCACCCCAGTCTTCCTTTTTCGTCGTTAATAAACGTGGCAGTACCTGTACTAGTAAACCTGGTAGTGCTTTAGTTTTATCCCCAAGCCCCGAACCTGGACCTCGGGCCCTTTCTTCATTTTCTAATGCTGTCCAGTCTATCTTTTGGTCTCCTACCTCCCACTCTTTTTCCTTGAGTTTTTCATAAATGCCAGCAGGCATTAATACCTTTAATATTGTCATAATGTCGGGATAGGTATACTCTCCCATGAGTAACATGTCTTTAATTTCTCGGTGAAAACCCGCTGGGTCTTTATCATGACTGGGTACCACTTTCTTCATTTCTAACAATTCTATTTTCGATATGGGCGTATATACATATACACGTTTAAACTGATTGTCCTCGCCCTTTATTGGGTGTACTTCTCGTAAGGGGTTCTGTCTGTCCATGTAATACGTCGTTCTTTCCTTGATGGGCAGTGAGACATGTTCTGGGCATACAAAAAGAATGTACTGCTTTCTTGATTCTAGTATTTCTCTAATTAACTTAGTACCTGAACCTCTCCATCTATTCGTGAGTAATTCAGTCAATATATCAGGTAACGGACCAGGGTCTGAATGTTGACTTTGATAAAGTATAAGAAGTTGTTGAATCATATAAATCCCAGCTAAACGCTGTTCATCTGGGGTGAAGTTCAAAAATGTGTGTGCTACTGTATCATCACCATATTTTCCGGGACTGTCAACCCACTGAACGGCTGACCTGGCTAATTCTTGTTCATCCACAGAATCGAGAAAATGATAACCCCTTCGTTCTCGGAGTAATTTGTCAGCGGCTTGGAACGAATGCTCGGGGGACCTTATATTTATTATAGGTGTTTGGAAATTCCTGTTATTTTCTAGACATATCGGACGTATCGGGTCAGTAAAACATCTAGTACTATCACAAGATCTTCCTCTACCTACATAGGCTATGGTTTCTGACTGTCCTGTGGGCAGTCCTGATCCTTCCTCCTCGCTTTGTTCGAACTGATCTACCGTTAATCTCTCTTCATGTAGGCGTTCTATTTCTTTACGGATCTTTCGACACATGGCTATTATACATTTTTGCTTATCATGTCTCCCTTCTGATATATTCTGGCTCCATCTGGTAAGAATTTGCATTGCTTCCGGGTCTACCCCCGGTCGGTCTTGATTTCTGATCACACAATTTTTGAGGAAACGTAACAGTTCCCCCTGTATCTCCACTTTCTGGTATTCCATAGCTCTGTTAATACATTCAGAATCTCGCCCTGTTTGGACAAAATGATATATATTATCTAGATGCACAGTCATTCCTGGTAACTTCCCCAAATACACCGCGGCTCGTCTGATACGTAATGATGCCATGATCATTTCGTCCTCTTTGCCGGGCACAGGGTCATATCTACAATCTACTAGAAGTTCCTTAAGCGTGCGGGCATTTATGAGATTGGGGGTACGTGGATGTGCTGTTTCTTGAAAAGTAAGTTTATTTATTCTGGGTGGCGTAGAAAAAATGTTGGTAGCACCTCCGGTAGCCCCGTCTGGGGTATCGGGCGTGAAAGGATTCGTTGAACGCGATACAGCAACTATAGGTGTGGGCACAGCTGTAGGAGCAGCTGTAGGAACAGACGTGGAAACAGATGTGCTTGCCGGAACTTGTGTCAGGATTTGATGCTGTAAGGATACAGATACAGGGTCTTGGCGTTGAACCTCCCCGGCAGACGGTCTATGTGGGGCGGGGTTAGCATACTCGGGAGCTGCCTCATCTAAATATGAGGAAAGAAAAACATCTTCTGCTGTTCTAGGATGCCCCTTAGGATGCATTTTTATTGGGAACAATGGGGGTGGCAAGTCTTTTGGTATCCCCGGAGTAGCCTTAGGTAATCCCTCGGCCAGAAGGGGATACATACCCTTCATAAGGGCATTTCTTTGTCTGTCTACTTGTTCTGATTTCACTCGTGTACCTTCTTGAATTAATAGATTCTCTCGGACTTTATTTGAATTTTCCTTACTCTTCTCTTCCTGTCTACGTGCTTTTTCTGTACGTCTATACGATTCTTTACGCCATAATTCAATGGCGTCTTTCTGTGACTGTCTGGCTTTCCTTTTCCATAATTCTTCCTCTACTTTCACGATGCAATCTGTATCCCAGGTCCCAGCTGCGGGCCACCTGTGACTTTCTGGTAGTTCCTTGGTGTAGTCCACCCATAAATCAAGAAATAGTATGGCGTCTAAGCCATGTTTGTGATACATAAAGTGCCCTGGAGTGTCCCTAGGAGGAATAGGAACAGCTTCTTCGAGTACCCCTTTTCTAGTTGTGATCTGTCTTAATTTCGAAAAGAGCGGCATACTGACAACTGATCTGATACTTATTCTTAAACACACTTAATACAAAAGCACAATAATGAACAGTCATTCATACCACAATATGCAGGACGTATTAACACATTTAACATTTAACGTTTAAATGAGCAACAATGATGATGACGATCTAAGAAGACTTTATCACAAGACATAATCCTCGGCATTTTAACTGAATTATTCTGAATTTATATACTTGATGTACTAGATATACTGCTAAACAGTACAGATACACTGCTAAAACAGTGCAGACCGGATTTGTGTACCCAAACCCGTCTGGACCGGCACAACTTATGTGCACGCCAGAACGCCTCCCCAGTAATGGTACTCACCGGGTAGCTCGGAACGGAAGGCCTCGGAACGGAACTGAACTGGACTGGACCGGACTGGACTCGAAAACTTCGGACACTTCTGGACATCGGAAACCTGGTGGGCCTCTGTATACCTCGGATCTTGCTCTCTCAGCTAGGCTCTGGTCGGGATACTTCGCACTTCTCACCGCCTCGTCTGGGTGTTGATCGCAGCCTCAGTCGCCCCCGCTTGACCGGAGGGAGATACAGGAAATCCTGCTGGTACGCGTTGTTGTCCGTCCAGCTGTGGCAGGAGACCGGGCCTGCAACGCACCGCCGGCGCGTGAGATGAGAAAGTGTCCCTGTTCGGGCGCCATTATGTGGTAAATAATTTAATTACCGGGACTGAATTTGATACAGAATCTTAGTAAAATAGCTCAGTAAAATAAGAGGCAGAATCCGTGATATAAGAGGTTTCAGAATGGGCTTTATTCCAATGGACGATTTCGAAATCGTGGCCTCCAAGTTCCATCACCACGGAGGTTCAGGAAGTGAAGTACATACATTATTGATAATTAATCACTTTTATACAATAGGCATTACAATGAAACCAATGTAAGAGGCGTAACAATTGATAACAAAGATAACATTTCACATGCGTAGCTGAAGGAGGCGTAATTGGGAGTAACAAGGAAACGTCATTGGTTGTGATGTCACATATGGGTGGACCTATGAAATAATTTCGCAATGTCAGCAGAAATACTTGGCAGAGATGCGCGCGCAGCAGCATGACGTATGATTGACGTGCGACTAGGGGGTGAAGGGGATTTGACATTTAACTCTACATGTGGCGACAGATGTCTGGAGGGTCAAGTCAACCTAATCCCAAATCTTATCTAACATCCTATGTTTAAAGAACTATGTTATCCAAAAGAGAGGTCTCTTAGAGTAGAATCTTATTCTATACTGACTATACTGACTGTTAGTGCGTGTACAAGCGTCTAAGTGTCTACACTAGATGCGAGGGCAGAAATCGTCCATAGTAACAGGGCTATGAATTACTTGCATAAAGACAGAGAAGCCGGGCCTTTGCTCGGTAGCTGGCAGGATGTTTACTTAAACTACTAGACAGGAATGCATTGGGCAGGGAGCGGAGCAGATAATTTCGAAGGTGAAATACAGTTCTTGGCAGGCGGCAAGCTGATGTCAGGCACCGTGAGCCACGCAGGGAATGAGACAAAGTTCATGGTCACAGATGTAGGCTCAGACTGGAGCTCTCAGAGGCAGAAGGCAGGGAAAGCTTGATGGCAGAATCAAGGCCTACTCGCCTGAACTGTAAAATGGCATAACTAAGCCATATAAAGTCGGTGGCCTTTCGTACTTAGGAGTCGAATATCCAGCCCATTCATGGCGGATCTGAAAGAGGACATGTTGACGGTGGACGCACATGTATTTGCGTCTTCATAACTGGAACTGGAGGGAACATACATGTACTTGTGATTTATACATGAAACCGTTGGGGTCCAAGATAGGGGACATAACTGATCATAAAAATCCATATTTCCACATTCCCTCCTTGTCCCCTACTTGCCCGTCAAGAGATATCAATCTTCATCAATCCATTGATCTGTTCATATAGCATCATTTGTTCTTCTTTTTTCTTCTGGGATCTTGAATGAAAATCTTGATGTGGAATACACGAAGTGGCACACAGACCACAAATCGCTGGTCCACATTGCAGGCATAAGCAGCAACTGAATAGTATAAGAAGGCCAATACCTAGGAATGATAGAACTCTCCATCCCCAGGCTGATAACACGCTCCAAAACCACCCGGACCAAGTCCAAGTTCCTGGATTCTGGTGTATCTGGCTCACAATCTTATGAAGGCGAGTTATAGCTTTATATACAGATGGCGAATTTTTTGGTATGAATACGCAGCAGCTTGATCCGATGACCCTACAAGCTCCGCCCCTATCGGCCAGGATGACGTCAAGGACAAGACGATTTTGAAGAACAACAATCCTCATCGCAGACTGCTCCTCTGTCAAATTGCCTAGGGCGGAAATAGTTTCATTCACTACAGCTTCAAGAGTCCTGGTTAATCTACGTATTAGCTTACTATTGGTAACTGTACCTATATAGGGAAAGAGACCTTTATTGAAATCTGTGTATTTTTCCCATGCTGTTTCAGTGTAATCGACTATTGGGAGATCTCTCCTTTCTCTATTGTGTACTAAATGAGTATTTCTGTGATAATCAGGAGGAGCTAGAAAAACAGGTGGCAAAAGGAATGCAATGTAACAGGTACCATCCCAATCTAGAGGCAAACGCATATATGCAGTCTGACCACATACAAAGTAGGAATGGCGAGAAGCTCTAAACGAAGACTTGCCTTGATCACTGAATTCTATTACAGTAGTGCATCTACTATGGCCCATATGTATGGAACCATTCTTTCTTACACATAATTCACCTTTTACTGAAAATACTGACATGGCGGGCAAAATTGGAGTAGCTTCGGATTCGACATTCAAGATCAAGAGATTAAGCGTAAAATTACCTAATCCATATACTTCATTTTCTAGATCAGTTCCTGTTCTTTTGGGACGACCCTCCTTGTCGGGGTAGCAGACTTTGAATAAAACTAAGTTCAGATTTCCCCATACCCAATTGTCTTGATAAACTGCTGTGTTTGAGTCTAAGGAATTAATTAAACTAAACCATGCTCCACAGGAGCCGTTGTGTGTGAACGAGTATGGAAAGAGAGGTAGAATTCCTTTATAGTTCTGATAGGGAGGGAGTCGGCCACATATCCAACAATTGGTAGCATTACTAGTCTGATGGCAATGATGTAACATACTAATAAAAGTGTTATTGCGCAGCGCAAATCTATATGACAATTCATGCGGGGGTAGGTCACTAAAAGAATGTTCAGCAGTAACATTATAGACATGTTTAGAAATAGGATAATATATGTGCAACAATATACTTGCAGTAATTATTAAAAGACTTAAGAAAAACAAAATCAATAACGTCACTGTGCAATGACTACGCAGTGATTTACAGTATGCATGTCGTTTCAACATTTTTCGCGTTTTTTCTCTATTCAGGTCTAAGGGGTACATGTCAGGGGCAAATTCAACCGCTTCACCTTGGAGAGGACTTAAACAATCAAATTGCCTGACGGGTTAGATCTGAGTTTTAATTTATATTGTTCCGGACTACTAAGTTCAACCAGAGGAAGCTTTGAGTCAATGGGTGAAGACACACGAGGTGTGGCATTTACATCCGATGGTAGTCCATGAAATTTCTTGATATGACTTGAATGTATCCAGCCTTTTCTGCCCTCGATCTTCACGGCTGTCCTTGTGGTGAGCAGGACCAATTGCGGCGACTTCCACCTAGGATCCAGCTGAGTCTTTCGATCAAAGTTCCTCACTAAAACGAGATCCCCCGGAATTACGTCATGGGGTTTCACCTCAGTGTTGTCAGGAAAGGCTGCAGCTACCTGTGAACGACAAGATTGTAGTGCAGACATCAAGGAAGCCCAGTAATCTGTCAGCACATTACAGTCAACATCAGTTATTTTACGTGGTATAGGCGTCCCCCACATATTTGGTGGTCTACCAAAGATCACTTCATAAGGGGATAGCCCTGTTCGAGAGTGTGCTACCATTCTCATGTAAAAGAGTGCAACTGGTAAAGCTACTACCCAGTCAACACCTTTCTCTCTACATATTTTGGACAATCTGATTTTCAAAGTTTGATTATGTCGTTCCACGAGACCTGCTGCCTCGGGGTGTCGGACACAATGAAACTTCCACTGATATCCTAGCAGAAGTGAAACATGTTTCATCAGTTCGGATGAGAACGGCTGGCCGTTATCTGAATAGACAACACGTGGTAAACCGTACCGTGGGAAGAATTCTCGAACTAGCTGCTTGGCAGTGGTCGGGGCAGTGTAATCTGATACTGGGTACGCTTCGGTCCAACGGGAAAGAGCGCAGACAACTACGAGAACATATTTGAATCCTCGACATCGTTCCATCTGGATATAATCCATCTGAAGGGCTTCAAAAGGGTGATCAGGAGGCTGAAATCCACCCTGCTCTACGGGGATGCTTTTACCTGGGTTAAACTGACAACATATCATACAGGTACGGACTTTTTGTTTAGCTGCTGCTCGTAAATGTTTGTTGAACCAAATGTGTTGGATGCTGTCTAGCATAGCTTTCTCTCCTAGATGCGCTGGACTGTGTATTGTATTTATGATAGCTTGGACCATAGAGTCAGGAAGAAACCATACAGATTTCTCCTTCGTCATCCATCCCTGGTCCGTTTGGATCCCTCCTAATTCCGTCCATTTCTTTATTTCGTCTGGTGTAGCATGTGTCTGTATGTCAATTATATCAATAGCGGGATCCTTAATCGTCATACAATGTGTCGGTGTCTGGACTATTGTCTTTGTCATGTCGGATGTGCGAGTTTGCGCAGTCTGTTTAGCTGTTCTGTCAGCTAAATCATTGCCTTGAGAAATGATATCAGTAACTTTCGTATGGGCTTTGCATTTCATAATCGATATTGCAGTGGGTAAATGTATTGCATCTAACAGAGCATGAATGAGGGATCCGTGCTGAATGTGGGCACCGTGAGACGTTAAATAACCTCTCTCTCGCCACAGCACGCCGAAGTCATGTACAACTCCGAATGCATAACGTGAATCAGTGTATATGTTGACTTTCTTATTTGTGGCTTGAATACAGGCCTGTGTCAGAGCAATAAGCTCTGCTGCTTGAGCTGACAAGGTGTTTATACAGTTTGTTTCAATGACTTCAGTATTTGTTGTGACTGCATATGCGGCCACTAAATCTCCTGTACTTGTTCTCATACATGAACCATCTACATACAACGTCAGGTCTGGATCTAACAATGGAACATCTGTCAAATCTTGTCTGGGTTTCGTCGTTATTGTAATAACTTCAATACAATCATGAGCTAGTGGGTCTGTTCCGATTACAGGTAAAAGTGTAGCAGGATTTAATGTATTACAGCGTCTGATTTCTATGTGTGGCTGAAACAGTGTTAGTTCGTATCCTGTAAGTCTTGCTATGGTCAAGTGTTGTGTTTGTGTGCGGTTCAAGAGAACCTCTACTGCATGTGGTACTTGTACTGTCAATGGATGTCCTAACACTATGGCATCGCTTTGTCTGATTGCTAAAGCTGTCGCTGCCACTGATTTCAGGCACGCAGGCAGAGCCTGAGCTACGGGATCTAATGTACTAGAAAAATAAGCACACGGTTTGTGTGATCCTGCTTGTTCCTGTGTGAGTACTGACAAGGCAGTACCTTCGCGTTCTGTAACAAAGAGTGTAAAATGTTTGCTGTAACATGGTGTTGCTAGGACAGGTGCTTGACATAAAGCTTTCTTTAAACTTTTAAAAGCGTGTGTATGTTCCTGAGTCCAAGGGAGAACAGTCGATGTGGCTACCTCCTGTGTTGTCAATTGAATGAGTGGTTTTGCTAAAAATGCTTACTGAGGGATCCACTGCCTACAATATGAAGTGAGGCCTATAAAAGCCCGCACCTCCTTTTGTGTCTTGGGTATTGGCATATTTGCAATTAGCTGGATGCGGTCTGGTGTAAGCTGCCTTCCCTCCTTGGACAGCGAGTGACCAAGGTAAACAACTCGCTGGACACAGAATTGCAGCTTAGAAGGGGACACCTTGTGCCCCTTTTCGGCTAGAAATTGTAAAACCGTCAGTGATGCTTTTTCACATTCAGGTTCGCTTCGGGCGGTGATCAGCAGATCATCGACATATTGAAGCAGTGCAGTGTTCATTGGCATGTGTATACTGTCAAGTTCTCGTTTCAGTGCTTGACTATAGATGCTGGGACTTTCTGTAAATCCTTGGGGTGCGCGTGTGAATTTAAAGCTTCGTCCATTTAAACTAAATCCGAACAAGTATTGACTTTCTGGATCTATTGGGACGCTGAAAAAGGCATTCTTGAGGTCAATTACAGTAAAGAATGTTGCTTCGGAATCAATAGCTGTCAGTAATGAAGAGATGTCTGGGACTACGGGGTATTGTGGCACAATACATTTATTTAATTTGCGCAGATCAATAACCAATCGATATACCGGTGGAACCTTTGGATCAGTTCGTTTAAGAATCGGAATTATCGGTGAATTACATACATTGGAGTCGGTCTCCACAACCACTCCTTGGCCAATAAGCTCGTCAATGATTTGCAGTAAAGCCATTACAGCATCTGGGGGTAACTTGTATTGTCGCATTCGTGGTAGTACCACTCCTGCCTTTAGTGTGACTCGATAGGGTGTAATGTTCATGCAACCAACATCTGTAGGGCCTTGTGCCCATAAATGTGTGGGTAAAGTCTGCAGTCGGGAATCCATGTCTCGGGACACATAGTGTCCTTTGAAATCGCGTAAAAACAATCTTACTCCTTCCGGAGAACAACATATTATAGCTCCTAGAGCTTTCAAAGTTTTTATACCTAACAAGTTTTCTGGACATGATTTAGTAAGCAATAAATCTGTAGTTCGGGTCAAAGGTCCTATCGTAAGTGGAAGAGGCTGTGATACTTCATTAACAATAGGTTTTCCGGAAAAACCAAGGGAAATATTCTGTGAGCCTGAGAGGGGTGCCCCTGGAACTTCACTACGTTTTATAGTTGTTCGACTTGCCCCTGTATCAAGTAAAAATTTTCTATCTTGGCCTAATAGTTCACTATGTACATAAGGTCCTTCTTGGTCTACAGGGACCTCGATAAGGGGTAAGTCAACTTCCCTCTCTAGGCTGGTTCATGCGTATCGTTGATAATCAGGATAGTCATACTGTGCGGTCTGGTACAGCTGTCGTGTCGTGGTTTGTGTGGCAGCAACAGGCAACGCTGGTGCAGCTGGCACAAACTGTATAGACTGTTGTGGAGCTGGCATGGACTGTGCATGCTGTGGTGCTCCTTGTTCATTCTGATCCTGTCTAGGTGGCCGTGGTCTTTCTTGTGTTTTACCTGTGGCGATATTACGCTTCAAGACTGGGCAATCGTGTATGTAATGACCTAGTTGTTTACAATAGTTGCATGTCCCTTTTACAGGTCCTGCTGAATCACCGGACTGTGTCGTACCCTTTTTATGACCTTCAGCTGGAACTGTCTGGGAGACTAGCATTTTCATTTTTGTGTCTTTCATGCGTTTCTGTTCATGTTCTTGTTCCTCTCTAATTCTATTGTAATGGTACTGTAACATTTGTAACATTTGTGATGGGGTATTACCTTGCCAGGTACTCTCGAATTTTAATACTCTATTCTTTACCTGGGGCAAGGAATTTTCAACTAATTTTGTCACAAACAGATGTGGGTATGACTCGCTACTTGCTTTTATACCACTATTTATACCAAAACATTTTTCGAATCGGGCATAGAAATCACTAGTGTCTTCATCTTGCTTTTGTTTACAGGCTGAGATTGCACCCCAGTCTTCCTTTTTCGTCGTTAATAAACGTGGCAGTACCTGTACTAGTAAACCTGGTAGTGCTTTAGTTTTATCCCCAAGCCCCGAACCTGGACCTCGGGCCCTTTCTTCATTTTCTAATGCTGTCCAGTCTATCTTTTGGTCTCCTACCTCCCACTCTTTTTCCTTGAGTTTTTCATAAATGCCAGCAGGCATTAATACCTTTAATATTGTCATAATGTCGGGATAGGTATACTCTCCCATGAGTAACATGTCTTTAATGTCTCGGTGAAAACCCGCTGGGTCTTTATCATGACTGGGTACCACTTTCTTCATTTCTAACAATTCTATTTTCGATATGGGCGTATATACATATACACGTTTAAACTGATTGTCCTCGCCCTTTATTGGGTGTACTTCTCGTAAGGGGTTCTGTCTGTCCATGTAATACGTCGTTCTTTCCTTGATGGGCAGTGAGACATGTTCTGGGCATACAAAAAGAATGTACTGCTTTCTTGATTCTAGTATTTCTCTAATTATCTTAGTACCTGAACCTCTCCATCTATTCGTGAGTAATTCAGTCAATATATCAGGTAACGGACCAGGGTCTGAATGTTGACTTTGATAAAGTATAAGAAGTTGTTGAATCATATAAATCCCAGCTAAACGCTGTTCATCTGGGGTGAAGTTCAAAAATGTGTGTGCTACTGTATCATCACCATATTTTCCGGGACTGTCAACCCACTGAACGGCTGACCTGGCTAATTCTTGTTCATCCACAGAATCGAGAAAATGATAACCCCTTCGTTCTCGGAGTAATTTGTCAGCGGCTTGGAACGAATGCTCGGGGGACCTTATATTTATTATAGGTGTTTGGAAATTCCTGTTATTTTCTAGACATATCGGACGTATCGGGTCAGTAAAACATCTAGTACTATCACAAGATCTTCCTCTACCTACATAGGCTATGGTTTCTGACTGTCCTGTGGGCAGTCCTGATCCTTCCTCCTCGCTTTGTTCGAACTGATCTACCGTTAATCTCTCTTCATGTAGGCGTTCTATTTCTTTACGGATCTTTCGACACATGGCTATTATACATTTTTGCTTATCATGTCTCCCTTCTGATATATTCTGGCTCCATCTGGTAAGAATTTGCATTGCTTCCGGGTCTACCCCCGGTCGGTCTTGATTTCTGATCACACAATTTATGAGGAAACGTAACAGTTCCCCCTGTATCTCCACTTTCTGGTATTCCATAGCTCTGTTAATACATTCAGAATCTCGCCCTGTTTGGACAAAATGATATATATTATCTAGATGCACAGTCATTCCTGGTAACTTCCCCAAATACACCGCGGCTCGTCTGATACGTAATGATGCCATGATCATTTCGTCCTCTTTGCCGGGCACAGGGTCATATCTACAATCTACTAGAAGTTCCTTAAGCGTGCGGGCATTTATGAGTTTGGGGGTACGTGGATGTGCTGTTTCTTGAAAAGTAAGTTTATTTATTCTGGGTGGCGTAGAAAAAATGTTGGTAGCACCTCCGGTAGCCCGGTCTGGGGTATCGGGCGTGAAAGGATTCGTTGAACGCGATACAGCAACTATAGGTGTGGGCACAGCTGTAGGAGCAGCTGTAGGAACAGACGTGGAAACAGATGTGCTTGCCGGAACTTGTGTCAGGATTTGATGCTGTAAGGATACAGATACAGGGTCTTGGCGTTGAACCTCCCCGGCAGACGGTCTATGTGGGGCGGGGTTAGCATACTCGGGAGCTGCCTCATCTAAATATGAGGAAAGAAAAACATCTTCTGCTGTTCTAGGATGCCCCTTAGGATGCATTTTTATTGGGAACAATGGGGGTGGCAAGTCTTTTGGTATCCCCGGAGTAGCCTTAGGTAATCCCTCGGCCAGAAGGGGATACATACCCTTCATAAGGGCATTTCTTTGTCTGTCTACTTGTTCTGATTTCACTCGTGTACCTTCTTGAATTAATAGATTCTCTCGGACTTTATTTGAATTTTCCTTACTCTTCTCTTCCTGTCTACGTGCATTTTCTGTACGTCTATACGATTCTTTACGCCATAATTCAATGGCGTCTTTCTGTGACTGTCTGGCTTTCCTTTTCCATAATTCTTCCTCTACTTTCACGATGCAATCTGTATCCCAGGTCCCAGCTGCGGGCCACCTGTGACTTTCTGGTAGTTCCTTGGTGTAGTCCACCCATAAATCAAGAAATAGTATGGCGTCTAAGCCATGTTTGTGATACATAAAGTGCCCTGGAGTGTCCCTAGGAGGAATAGGAACAGCTTCTTCGAGTACCCCTTTTCTAGTTGTGATCTGTCTTAATTTCGAAAAGAGCGGCATACTGACAACTGATCTGATACTTATTCTTAAACACACTTAATACAAAAGCACAATAATGAACAGTCATTCATACCACAATATGCAGGACGTATTAACACATTTAACATTTAACGTTTAAATGAGCAACAATGATGATGACGATCTAAGAAGACTTTATCACAAGACATAATCCTCGGCATTTTAACTGAATTATTCTGAATTTATATACTTGATATACTAGATATACTGCTAAACAGTACAGATACACTGCTAAAACAGTGCAGACCGGATTTGTGTACCCAAACCCGTCTGGACCGGCACAACTTATGTGCACGCCAGAACGCCTCCCCAGTAATGGTACTCACCGGGTAGCTCGGAACGGAAGGCCTCGGAACGGAACTGAACTGGACTGGACCGGACTGGACTCGAAAACTTCGGACACTTCTGGACATCGGAAACCTGGTGGGCCTCTGTATACCTCGGATCTTGCTCTCTCAGCTAGGCTCTGGTCGGGATACTTCGCACTTCTCACCGCCTCGTCTGGGTGTTGATCGCAGCCTCAGTCGCCCCCGCTTGACCGGAGGGAGATACAGGAAATCCTGCTGGTACGCGTTGTTGTCCGTCCAGCTGTGGCAGGAGACCGGGCCTGCAACGCACCGCCGGCGCGTGAGATGAGAAAGTGTCCCTGTTCGGGCGCCATTATGTGGTAAATAATTTAATTACCGGGACTGAATTTGATACAGAATCTTAGTAAAATAGCTCAGTAAAATAAGAGGCAGAATCCGTGATATAAGAGGTTTCAGAATGGGCTTTATTCCAATGGACGATTTCGAAATCGTGGCCTCCAAGTTCCATCACCACGGAGGTTCAGGAAGTGAAGTACATACATTATTGATAATTAATCACTTTTATACAATAGGCATTACAATGAAACCAATGTAAGAGGCGTAACAATTGATAACAAAGATAACATTTCACATGCGTAGCTGAAGGAGGCGTAATTGGGAGTAACAAGGAAACGTCATTGGTTGTGATGTCACATATGGGTGGACCTATGAAATAATTTCGCAATGTCAGCAGAAATACTTGGCAGAGATGCGCGCGCAGCAGCATGACGTATGATTGACGTGCGACTAGGGGGTGAAGGGGATTTGACATTTAACTCTACATGTGGCGACAGATGTCTGGAGAGTCAAGTCAACCTAATCCCAAATCTTATCTAACATCCTATGTTTAAAGAACTATGTTATCCAAAAGAGAGGTCTCTTAGAGTAGAATCTTATTCTATACTGACTATACTGACTGTTAGTGCGTGTACAAGCGTCTAAGTGTCTACACTAGATGCGAGGGCAGAAATCGTCCATAGTAACAGGGCTATGAATTACTTGCATAAAGACAGAGAAGCCGGGCCTTTGCTCGGTAGCTGGCAGGATGTTTACTTAAACTACTAGACAGGAATGCATTGGGCAGGGAGCGGAGCAGATAATTTCGAAGGTGAAATACAGTTCTTGGCAGGCGGCAAGCTGATGTCAGGCACCGTGAGCCGCGCAGGGAAAGAGACAAAGTTCATGGTCACAGATGTAGGCTCAGACTGGAGCTCTCAGAGGCAGAAGGCAGGGAAAGCTTGATGGCAGAATCAAGGCCTACTCGCCTGAACTGTAAAATGGCATAACTAAGCCATATAAAGTCGGTGGCCTTTCGTACTTAGGAGTCGAATATCCAGCCCATTCATGGCGGATCTGAAAGAGGACATGTTGACGGTGGACGCACATGTATTTGCGTCTTCATAACTGGAACTGGAGGGAACATACATGTACTTGTGATTTATACATGAAACCGTTGGGGTCCAAGATAGGGGACATAACTGATCATAAAAATCCATATTTCCACAGTGGCAACCAGGGCTCCAGGGGGAGAAGGAAACCTGAATAGACTAGAGAAGGGTTTAGTATCGCACACTCCCATTGATGTCATGGCAATGATTCCCTGGCTGAACAGATACCCAGATCACGCAGCGGCTAAATTACTTCAGGAGGGATTTTCTTGGGGTTTCAGGATACCGGCAGGAGGGTACACAGGTAAGACTGAGTGCAGGAACCAACTGTCTGTAAAGCATAACCCAGGGGTAGTGGCTGCAAAAATTGAAAAAGAATTACGCCTGGGTCGGTTGGCAGGACCTTTTGACGAGGTGCCAGTGCCCAACTTTGTTTGTTCCCCACTTGGTGTTGTCCCTAAAAAAGAGAAAGGCGAATATAGACTCATTCGTAATCTCTCAGCCCCAAGGGGGGCGTCCTTGAATGATGCTATAGATGAGAATGTCTGCAGTGTAAAATATGCTTCTTTTGATCAAGCGGTGGTGTTGCTTAGGGGCCTCGGTCCAGGGGCATTGATGGCCGAGTCTGCATTTCGTCTTCTCCCCATGCATCAGGGGGATCACCACCTTTTGGGGTTCAAGTTTGATGGGAAGTATTACATCGACAAATGCATGCCCATGGGTTGTTCGATCTCGTGTGCCTATTTCGAGACGTTCAGTTCCTTCTTGGAATGGGTAATGAGACAGGCGACCGGGCATCAGCAGGTCATGCACTACCGGGATGACTTTCTCTTCCTGGGCGCGGCTGGGTCCCAGAAGTGTGCACGGGCATTGCAGGAATTTTGCGCGCTCATGCGGGCTTTTGGGGTCCCGCTGGCGCCGGGGAAGACAGTGGGGCCATCTACTTGCTTAGAATTTCTGGGCATTGAAATAGACTCTGTTGAGGGTTGTTTCAGGCTCCCAAAGGAGAAGGTGTCAAAATTCAAGGCGGCACTACGCGTGTGCCTGGCCAAAGAGAAGGTCTCGTTACAACAGCTTCAGGAAACAGTGGGCCAGTTGAATTTTGCGTTGAGGGTGATACCAATGGCTCGCCCCTTTTCTCGCTCAATTGCGCAGGCTATGAAGGGCCTGCGAGAAAAACACCACCGCACTAGACTGTCGCTTGAGGTACGCCAGGACATGCAGATATGGATGGCATTCCTGGAGGACTTCAACGGCAGGGTTGTGTGGTCCGGCCCCCCCACTACTTCAGCAGAGTTAGGTTTATGGACTGACGCTGCTGGGAGTGTTGGGTTTGGTGCCATCCTTGGAAACAAGTGGGTCACCCACAGGTGGCCGGACGAATGGGTGTACAGTGAGTTGACAACCAACATTGGTTTTCTGGAGCTGTTCCCCATTTGGGTTGCATTAATGGTCTGGCCAGAACTTCTGCGTAACAAATCAGTGATATTCTGGTCAGACAACATGACGGTGGTGGAGTGCATCAATCAGCAAGCGGCACGCTGTAGGTTCATACTCCGCCTCTTGAAGGAGATTGTGTTGAGATGCTTGCAATTGAATGTTGTATTCAGGGCAAAACATGTACCAGGTGTCCTTAATAATGCAGCTGATGCACTCTCTCGCCAAAAAATGCAGGTATTCAGGGAACATCTTCCATCAGCAGAGCCTACACCGACACACTTCCCGTCAACGCTCTGGCAGATTGGTGCCCCAAATTACAGGACCTCGTGGCTGCCAGCTTAGCCCCCAAGACAAGGACAGCGTATGAAGGGGCGTTTGGTTCATATTGCACTTTCTTGGGGCGTGACTGGGAATTCAAATGGGCTCTAGAGAATAGCTTTACAGATTATCTGGGTAGATTGCATCAGGAGGGTCGCTTAGTGGCCACAGCTATCAGGCATAAGGCAGCTGTCTCCTTCTACGCACAGGCAAAGGGAGTAAAAGATCCAACTAACAGCTTTGCGGTGCAGAAGGGTCTGAGAGGTTGGCGCCGCTTACAGGGCAGCACGGCTGACACCAGGAAACCAATAGGCTTGGGGAGGCTGACGGCATTACTGCCTGCATTGCATGACGTCTGTAGCGCAGGCTGGGAGATACAATTGTTTAAAGCAGCTTTCACATTAGCCTTTTATGGAGCGTTGAGGCTGAGCGAGTTGGTGGCAGCCTCCAAGGCAGATAGGCAGGGGGGTATCCAATTCCTGAACACAACAATACAGGGAGACACATTGTGGGTGACAATTTTGAGATCAAAAACTGATCAGGAGTCGCGGGGGAGACTGTGGTACTGCACAGGGCGAGGGCTAATCCTTGCTGCCCGGTACACCATGTGGAAACTTTCATCAGGCAGCGGGGTGGACTGTTGGGTGGGTCGCTCCTACTACACGCCGACGGCACCCCTTTAACCAAATACCAGTTCAGAAGAGTCATGGAGTTGACTATTGCCAGGGTGGGCCTTGACCCGAAGGAATTTGGCACACACTCCTTTAGGATAGGCGCAGCCACTGAGGCAATCACAAGGGGTCTGCATGTGAACAGTGTTAGAAGAATTGGGAGATGGTCACCCAATTCCAATTGCTACAAATGGTATGTGCGGGTACACATGTTGTAAAGTACCTAGAGTTTTGCTGACATTGGGTTGTTTTTTCTGGTTTTGCAGTTCCTTCGCTCTGTGACGCAGGCGGACAGCTTGCTTCGGGTCATCATCTGGATTAATTGGCGACTCATCGTGGCGTGAACAGTCAGGAACACAGGACGCGGTCAGGCAGAGTTTGGATTGTTGGTCATTCATATGTTAATCGTGCAAAAAATTTCTTTTTTACAGGCAAGGGTAGAAGGGAGCTAGAGCACAAAGGTTGGTCCATCTCCTTCTTTGGGAGGGGGGGTCTCTGCCTCAGAAAGTTTAGGGGATTCTTTGCAGAGTTGGTCGCCCAATATGCAGCACCACCGGCGGTGGTGATTCTTCATCTGGGGGGGGAATGACCTTGCTAGACTGGGTAGGAGGGTCCTCCTGGAAGAGATCATCTCAGCAGCGGGCTGGGTAAGGAGGGTGTGCCCTGACTGCACTGTAGTCTGGTCCCAGCTGATACCGCGGCTGCCGTGGCGTGGGGGTGATTCCATCAGGGCATTGAATCACTCGGTAAAGAGGATCAATACCAAGTTAGAAAAACTTTTCCGAACCACGCACTTACAGACCATCCCGCACGGGACTATTTGGGGGGGATGAATTGTACCTGCAGGATGGGGTCCATTTGACTGAGGCAGGGAATACAATATGGTGTGATAATATCCTAGCTTGGTTGAAGGGCTTTGTGAGGTAGGGATGACCTTCAGGCAGGAGTTGTGGGGGGGCCAGATCGTCGGGAAACAATGTTGGCCTGTGGCGGTAAGGTCATGATCGGTGAGCAGCAATTTAAGGTCCTAGGGGGGGCGTCACCATCCACGGAGGGGGCGGCCCAGGGGGAGGGGCCACTGGTCCCTCCTAGAACTGCAGGGGCAGGAAAATCCGCTAGCTGCTAAAGATGCGGGGGAGGGAGTCACGCTTTCCTTAGGCTGGTAGCCACCCCGCACATACATCATGACGTCAGCAAATGACGCAGAGTGTAAGGGCCCTCCTTGTTGGTTAAATGGAGTTCACGATGCCGACGGGATAGGCGGTCCCCTGTCGCGCATGCACACCTGTGAGTAAGGGCGTGGTTAGTAGGACTTGACACCGGTTAGCGACCTTGCCGTCCGGCCAGAAATGTTAGAATGCAAAATTCAGGCAGGATGTTAGATTCGGATAGGAAACACGCTGTATTAGACGTTTGTTAAGGTTAGCCTTTGATATTTGTCTTCAATACTGTAAATCTAATGTCATGAATTTTGCGTATTCTTAACAGAATTGATGTAATGTTGATATTCATCCTTTATTGTTTTGTATAATAAATATGGCCGGGGGCTCCCTGACCCCCCGCCTTCCAAAGATAACTTGCCTATGTCAATCCTTCAAGGTGGTGGGGAAAGCTGGGAGAGGAGGGTAGCCAGTCACAGACCATGTGCCAAAGTAGGTGGGCCTTCCATTGTCGCGAGAGTTAAAGAGCTGGCAGTGCTCTCACACGTCATACCATCACCTGAGGCATTTTTCTTTTTAGTAACTGGGCACAATTTATTCATCTACTGCAATCCTGAGCAAGAGATTTCTCCCGATGACGATAAAACATTTGTAAGGGTTTTAAGCCAACAAATGTTTTGCTCGAACAAACAGCACCAACAAGCTTTTTCAATGCTATCGCGCAGCAACAGGGGGCTCGAAAGAGAAAGGCGAAGCAAAAACGAATGTTCCATTTTTCCCAGGTACATAATTATATTCCATTTTCTGGGACTTAGTGACATGCCAGAATTCATATGCTAATACACACCTGAGGTGACTACAGTAGAAGGTGTTATTTTGGTGACGGCTTCTGCTGAGAAATTTGCAACAAAAACATGCAAGAGTACAAATAGCTCCCAGTAGAAATGAGCAATAAACGCACAATAAACCCCCTTGTTTGTGTGCCTCTTTGAAAAGTAGTTCCACAATTGTATGTTGAAAACCGTCAAGCAGGAGCGGCCAGTATGCTGGAGGGGCGGGGGAGGCGGGTGGCAGGAGGGGGGAGGGGCACTGGGGGTCACGGGCGAGAATAAAAAAAATAAATAAAAAAACTTACCCGCAGCCATCCTCATCGCGCTCTTCTTCACCTCTTCTGGAAGGCACAGGCTCCTAGAGTGCCCTGCGGCCAATCCTGAAGCTGCTCTCACACAGAGAGCAGCTTCAAGATTTGCCTGAGCGCCCTCAATTCGTGCTCCAGGACAGACTGTGAGTCTGCGCCTGCTCTGTCCAACCCAGCTGCTTTGGGTATGATGGTTTGGCCGGCCTGAGACCTCCGGCTAAACCATCATGCGCAGTGATGGGAGTGCCTGTCACTACCAGTCCCCGACCCCAAGTCTCTACAGGAAAGAAAAAATAAAATGAGTGCCGTTTTATTTTTCCTTTTCTGGCGTTTTTTAGGGGGGAACGATCCTCCGCCATAGCGGAGCAGCCCCCGCTGCCTTCAAGGTGTTGTGTTACTCCATGTCTGAAAAAACACATTGATCAGTTGCACCAACAATGAAATGCATATTTTTGACGTCCATGTGCAGAACCCATTGTAGTTTGAGCCCCAACAAAGTGCAGTAATTAGTCCTACAACTGGATAAGAGGGTGCAGGGGTGAGGAGTGCTGCACACCGAGGTCCATAGTGTATGGTCTTTCAGTGTAGTGCCCAAGAGTGCATTGAAATCTATCTATGTATGTATGCATGTATGCATGACATGTTAAAAAGGGTGCATTAAGGTGTCTCCATTTTGGCTGCATGTAAACACACAAATCCCATATAAAAAGTGTGGGACATGTTCTTGTTAAAAATATGTTTTGTATGCAAAAACAAGCAAAAATATGGAAATATCAAAGCCGCGAGAGACACCACTTCATCACACCAAGCTTGAGAATGTACTACGAGCTGGTCCAACATTTCTCCAACTGTCATATACTTTCATAGACAGTTGAAGCAGTATCCATGTGATAGACACTGAAACTTTAGATAACAACACCAACAGATGCCCATGTCTCTCCTGAGAAGAACAAAAAATAAACTTGAGCAAAGCCACAACAGCAAAGATCCCAGGTGCTGCGACAGGTTACTTACGAGTCCTCACTTCACAGTGACAGACAAATAAGTGAGGCCCGGTTCATCAAAGGCAAGAGAACTAAAGTGTGTTAGTATAGTATGGGCATACAAAATGTCTGTGTGTGACTCAACATGGTAGATTGCAAATGTTTTATTACATGATTACAAAATATCAAAACCAGCTCATAATCTCTACCCATTGGCATCTCTAGGTGGAATCCTAAAAGAGATCTATTGCCAATAGTCTTCTCTTTTCTTTTCCAGTGTCATCTTCATTGCATTATCCAGTTACATATCCACCCATAATACTTTCCTTATCTTCAGCAATGGTCAGTGGAAGCGAATGAGCAGCGCCTTTATTTTCTCTGAGACAATAAATAGTCCACAAGTGGAAAAGTATGGGATTATTGATGATCACCAAAAGAGTGAATACAAGTATTATTTTTTTAAACTCCATTCATGACTTTTCTTTGAGCAATTAGCTGATCAGAAATGAGTTCCAAAGATATTGTAAAGCCAGTATCATGGGCTGGTGTTTGTGTACACTTAGAGTAGTGCTTATATACAGGAATAGCACCTATGAGTAGTAGGAATAGCTAGGAGTAGTCCAGAATGAGTTCATTTCCTGGAGCACTGGTGGTATACCTGGGCAGGATGTATGTCGTTACAACGCACACTTTTACAACGCATGCACTTACAACGCATTTTTTACAACGCATAATCCATTACAACGCATGACATTACAACGCATGACACTACAACGCATTTTTAAAAACTACCTTTACAACGCATTTCCATTACAACGCATACTACCTTTACAACGCATACCATTACAACGCATAATATTAAATTGCATTTAAGGTAAGTATTAGATAGTATAGGGGTAAAAGTTACTTTTCTAACTCCAGGGGGTGCAACAGTAGGGTAAGTGTTGGATAGTATAGGGGTAAAAATTACTATTCTAACTCCAGGGGGTGCAACAGTAGGGTAAGTGTTGGATAGTATAGGGGTAAAAATTACTATTCTAACTCCAGGGGGTGCAACAGTAGGGTAAGTGTTGGATAGTATAGGGGTTAAAATTACTATTCTAACTCCAGGGGGTGCAATAGTAGGGTAAGTGTTGGATAGTATAGGGGTAAAAATTACTATTCTAACTCCAGGGGGTACAACAGTAGGGTAAGTGTTGGATAGTATAGGGGTAAAAATTACTATTCTAACTCCAGGGGGTGCAACAGTAGGGTAAGTGTTGGATAGTATAGGGGTAAAAATTACTATTCTAACTCCAGGGGGTGCAACAGTAGGGTAAGTGTTGGATAGTATAGGGGTAAAAATTACTATTCTAACTCCAGGGGGTGCAACAGTAGGGTAAGTGTTGGATAGTATAGGAGTAAAAATTACTATTCTAACTCCAGGGGGAGCAACAGTAGGGTAAGTGTTGGATAGTATAGGGGTAAAAATTACTATTCTAACTCCAGGGGGTGCAACAGTAGGGTAAGTGTTGGATAGTATAGGGGTAAAAATTACTATTCTAACTCCAGGGGGTGCAACAGTAGGGTAAGTGTTGGATAGTATAGGGGTAAAAATTACTATTCTAACTCCAGGGGGTGCAACAGTAGGGTAAGTGTTGGATAGTGTAGTGTAATATTATGCGTTGTAATGG
This sequence comes from Triturus cristatus, assembly GCF_964204655.1. Lineage (NCBI taxonomy): Eukaryota > Metazoa > Chordata > Amphibia > Caudata > Salamandridae > Triturus > Triturus cristatus. The sequence goes on from NC_140588.1 coordinate 967,434,897, forward strand.
TATGCGTTGTAATGGTAGTATGCGTTGTAATGGAATGCGTTGTAAAGGTAGTTTTTAAAAATGCGTTGTAGTGTCATGCGTTGTAATGTCATGCGTTGTAATGGATTATGCGTTGTAAAAAATGCGTTGTAAAGGTAGTGCGTTGTAAAAGTTGCGTTGTAAAGGTTGTTCCCCACCTGGGCATGAGCAAGATACTGAAGGGCTAACTGTATTATTCAAAAAGTCATAACTTGTGTCTGCAGTGAAGCTAGGTTACACCTGGAGCGCCTTGGCACCATGGTCTGGTATTCTTTAGATAAGGTGTACCTTGGAGCAGCAGAGCTGGAAACTTATAAAAAATAAACATTTGAGTATTCAACAGGGATAAGCACACACGTGCATGTTCATGTACTATTTTGACTAGACACAGCCATGGTAACCTCCAAATGGAATGAGAAGTCACACAGTGTATAACATGGAACAATACCTGCCTGGGCACCTGATGTGTGGGAAAACACAGTAAAGGCCTGGAAGGTTCTCGAATGGACAATTGTCAGCTTTTTGCTTGTATGAGACTGCACCATGTAGATGTGGTGGGGACTCGACACAGACACGGGCCATGGTGTTACATCAACCAACTGCTCTCTCTGGAGTGTGCATCTGGGTCAAGCAGGGCGTATCGCTGAGTGGGTCTGTGTGCACCAACATGAAGCAGGACATTTCAACACCAGACTAAACAGGAAGTTTGTCAGTCGTTGTTTGTTATAGGTTTCCTTCCAGTTCCTCATGGAACATTTGTTTTATCTGCTTATTTTTATTATTGGCTTTTGTTATAATAAATGCATGCTAAAATCTCTATTCCAGGGTTTAGCGTAATTCTTTGAGTTGGGAGATACTAGATTGCACCTCTGCCCCAGGGACTCAAGGGGATATGTACAAGGATTGGCGATAACTACCGCTAACGCTAGTTAGCAACAGTTATCACACCGCTGTGTACCGCTGAAAACTAACACCTTGTAAGCGACGTAGGTACAAGACATCGCTACGTGCCGATAGTTTCATGGATCAGCGGTGGAAACTGCAGCTGTGATTCAGGGCAAATCACTTAATCTACCCTTGCCTAACAAAAATGAATGTGTCCTCATGTAACGCAACTGGTGCTATCTAAACCGCTCTGATACCTGATACCTTCGGGGCAAGTTTGCGCAAGGATTGGCGATAACTACCGCTAACGCTAGTTAGCGACAGTTTTCACACCGCTGTGTACCGCTGAAAACTAACACCTTGTAAGCGACGTAGGTACAAGACGTCGCTACGTGCCGATAGTTTCAGGGATCAGCGGTGGAAACGGCAGCTGTGATTCAGGGCAAATCACTTAATCTACCCTTGCCTAACAAAAATGAATGTGTCCTCATGTAACGCAACTGGTGCTATCTAAACCGCTCTGATACCTGATACCTTCGGGGCAAGTTTGCGCTATATAAAACTCTGTAAAAAAAAAAACTACAAAAAAACATTAAGGTGATGGCGATAGGAATTCCAGCGTTAGCGGGCAAAAACCAATGAAAGGCCCATTTGCGGCAAAAAAACTCACTTTAGTCAGCCCAACGAGAGGTTGTTTTTGCCTCTATAGCTAAAAATAGCCTATCAGTCGACCTCCAATGAAAATAGGCAACAAAAACAATGGAATGCAGAATGGAGCAGCCAGGTCCAAGTGCAAAACAGATCAACAAACCCCTCAAGCCCCCCAACATCCAGGATGACCAGCCAGAGTCCCAGGGGAAGAGGAAATGCAAGGCTACATTCATGAAAACAGGCGCATCGCGGTGCAACGCCAGTGATGCATCACTTCTCATTGCGCACTCTTTGCAACACCATGGCATCCAAAACCTTGAAAGCGAGGACAGTCCCTGGGGCCCGGGGGCTCTGCTGGTCCTGCGTCTGGAGCATGGATGCCTCGCTGGTCCTGCGTCTGGAGCCTGCATGCCTCGCTGGACCTGCGTCTGGAGCCTGGATGCTTCGCTGGTCCTGCGTCTGGAGCCTGGATGCCATCGCTGGTCCTGCGTCTGGTGCCTGTATGCCTCGCTGGTACTGCGTCTGGAGCCTGGATGCCTTGCTGGTCCTGCGTCTGAAGCCTGGATGCCTCACTGGACCTGCGTCTGAAGCCTGGAGTGGGATGCAGAGGTGCTGTGGAGTTGATGAGCCGTGGCGGTAGACATTGAGGTGCAGCGATCGCCCTTACCTGGTGGTGAAGTCTGGCAGACACGTTGCTGACCTGTGTGAGAAGAACGCCTTGAGTCCCTTGGAGCTGTGAATGGTAGAGGCGCTCCTGTGCACCAATGATCTACCACTACACCGGGGTGCACAGAGAGGATTACCAATGGTGAGCGGCGCCTCTCTGCATCACAGGCCGGATGAATTTGCGCTGGCCGGACGCTGTGGAGGGTGAGGCCCCTGAGCTGCACCAAACTTGTGTGGCGGGAGCACTGCAACTTAACATCCAAGGGGGCCCTGCTGCATCACCTGCATCGGGATGTTCCTCAGCGGACTTGGCGGCGATTGCTGTACCCAGGCTTGTGAAATCCCACCTGGCTGAGGCTCCTGCTGGCTGAGTCACAGATTTGGAGAGAGTGCCGCTGATTGCACCACGGTGTCAATGTCCAGGTCAGGAGAAGGTGGGATGCGTAGCAGAGGAGGACCGGGGGTCGAGTTGCCCAGGCTTAGCACCTGGTGTGACACAAACACCCGCTCACACACAAATCCCCGTGTCCCTGCCTCATCCAGTGTTCTTTCCGGCGTTTTTGCCTCCCAGCTGTCCAGTCCCCCTGCAGCAATTCTCTATAACGGGTGCTGTGCGCCCAGGCGCAGCGGGCGTACCACTGGTGTGCCAAAGGTATATATGATGTTACAATGCATTCCATTACATTGCATTCCATTACAATGCATTCTAATTATACGCATATTGCAACAGTAGGGAAAGTGCTAGATAACGGAAATGAAAACATTACCATTCCCACCACAGTGAGCGCAACCCTAAAACTAACCCTTGCACCCCAAAACACACCCTGAACCCTAAAATTCATTTTGACCCCCAAAACACACTCTAAAATTCATATTTTACCCCACAATACACCCCAAATTTCATCTCTGACCCTCGAAACCCATACCCACCATAAAACTTAAAAAACACCGTTACTAACCTCACAATGCGTTGGAATGGAATGCGATGTAAAGGCACCTGCATTGTTGTAGTTGCGTTGTAAAGGCATTGCGATGTGATGCCTGCGTTGTAATAGACATCTCTCGTGCCAAAGACAAGCCATAGGCAAGCTCATCTGCGTCCATCTGCCCCTGGACCGCGCTAAGCAACAAGGCCCTTTCCTTTCAGACACTTCACAGCTACGACGCCAGCACCCTCCTTGCCATCAACCCCAGTCGCCACATCACCTGCCAGAACCAACCTCTGCTCCAGACTGGAAATCGCCATTGCCATCACTGACGGCCACTAAATCACCCGCAAGCACCACCCCACTGATCAGGAGGAGGCATTGCCATCACCTACAGAAGCACTCTCCGACTGATCACGCTCTCTAATGACCCAACGGTGACCATGGAACACCTCAACTTCCAGATCTGGAACAACCCTAATCCCATCCCCTGCGGCATCCTCATCTGCAGGCCCCCCGGGCCAATGGACCCCCATTCTCTGATACCATTGGAGACCTCATTGCACCCCAGGCTCTCCCATCCACCGACGACATCCAACTCGGTGAACTCTACTTTCACCTGGACAACACCAGTGACCAGAACACCGCCCCTTCCTGGGAAAGCTTGCCAACATCAGACTCAAGCAGCTAGTCATCGCAGCAAGCCTCATCGCAGGACACACGGTCGAGCACGTCTCCTCCACCAGCAGGAACTTCAACTACAGCCACACCACCGGACTCTCCTGGACCGACCATCATTGTATACCTCACGTCTTCACCATGCCCATCGCACACCACCGCCATCATCGCCCTCCCTAGCAGCTGGATCAAGGCCACCAAAGAACTTCTCGTCAGCTCCACAGCTCCACCACTCCGCAGCAACATTGCTTGCAGCGCGGTCCAGCACCAAAACCTGCTGAAATGAGGCCCCAGGTGTTATCTCCATTTTTAAGACCAGCTATTTTTTGGTCTTAAAAAACTGCCTCTAACTGCAGTTAGAGGCAGTTTTTTGGGTCCTCATACCTTCAAGGATTCCCTTGTACATATCACAAAGTGTAGTTGGCTGCTGTTTTTGCACGGGAACAGCTCCCTTGCATATCATTATCGGTAACAGAAGGGGCGATCTTTTCTATGGACGTTTTAACCAGAAAACTGCCGCTAACAGAGGTTAGCGACAGCTTGTACATATGGCGATGTAAATATCGCTGCAAAACCGTAGGAAAAGTGCCACTAAGGTGGCGTTAACTCCTTGTACATATGCCCCTCAGTGTCTTTGTCCAACTGTTGTTCCTGTATTGGGTTAGTTTCTCAGTAACAGACATATACCGATGGATATTTGGCTTCCTGACATATATGACCTGGGATCTGACAATACCCTCGGGCGCCTGCCTGAGACAAGTAGTGTCGGAACCATGGGAGCTTTGGGAAGTAATTTAGTGCCAAAAAATGCAGGATAGTTGAAAAGTGGTGTGGTGTCAGACGTATGAAGGAATTTATATTATTGTGTCATTGTAGATATAATTGGTTAGTTGCATAATTGGAGAAGTGACTGTAGTGTACATTGTTGGGTTTGATTCGATCTTAGCTATGTCTGAGCTCAGGGAAGCTTGAATGGCAGGAGTACAAGAAACAATATTCAAAGGATTTCCTACATTTCTGTTGTGCAAGTCCCACTGCGAATTGTAGTGGGTAAGGCGGGTTGTGTGCTGGCAGCGCTGCTAATCCACAACAACTTTGATGATGGACTGTTAACTTTGTCTCATTTTGAGAGGGGTTACAGAAAGCTAAAAACCACATGCATGCCGGATTGGTCTGTCAGGGGGTGCTCAGAAGGAGTAATGAGCAATTTATTGATGAGAACAGTGATATACAAAAAAGTGCATAAGGAAATCAATGCGCTGAAAAAAAGAACTGAATATTTTAGAAAGAGAAACAATTGGCACTCCAAGACATGTATGTAACACTGATACATAGCTTAAGATTTGGGCTGGAACCCAGGCATATATGACCTTTGATTTAAAAATAGCATCCATCACCCGTGCGAGACGGCCACCGCTTCCAGTGTATGCGCAGTAATTCAGGCTTCACGGATAGCTTGCCCCACCACATACATGGGAAAAAGTTTAGGAGAAATAGTGGTTTGTTTCAAATATAGCATGGGGCAGTCCTTGTCTTTGGGGAAACTGATCAGGATTGTGTTGGATAGGCAGGGTAGCAAGTCGTGGACCTATCCCAAGACAGCTGGCCACATGCCTGTTTACCACAAACAAGTTACGTTCCATACTCTTCAGTTAGCTGGCTGTGATAGTACAGGACTCCAGTTGGAATTCGAAAGTTAAACTGGTAACATAGGGCCACATGTATCAAAATAGCATTTTGCGATTACCAAATAGTGATTTTTACAGAATCGTTATTTGGTAATTGCAAAATGCGATGTATGCAAGGAATCACTAAAGATTTTGCAATTCCTTAATATTAGCTAATAGCAATTTAGTAAATAGTGAATCGCTATTAGGTACTACTACTCCCTTTGTTCGTATGAACATAAAGGCCCATAGGTACAAATGGTTTCGCATTAGCTAATTTGCAATTACCTAATTGTTAATCGAGGCCAATCGAGGACTTGGAGGCCAAAGTCACACTCAATAATGCTCATAAAGATGCTGTAAGTACGGGTCTCACAGGTCCAACCAAGGCCAGCACAGGCAAGGTGAAGGGCTGCAAGCAAAATAGTTTCATCAGGTAATTGGAGACCACCATGCTCTTTCAGTGTCTCTGCTGGTTGGGCATCACACCTTTTTATGTGATGTCCATGAAAGTACAGATCAGGGCATGTTTCTTCTTTGTCAAAGGAACATGAATCATTGGTAAGCCCCCTCAAGCAACTTAGTGTAGATCCAGCAAGATGAAAGATTAAAGCTCTGTCAGTATCTCTCCAGCAGGTGCAAGTAAGTGTCATGTTGGTATATAGAATGGAGGTCTTGTAGGCGGGCAGTAGACAATGTGCAGTTGCCTTGAAAACATGTACTAACTCTCACTTTGATGAGGTATCAGACAGAATCCAGAAGCCAAATCATACTACAAAGATGGAGGGCCAGAACCACAACAGGATCCGGTAATAGATGGCCAGCCGTCACCACAGACACAGTTGGTAATGCAGAGAAGGAGGAGCTGTGTCCTCTGATAATCAAGGCTGCGGGGCCGCAGATGCTGAAGCCCCATTCCATTTTCTGGGGGCAGGCTGGTTCAGCAGATCAGGTCCAGCAGCTGGAGAGAGGCCATAGGCACAGCAGAAGTGGTAAAAGTGGTGCCTGGCGGTGCAGGTGCTCTCTTGCGTTGGGACGAGTGTGCTACCAAGGTGGGGATTACTTGCCAATTGACAGCGGTGTTGGTGGTGAGCAGAACTTGGAAGGTTCTCTTCCAGCATGGTGTAAAGCAGACATCCGTTGATGCGCCTTCACAAAGACCTAATGACCTGGCTGCAAGTGGTAGGAGTCCTTGGGCAGGGAATCATTTAAGACAGCTCAAATCTCAGAATGGAAAACATAGAGAAAGCAAGTCATTTGCCTGCAATATTGCAAATCTGTATCATCATTCAGTTGCAGGTCTAGAGCAGCAGATGAAACTGGAGGATTTGAAGGGAGTATGATGGGTCGGTGAATGGTTATCTGATACAGTCTTAATGTACTTCTTTGTGAGGGACTGGCTCTGAATGGGCAGTGAGCCAAGGGCAGAGCACTTCCTTTGGGGCTCCGAACATATCTTGGCTTTATTGCTTAGACAGGAGTTACACCTTTCTATTCCCCCAGTGGACCCTGGATGGTAAGCACAATTGAAATGCTGTTTAATTCCCATGCTATGCACGCTTCCAGGACTACAGGGGAGATAAAGTGGTGCTCTGATCACAGGAAAGGCAGAAGGGGCATTCTGCACTGTTGGATGAAGCTCCTCAACAGCTTGTTGGCTACAGTAGTGATGTCTGTGCCCGCACAAGTATAATCTTCAACCCATTTCGCAAACATACATAAAATCACAAGATTAAGAGTAGGAGCAACACTTGGACATTTAAATAAAGTCCATCTGCAGATGGACAAAACATCCCCAAAGAAGTGGGTGGGCAGCACAGGTAGTCTTAATCTCTTTCTCCATGTTGTGGGCCTTGGTAGGTTACAGAGGAATAGCATTAGTTCCGGCCTGCAACAGGAAAGAAGGGTTTATGAATGGGTCAGTGTGGCTCACATCATATCATACCTTCTGAAATACCATATTACAGACAGGGCAAGTTTAAGAGTAAGAGGTTTTGGGCCACAACTCTCCATTTGCCATCTCTCCACAGCCCTTCAGATTCCTCTTTACAGTTCTGTCTGATCCATGCCTGCTTTTCAGCACTGAATCCTGTAACACAGACATATCCTTGAGAGTAGGTACAGGAAATACATCAGGTGTTCAAAACTTACATTGTAGCTTCACCATTAGGAGTTAATTTAGTGTCAAACACTGTGTGGGGACAGCAGCACCATCACCCCCAACTAGTACTCCAGTATACCTTGCCAGTGGTGTCTCTACTCTTAAACATAATTCTCATAGTAGTCATTGCTGAGGTCTCCTCAACAGCAAGTCTTCAAGGTGACCATCTTTCTTTTGGTAATGAATCATTAATGGTAATGGGATACTGAGAAAAGTGGTGTCAATTTTGGTGAGATAAAGCCCAGTTCATAGTTTTCCCACTCATTTTTACAGGTCGAGTAGGACTGACCAGTTAGATTTAGTTAAAGGCAGACTCTAGTGGAAGAATTTGCCCAAAGAGAAAAAAGAAATATGGATCCTCTTACTTCAGCTAGTCGGCTGACTAAGGAAGAGCCGAGGAACCTGTTGGAAATGACATGTGTCAAGATGCAAACCAGTTTTCTCCTGACGTTACCAAGGGCACGCCATTGGTTCGGACCGGGAGCAGTATAGTCCCTATACGGACTTTGGTGCTTCCCCACTTAATGAGTCTCTAATTCTATCTGAGCCTAAGAACCAGGACTGTAGCATTCTCAATAAGAATGACAGACACAGGTCAATATTTAAGGAGTTTTGTATAAATTATTGCTAAGCACAGTACACAGTGGCAGTGCGTCCATTAGGGCGCTGGGGCATTGACCCACAAGCCGCGCCCGCAGCGGCTCTGTCTGAACTGACAATGCATGTCAGTCAGCATGATGCTGGACTGCCCGCTCCCTTCAGAGTCTGAAGGGGTGGGAGGTCCGGACTCATGCTGACTGACATGCATTGTCAGACCAGGGGTGGCACGGAGCACACAGCAGGCTGCAGCACAAATGCGCATGGAGATTTAGGTCGGAGGATTTTTCCGACCAGCCCAGTCATGCGCACTAGTGTTAGCTGTGGCTGGCGGCTGCGCATTAGGAGAGCGAGGGTTGATCAACGTCGCAACCCTCGGTCTCCTAATGGGCGGCAGGGCGGCAGGGCGGCAAGTATACCTGCTAAGCCTATCCTGGCGCTGCTGGAGCAGCGTCAGGATTGGCTGAGAGGAGTTGCCAGTCACGCAGCTGTTCCTGTTCAGAAGTTGAGCGCCAAAGCAGGAGCAGAGGCGGTGCCGACCCGGTGGTCAGGTAAGTTTTCTTTTTATTTTATTTTAATTTTAAACTCCCCCGGCACCCACCCGACCCCTCCCCCCACGAGTAACTGCGAGCCGTGACTGCAGCCAGTGCCCGCAATTTTCTTCAGTCATAATTTCCAAAGCTTGGAGAGTATTAATTAGCAAGTTTTGCCCACAATTCTGTGAGCATTCAGGGTAGAACCATTTCTGGAAATGTTTTATATTTAAAAGAATTTCAAGTAGCACAGTGGCAGCGGAGAGCCAGTTACCGTAACGAAGGGCTTGTGTACTAGTGCCCTGTGAGCTCCAGATGGCGCTGTCGGAATTATGTTTATGTTTATGTTTTTGGCATTTTTTATAGCGCACAACTACCCATGGGTGTCTCTGCGCTCAATGAAACAGAACGATAGCTAAGGCAGATTTTAATGTGGGAAAAGCCAGGTTTTTAATTTCTTCCAGAAGCTAATGAGCGTTGGCGCCATTTTAATGGAAAGGGGGAGTGCGTTCCAGAGTCTGGCTGTGGAAATGCTAAAGCATCTATCACCCCAGTTGACCCTCTTTGTTCGTTGAATTTTGAGCAGATAGGCTGAGGAAGAGCGAAGAGTTCTCGGATTTTCCAGCGGACAGAGGGCATCTTTAAGGAACTGTGGGCCCAAGTTGTTGACAGCTTTATAGGCAATACACAATGCTTTGAATTTTGTACGGCTCCTGACGGGGAGCCAGTGAAGCTGTTGGATGTACGGGGAACTGAAGGTAAACTTAGGTATGCCCAATAGGATTCTGGCTGAGGCATTCTGTACTAGCTGGAGCCTGTTAAGGACTTTCTCCTGGGCATTAAGCAGGATGGCTGCTTTGCGTCAGTAAGTGACCTGCCCAGCCCCAAACTCTCCTGTTATCCTGATAAGCTCCTGGCCTCTGCGCCCAGCCCTGAGTCACTTTGCCTCACACACCGAGGCCCAGCGGCGTAGACGCCTCCACTGATGCAACACAAATAAAGCCTTTCCGCAGAGATGTCCAGCTGGGAGTCTGTGCGTTGTAGCATGAACGAGGCGCTATTATCCCTGTTTGCACCAGGTGCCACTACCGGCCCGCCGTCTCCTGGCGGGTCCCGTCTTTGTCTCCAAGGGGTTTATACTGCCTGCAAAGGGCGCAAAAACACTAGCTAACCACATGCAGCCAAGCATGCGTCAGAAAAAGGGAACGTTGCTGCTGTGAGGGAATTTGGGGAAGAGTAAAGCTACCAGTGAAGAGGATTCACTCCTGTGTGCCCAGATCAAGTCCCAACAAAAATTGCCTATTGGTTAGAAAACTTGAACATGTGCTTAAAGAGATGAAAGAATGAAGCACAGTGAATATAATGTACTCTGTGTGTGATTATAAAGCTGCTACCATCCATCTCCAGGATTCGGGGACGTGGATTGGTTTGTGGCGTACTAAAAAGCGAACTTTGGGATCTCTGGAGCAGTATTCCTTTTTTTTTAAACTCTAAATACACTAGGCTTTTTGTGTCTTTCTTTTGTTGTATCGGTTTCCTAAATTAACATTTTATTTGGAACACTATAACCGACACCAGTGTGTTTGATTAATATGGATACTACGATCCCGGGCCAAAAAATGTGCATCGAAATAGATGGGCAGAGGCCTTGTGAGAAGCAGGGTGGGCGAGCGAGGCAGACATTTAGGAAGTCAGATGGGAATGTTAATGAGTCAGTCAGTTCGTCACTGAGTTAGTAAGTGAATTAATATTTGTTTATTTCAATTTTATATAGTGCCCACATTGACCCGATCTCTACTCCCAACGCTTAAAAGAGAGCTCAACAGATCAACGAAATGATCTATAATGTATGTGATGATATTGTTTTAAAGCTGGCTTAAAAAGGGTGCGGTGAGTTACCTCCTCGTTAGCACTGAGCCCTGGCTGCTGCTGTACCATACTTTGGCTGAGAGCCCCATTTTTTCCCCCTGCCATTTTCTTCTCACATATTATGCTAAGCACATTGGCCAGAGGGAGAGCTGGGTTTTTTGGCGCTGCGCACCATCGATTTTCCCTTCCTCCCTCCACACTGACATTCGCCGCCTGTCTGCCTGACGTACATGGCTTCATCCTGCTTGTTCTCCTGCCCGCTCTCCTCATTCACCGTTATGTGACTTAGATGCCATTTTAAGTTTTTGTAAGATCGTCTGTTTTCATTTTTAGGTCTCGCCTGACCCAGCGCATGCGCTGGTCTGGCGAGACTTATTGAGAGGGCTCCAAAAAGTGCTACCAGGCCAGCCTAGAGCTACAGTGCATGTGCGCCGGCGCGCGCCGCGCTTTACAGCGAATACTTTCACTTTCGCGGCCGCAGGGCCGCTTTGCACAGCCAATAGGTGTCGGTTTTTGGACCTTATAAGTATTTAGTTATGCAACTGTTGCATAGCTAAACACTTATAAGGTCCCAAAGGCGAGACCTATTGGCTATGCCAATGCTTGTTACCATTGCCTTTCTTTCTGTATCTGCTTTAATTATCTGTGCTTGGTCCCTCAGACTGCTCCAGAACACATTTCAAAGTGCTCTCCTCGCGTCATTTGTTGATGGCATTCAGTCTTTCTGGCTCCATTCCTAAGCGCATGCAGTGAATTGAGATGGTGGCATTGCTTAAAATCCTGTACTGCTAACGTGTTGTATTGTCTTCTGTGACGCTATCGCTGTATAGACTCACGCGGTCATCTCTTCAGTTTAATAAATTGTTTTGACCAGGAACGGATAAGCGGCAATTGTAAGAAAGATGCTTTATCTCTTTAGTGCTTCATGTCTTCCCCCCTCTTTAATTTCCCCTCCAATAAATAGTTTTGCCTAAATGAAATCCCAAAATGAGAGCGAACCTGCCTTTATTAATGAGCTGAAACAAATCTTGCGCAACACAAGGCTCACACTTGTCATCCGTAAGGGTGTAGTATGTAACTGCTGGTCGTGCAGTTTGGGGCACACTGTCACAAATATATTAAAGGATTGTGCAGTACAGCGCTGTCATTCACAAATAACACATATCCACTGAAAGGGGCATTACATTTTCACAATCATGCAATTCTACTGATAATATTATAAAGCAATAATTTGCTCACTCTTTAAAAAAAAGATTTTTATTAAAGAACTACCGAACCTCACTTATGATAGTCTGGGTCGCTCGCTTCGGTGTCGACGTAACACTCATCCACGACTTTTACGCCCTACCACTTCCAAATGTCACTAGCCGCCACTGACAGTACAAGGGGTATCTCACAATTATGGATAGAAATAAAGAATGCATTTCATAACTCTGTAAAGTTCAATGCAAAATCAAGCATAGATTTGCCTTACAAAATGGGGAATCGGGTACCCTAGCTACAGATGAAAAATATGTTCTTTTATAGGACTTTAGACAAAGGATTTCATACATTCCTAACCCTGTATACAGTTCTCAGGATATGCACCATTAAGGAACAAGCAAGAAGAACCATTTTACTACAGAATACATTTGAGGATTTTCTCGTAACACTACTACATTGAATACTGTCACTTTCACAGTTTATTCAACCTTATTAGCCGACACATTGTATAAACGAACGCCTGAGACAGTTGGGATGTCATTGGTTGAGTGCAACATGGTGAGAAGCTCCTGGGAACGCTCACTGTCTTATAGTGGGAAGATTGCAAATCTTTATTTAGCTGAGAAATAGCAACAATGAGCTTGTGGTGTGGTACAGCGTCACTTCAAAAATGAAAGATCGTGCATCTTCGTTTAGATTAGCGCAAGTTTATTTTCAAGCAGTTTAAAGCATAAAGATGAAACATTGTTCACACATGAGACATGTGATAGCTTAGGAGGGAAGGGGGCCTATAAAAGATAAGCCTCCACAGAAAAGAAATTAAAGAGAAAGATGAATGTAGACAGTTGTGGGTAGGAAAACTATTTTAGTTATCAGACTATGAAGAAGAGAGTGGTAAGTGTTGGTGAGGTGTTGAGACAAATTTGGCTTGTAAGAATCAAGCAGTACAGGGTTCACTGATAGAATATCGATGTGACAAACATCGATGTTCTACGTATTTTTTTTAAAAATATCGACTGCAAAAATATTGACTACAGGTAAGTACAAACATATTGACTCAAAAATATCAAGATAAAAATATAGATGTAAAAAATATCGATTAAAAAATATATTTAAAATAAAATTATATATATTAAATATTAATATTATTTTCCACAAAATAAATGACATTTAATATACATTTTAACTAAATATAACAGATAAACTTCCTTTAAAAAATATAAACACACAAACATAATAATGTATACATATATATATATATATATATTTACTTAAAAATAATTTATTAACTATTATCTTTATTTAATTTTTAAACTTTAAAATTATATAAAAATAAAATATATATCAATAATTTAATAAATTAAAACATTCAAATATTAAAAAAAGAAAATTAAACGTACATTTCCAATACAATAAGGTGCCGATTCCGATCCTGTAAAACCCGGGTACGAATGGTCATACGGAGCGTATTCTCCATACGACTCGTACCCGGGAAATCCACCTTACAAACCAGCAAGTACGATTCGTACAGAAATGCCATTTCCATGCGATTCGTAAAAATCTACGTGCGGCTAAAAAATACCCACAATTCTGATCCGGGACATCGCGTACGTGACGTCCGGACGGAGTCAGGCAGCGTTTTACGGACCAGCAAGTACGATTCGTGCCTACGTCACTCCGCACGGCTCATTTTTTACGGCAGCCAAAAACTGCCGGGAAATTGAGGACAACGCGAAGAAGGAGCACCGGTACGCGACGGACAGCCATGGACCCCATCCTACGTGTCATCCCGGCCCTCCTAGCCTACGACCTGGTGCACTGAAACCGCCGTGCACGCCGCAGAAGGTCAGAACAACACCCAGGGGCAAAGGGGGGGCGAGGGGCAGGAAACATAACCTCTACCTAATTTAAAAAATACCATATTCTGTACATACATTACCTCCAGGGTCTGGTCACTTCGGGGGGCATGTCCACCAATCCCTGCGTCCCGCTACAACGGCAGTGGGCGTGTACGCGTACCCATCACCACTACAATGGTGGTACAGGCCGTACCCACGCTCTGAGGGCGTGGGTATGGCGCATACCCCTACATCACCACTACAATGGTGGTACGGGCCGTACCCACGCCCTCAGAGCGTGGGTATGGCCCGTACCACGCGTACCCCTACATCACCACTACAACAGTGGTACGGGCCATACCCACGCTCTGAGGGCGTGGGTACGACCCGTACCACCATTGTAGTGGTGATGTAGGGATACGCGCCGTACCCACGCCCTCAGAGCGTGTGTACGGCTCGTACCACGCGTACATCACCAATAACATGTTGGTACGGGCTGTACCCACGCCCTGAGGGCGTGGGTTCAGCGCGTACCCCTACATCACCACTACAATGGTGGTACGGGCTGTACCCACGCCCTCAGAGCATGGGTACGGCCCGTACCATGCGTACCCCTACATCACCAATACAATGGTGGTACGGGCCGTACCCACGCCCTCAGAGCGTGGGTACGGCCCGTACCACCGTTGTAGTGGTGATGTAGGGGTACACGTGGTACGGGCCGTACACACGCTCTGAGGGTGTGGGTACGGCGCGTACCCCTACATCACCACTACAATGGTGGTACGGGCCGTACCCACTCCCTCAGAGCGTGGGTACGGCCCGTACCACGCGTACCCCTACATCACCACTACAATGATGGTACGGGCCGTACCCACGCTCTGAGGGCGTGGGTACGGCCCGTACCACCATTGTAGTGGTGATGTAGGGGTACGCGCCGTACCCACGCCCTCAGAGCATGGGTACGGCCCGTACCACCATTGTAGTGGTGATGTAGGGGTACTCGTGGTACGGGCCGTACCCAACCTATGAATGCAGGGGTACGGACCGCATCACCCGTACCCCTAGGGCACCAGTACATTTGTGATACAAGGCGTACACACACCACAAATGTTGGCTTAGGGCCTGGTGCAGCATATAACCAGTATATTGGGGTGTGTTCATGGCCAGGACAGCAGTGTACTGCACCAAAGGTGCGGGTGGGTGGGTGGGTGTCTGCCTAGGATTCCCAGCAGTGGACAAAGACATGTGAGGCGTGGGTGCAGAGGAATACCAGCAGTGGACAGAGACATGTGAGGGGTGGGTGCAGAGGAATACCAGCAGTGGACAGAGGCATGGGGGTGGGTGCCTATCACTCCCAGCAGTGGACCGAGACATGTGAGGGGTGGGTGCAGAGGAATACCAGCAGTCGACAGAGACATGTGAGGGGTGGGTGCAGAGGAATACCAGCAGTCGACAGAGACATGGGGTGGGAGCCTATCACTCCCAGCAGTGGACAGAGACATGTGAGGGGTGGGTGCCTATCACTCCCAGCAGTGGACAGAGACATGTGAGGTGTGGGTGCAGAGGAATACCAGCAGTGGACAGAGACATGGGGGTGGGTGCCTATCACTCCCAGCAGTGGACAGAGACATGTGAGGGGTGGGTGCAGAAGAATACCAGCAGTGGACCGAGACATGGGGGTGGGTGCCTATCACTTCCAGCAGTGGACAGAGACATGTGAGGGGTGGGTGCAGAGGAATACCAGCAGTGGACAGAGACATGGGGGTGGGTGCCTATCACTCCCAGCAGTGGACAGTGACATGTGAGGGGTGTGTGCAGAGGAATACCAGCAGTGGACAGAGACATGGGGGTGGGTGCCTATCACTCCCAGCAGTGGACAGAGACATGTGAGGGGTGGGTGCAGAGGAATACCAGCAGTGGACAGAGACATGGGGGTGTGTACATCATTAGCAGATGACCACAACTCCATGGGTGTATGAACGCATCCCTAATTTTCAACTATGTTGATAGTGCCATAACAACACAACACTGACAGCAGTGTCCCACTCCCATGAGGATGGATGTCTTTCCCCCACTTCATGACACACCACATGTGGGTGTGAGGACAAATGACACATGCATACCCACCCCTGGCGGATGCAGCACAACACACACACAGAGATCATGCCACAAGACTGTATAGTCATGTCAATGCCTACTAAACTAAGAGAGCCAAAGGGAACACACACTGTCACGCACATCCCAGGACTGATAGGAATGTACAGGTGCTGGGACAGCCACCAAGATGTTGTCTCTCATGGAAGGAATAGGGTGGAGTTCCCACAGATACAATGCCCACAATTGTCAGTCAGGTGCCCAAATACCCTGCAGAACAAGTACCATATGTGTGCTAGGCTGGGATTACACACATGCATAGTGCGGAAAAGGGACAATTTCTCCATGAAGGCATGGCAACATACTCAATACACAAGTACAGTGACTAGCAAGGATGGCACAGACGATGAAGCCGGAGACATTGCTGAGCAGGCATGGCCATAGTTGAAGGGATCCGTCACCAACAAAGGGAATGTAGAGACAGGTCAGCACAACAATTGTGCAACTCTCTCCAGGGAAGATGTCAGGTTCCACTGAGGAAGGGACACTCCTTGGGACAATGTCTCCAAACACAAATAGCACACACGACCAAAGATTCTTTGCAGAGACCTTGTGATGGCACGCAGATACCATGGTCCACTCCATGAGCATCAGACTACAACATTTCCCTGAAACATAACACATTACCACAACCCCAACTCCTGGAGCATCAGCACCAACATCAATACCTGAAATGCAACAGTGTTCAAAGTAAAAAGAAAATGCTTTATTCAGCATTCAACGAAAAATAATTAAAGGACACTATTTACAAAGGCCAATGGCCAGTCCAGATCATAAGTCCTTGGGGAGGACACATGGCCACGCGTCTCCCCTAGCTTGCCTGCACATCAGAACCCTCAGGTTCGTCGACTGGGGGGGGCCATCATGTGGGGAAGGACCAGGCACCGCAGGGACAGGAGGGGGAAGGGTAGGTGTGGTGGGTGCAGGGCAGGACGCCTCCACCACAGGGGGTGGGGCAGCGCCAAAGGTGGAGGTGAGCTCGGTGCTGCACACTTCTGCCAGGCCGTCCATAGTATCCCCTGAACTCGAAGAAACCACAGGCACAAAGGAGGGGGGGGGGGTCGGAGGGATGGGGTGCAGCGCTACTGGTGGAGGGGGTGGACAGGTGGGGGGACTCAACTTCCCTACCCGTGGAGTGCCTTGCCCGTTTGCGGGCTGGTGAGCCAGTGGGGCTGAGGCCCAGCACAGCCAAGTAGCTCTCTTTGTCAGACTGTGTGGCAGGGGAGCCGAGGGGAGTGCCTTTGGAGGGACTGGGTAGTGAGGCATGCGGACTCAGACTGTGGCTGCATGTATGCCTGTGTGCCCCAGACCCAGTGGGTGTGCCTTTATCCCCCTGAGTGTGAGTGCCAGGAGGTGTGCGCCTGCCCTTACGTGTTTGTGTGCTGCCTGTGTCTGATGGGGTGCGTGCTTGGGATTGTCTGGGTGTGCATGGGACAGGCATTTGGGACTGGGAAGTGTGGATGGCGCAGGGGTAGGGGGGGACGAAGCGCTGCAGGAGACTCACTGCTGCCGTCAGTGAAGAGTCCATGGACCTCAGCAACATCAGTTGGTCAGACATCGCTGCTGACATGCCCTCCATGAACGACACCATCTGTGTCAGCAGTCTGGTGTGGCCATGGAGGACATTCAGCATCGATATCTGGCCAACCTGCAACTGCCGCTGAATGTCCACAGACTCTGCAGTGAGGGCAGCAGGGGGGACAGGGGCAGGGGGTGCGGTGCCTGGCACGAAGGAGACACGGTGGTGCCCTGCACGGACAGAAGGGACCGGAGCAACTGGGAGGGCGGTGATGGGAATGGAGGGGGTGGTGACAGATGTTGTGCTGCTGCCAGGTGTTGTACCGGCCTCCGCCCCCTCGAGGAGTTCAGCCTCGGACCCGTCAGCGTCATATTCGGTGTCGCCACCAGACAGGTCCTCCGCCTGACGCCCCTCGCCCTCCGTCCCACTTGCTCCCGCAGACTCGCCAGCAGTGGTGGCACCGGTGCTGGATCCCTCCTCCAGGTCCGTGCAGGTGTCTCCCTCGGTG
Source organism: Triturus cristatus (assembly GCF_964204655.1). Lineage (NCBI taxonomy): Eukaryota > Metazoa > Chordata > Amphibia > Caudata > Salamandridae > Triturus > Triturus cristatus. The sequence goes on from NC_140588.1 coordinate 967,452,773, forward strand.
TCCTCCGATGATTCTGTGGGCAAGGTGAAGAGACAGAAAATAATCAGTCACCTGTATACATCTGACACCTGAGTCCAAACAAAATATGTCACAGTGCATATCAGGAAATGCATCATGAGTAACATCTAGAATACTCCGCACATATGTAAGCCCTGCACTCCCCAGTTGGTTGACCCACCATGCCACTTGGAAACAATGAAAATTAGGACACAACAGCAAATAACTTGATATCGAATTAAACTGAGAAGCTAATGTCTGGGAACAGTTGAGCATAGCAAGACTATGAAGGCATGCCACCTCATGTTCACTGTGAACGAAACAGTATTGGTGCAGCCAAGGCCAAATAACAGACCTCAATGCTGAAGGTGTCCCCACACTCAGAGACCTGTGAGTACTTTTGAAACCCAAACGAAATACATTGTGATCCCTTGGGAATAACAACACTTTACACAATCTCCATGTTTAGAATGTGTGAATGTGCCACTTTGTGAACAGAACACACATGTGCCTGTATAAAATAAGTCACACAATGAGGGGCACACAAAACTACATTCACACAGTCATTGTATGAGCTGCCAGCCTTATTCATATAAGCCACTGTTAGGAAGAAATGGGGTTTCAGTAAGTACATATACATGACACCACGGCGGTCTGGATGACTTGACACTCGTAAGTTCGTATCAGCAACAACCAAGGACTTACCCAAATGCAACCACACTGTGGGAACATGTATATGTATAATCTGAAAACTAGTGTTATTCGAACTGTGCCTTCCTTTAAAATGTGCCAGCGTGTCACCGGAAAGTGTAAAGGTGGTTTCTTGTGCACTTCCTTGGGAGACATCTGTCATGCAGGCACATTATTGTCCTTCACAACAAAACATCAAAGTCAAGCATAGACAAAATCGAGACATGTTGACAAGTGTAGTGAGTGCCAAGGTACAAGACTTCTTGACTAACAACTTGAATCATGCCACCTGTCACATGGCCATCTGTACCATGATGACACAGTTGGCAACAAAACTGACCCACTACCTGTCATGTGGAGTGGCACACATGTCCAAACACAGGACAATGCATAAGCTAACGGGCCTGCAATTGTGTCGGAGTAAGGAGCACCTGCACTGAGGAGACACCCTCATGGGAAGCAAGAATGTCCACACAGATGTCAGCACACAAAGACCAAACTACGTAGCATCTGGACCACACACTGGTGCCAAAAATGGATGAGCAGGAACCATGTATTTCAACTTTTGACACATGCTGCAAAGCACAAACATTAAACCCTGCACAACATGACTGGGTCACTGCATGCTGAGTGTCTGTCCAGACAATTATCACACACAGGTCAGACCTGGCAAGGAGACATAAGGTTTGGACATGTAGGCCTTGCCCGCATACCTGAGACAATGTTATTGAGACAGATCAAGAAGTGACATCTCTTAATCTGGGTTTACTAAAATGTGCATCAAGATCTCCTAAATGTACTCCACATCACCTCATGAGGCTGCCAACACATATTTGTGACAAACAACCATCAACAGATAGTTGTACATAGACACACAGGCACTGCCCAGTGTGAGGATTCACAGGCCAAATGGGTTCACCCTGTAGAGTGGACACATGTAGCACACTTTACATGAATACAAATGAGGCCAGGGAACAATGCCACAGAGGCCAACCTATGCTGAACACACAGAGAATGGGCACAGTGTTGGATGACACACATGATTCCGAGTCAAGGGTGTCTCAGGGGACTGTAGTGGGCACACTGCTCCATGGTCCTGGAATGATCTGACTGAAACATGACCAACCGTCCCGGCACTATGCATATCTCCCACTCATGCACATCATGTCTGAGAGCACAACATCGGTCATGCATGCTGCAAGTCTGTTAATTTGAATCCTCACACTCCTATGTTGAGACTCAGCATCAGGGCCAACAAATATAGACCCCCAAATGACTGAACAGGACAGGGCACAGGCAAGGTACCAACACATGTCACAGACCACCCCCACACATGATGCAGAATGCAATGTGCATGTGGATTAACTGGCAGCCTAGATTACCATGTGCAATAGTGTTTACACACAGACCAGGGAACACATGTCAAGGAGGGGAAGAGAGGAAGAACAGCACCGGTTGACTTGGGGGAAAAGGATATGCACTGCACATATAAACCCTGGCAGTGTATCCAGGTGACTGAGCACTTCTAAAAACTGGTGACACACAACAAACACACATGTACCTACCCCCTTCCTGCTGCTGCATCTCCTGTAACCGCCTATCCATGTCAGGGAAGACCACCGCCAGGACACGCTTCATCTGGTGGGTCAGGCGTCGGCGCCCGCCATGGCGGCGTGGAGGTGAGTCCTTCAGCAGGACCCGGGCGATCCTCCGGGTCCAGCACCGGATGTCCTGCCACCGTTTTCTCACTTGTGCTAGGCGCCGACTGCGACCCTCCACCGATCTCACGGCCCTGACGGCCTGCTTCCAGATCTCCCCCTTGGCGTAGGCAGTTACCTGTGAGGATGACAAAGTGAGACAACATCACTACACCTGCTCCATGTCTGAGAGACACACATTTGAACATCTTTGAAATGTTGAACAGGGCAAAGGATGCTGCCAAGGAATTGCATCTTAGTCATATGGACATTGGCCTCTGTGGAAGCCCCAATGCACTACATGGCATGTAAAGTACACAGGTGGCATGATGGGTGCGACACACTCCATGAACATGGCACACACTGTGCATCACAAGAGACACCAGGCTGATGGACAGCACCTCCAAACAGTAACATGCCCAAGGCCACTAACGCAACCTCAGCAGAGTACACAGACACACACAGGCACAGATCAATCACATGCCATTGGCAACAGCGGATACAAACCTCACTCTGCACATGTGCCACTTGCCTGTGGGGGGTGACAGGTGTGGGGCTAGCTCAGCAAATCAGACACACAGCACGGCTTACTTCTCACATCAGATGGGTAGAGCTGTTGCCTCCTCCATGCAGCTGTGGTGCAACACTTCACATAGACACTCACCAACATGACAAGGAACATTCACACACATCAATGTCCAGGGGGCGTACACATTACTTGGACACTCTCACCACAGCTCCACTCAACTCAGACACATCTGTGGGAACAGTCACCTGTCACACCAGGGGGACCACTGAATCACCTCAGGGCAATAGACAAAATATGCCACAAAGGATTAGCCAGGCTGAATGTGTCATGCACTATGCAGTGAATGTCACAGTAAGCACAATGCAAGTGAGGAGTGCACACATGAACTATATCATGCTCTGCATGGGAGACATAAGCCATTCCCCCCCTCCCCGGGACTCACTCTAAACAACATTGCATGTCTGTCACACCTAGACACAATACCAGAAGTGACAGTCACAAAAAAGGTGCACAGTCAAAGCTAGTGGAGTCAGCACTCACCTGCTCCCCTGGTCTCCCATACAGGCTGGGGTACTGTGGGAGGATGACATCAAGCAAAGCCTCATTCTCCTCCTGTGTGAAAGGCTGGGCCCTCTCCACAGACCTTGACATGGTGCCAGAGGAAGCACAGGCAGCAGCAGTGGTGTCGACTGAAAGGTTGTGCAGGCAAGTGCCCTCTCATGGGTTCTGCCTGACTTATATCTGCCTTGCTGGGTCCTTTCATTTACAGGAGTACAGAGTGATTGGTCAGACTCATTTGCATCCTACGTTTCCTCCAATCCCTTTAAACATACACCAGTGACAGCATTTGCATGGTTCAAATTAGCAGCATCATGTCAAGTCAACAACCACTTTGCAACAATGTAATTTTGTGGCCAACTGACTTTTCAACCAGCATGCATTTATGGCCTAAAACTTGTCCCTTATGTGTCCCCTATGTAAATTTCAAATCCCCACACAGGTACGGTGCGTTTCACACGTACGCGTAGGCACTGGGAGTAAACGTACGTGTACTACCTCAGTACACGTACGTGTCCAACTAGTACGTACACGTACGTGTACTCCCAGTGCCTACGCATATGTGTACTGAGGAAGTACACGTACGTGTACTACCAGTGCCTACAACAGTACGTGTACCTGTACTGTTGTAGGCACTGGTAGTACACGTACGTGTACTACCTCAGTTCACGTACGTGTACAACTAGTGCGTACACGTACGTGTACACGTACTGTTGCAGGCACTGGTAGTACACGTACCCAGTGCCTACACGTACGTGTACTGAGGTAGTACACGTACTGTTGTAGGCACTGGTAGTACACGTACGTGTACTACCTCAGTTCACGTACGTGTACAACTAGTGCGTACACATACGTGTTCACGTACTGTTGTAGGCACTAGGCACTGGTAGTACACATACGTGTACTACCAGTGCCTACAACAGTACGTGTACTACCTCAGTACACATACGTGTACTGCCTCAGTTCACGTTCGTGTACAACTAGTGCATACACGTACGTGTACACGTACTGTTGTAGGTAATGGTAGTACACATATGTGTACTACCTAAGTACACGTACATGTACAACTAGTGCGTACACGTACGTGTACTACCTCAGTACACGTACGTGTACAACTAGTGACTACACGTATGTGTACTGAGGTAGTACATGTACGTGTATGCACTAGTTGTACACGTACGTGTACTAAGGCAGTACACGTACATGTGTACGTCCCGTAACACGTGTGCTCCTACAGCAACACAACTATAGTGATACGGACCGTACACACGCCCTCAGAGCGTGTGTACGGTGCGTTTCACACGCTTACACTGGTGATAGGGGGCGCACACGAAAGCCATGGAGGTCTCAGACTCGCACAAGGCTGTACATCAAGTCATTGTCATTAATGTCCTTCATGTGCAGGGCCTAGGTGTGTCAGGCAGTGATATTGCACATGTCTCCTCATGTTTGAGCACAATAGATGTGTGATGACCTGTGTACACATGTCATGTGTGATGTGGCACTATGTGGCACACTTCCCCTTCACACTTTGCAAATATGTGCATGTAGTCCAAACGTGTCAAGCACAGCATCACTGGTATGGCACAGTCACCAACACCCACAACTGTCGCCTGATGACAGGGACACTAATAACTGACATTGAACGACCAGCGTGCCACGATGTGACTATGTCATGTGTGTGTCATGTGTTCCCATGAGCTGGCAGTTGGTGTCCCGTCAACTGCATCTGCTGTTGCTGCATCCAACATGTGACGGTGTGTAGATGGGCATGGCACACATCTACACACACCATGCCACATGTGGAATCCCACGTAACGTGTGTCTGTATGCATTGAACATGGGATTTTGACATGAGGACATATCTGCGTTGTCTCAATGTCTGTGTTTTCAGTTTTCCCGTGAACCCCTTCATCGCAATGTGTGTGATCTGTACATTTGACCTTCCATGTGACCTGTGCGTCTAGCTTGCTGTCAGCTGTCTGTATGAGATGACATCCTTCAAATGCAGATATGTGGATGTATGTCACTCCTGTGATGTCTCTGGCTGTTCACTTACACTGGCCCACAGCTCGTTTCAGGGCATGTCATGTAGACTTGCCAATCAATGGTTGTATCTTGCTTTTCGTAGGAGTATCACCTGGCTAGCATACGTGTCCTGGATGTATTGCACAGACCACACTCTATATTAAGCAGATGTGTAGTAGCAGTTGAGCATGTGCTCACTTCATTGTCATTGATGTTGTTATGTTCTCACTCTTCGCTATTCATTCCAATTTTCTGCAGGGCACCGCCTCTCCCCCGACCAATGCCAGACTTGGCTGCCATGAGGGAACTTGACTGCATAAGACGTTACCGATTCTCTCAACAGTTGATTGAGGACTTGACCGCCAGGCTGGCACCACACCTCCAACCGTGACACAGGTATCCTACAGCGCTGACCCCCAATATGAAGGTGATGGCAGCCCTACATTTTTTTGCCACCGGTACGTTTCAATTCACCATAGCTGATGAAGGTGGCATGTCTCAGACGATGTTCAGCCGTGTCCTGCATGATGTTTTAGAAGCCATGTTGGAGCACCTGGATGAATTCATCCATTTTCCGACTCCTGAGCAGTTGACAGGTGTCAAGGGTGATTTCTATGCCCTGGGAGGGATGCCCCATGTAATTGGGTCCATTGATGGGACACATGTGGCTTTGGTACCACCACAGGCACAGGAGGTAGCCTATCGCAGCCGTAAACATTACCACTCTATTAATGCCCTTGCGGTGTGTCTTGCTAACATGCTGATTTCCCATGTCTGTGCACGTTTTCCAGGGTCAGCACACAATGCCTACATCATGAGGCGTAGCAGGGTGCCAGAAATTATGCTGCGGCTGCACAACGAACGAGCATGTCTTGTTGGTGGGTATACTCTGTTTGTCCTGTGTGTTGCGGTATCTTTGTATCTTACGGCATCTCCGGACCCACTTCTTCACATGATGTTTCCATGTAGGGGACTCTGGCTATCCCAACATGCCATGGCTGATGACGCCTCTCCGCAACCCAAGATCAGCTGCAGATCACCGTTATAATAATGCACACGGGAAGACCAGGCGAGTGATTGAGAGGACGTTTGGCCTCCTGAAGAGCCGATTCTGGTGCCTTCACAAGACAGGCGGGTCCCTCCCATATGCACCGGCAAAGGTCTGCAACATCTTCCTCATGTGCTGCATGCTGCACAACATGGCAGTGGAGAAGGCAGTGCCACTCATCCTGGATCCGGATGTGCTGGAACATCCACCCGTGGAGGATGAAGGGCTTGGTCACGAGGCAAGTGAGGAGGAGGAGGAGGAGGAGGAGGAGGAGGAGGAGGAGGAGGACATCCGGAGTCAGCTCATACGCAACTTCTTCTCATGATGGTGAGTCACTGGGTCTCAGTGTGCACGCTTGGAGCCTTGTGTGGCAGGTGTTGCAATGTGTGTGTCCAGCTGACTGTATGCTAAGTGACTTAGAGGTGTGTTCTGATGTGTCACTCGAGTGATGATGTCATTCCACACATTTTAGCAGAGGCACTAAATTTTAAATTAGCATGGTGACAACATTATTCATATAGAGTAAACGGCCATGCATGCGGATAACAATATGTTTGCTGTCTCCTTGTGTGTCTGTCTTCCCCAGGGTCTTGCGCATGTTGTCTGCTCGTGTCATCGTTGGCCTCCTGATATTCCTCATGAGTATCGCAACGTGTGCTGAATCAGCGTTCCATGCACGGACATGTTGAAAAGACATTTTGGGTAAGGATTGCAGCAAGGCATTTTGGGGGTGTTACGTGTTTTGAATGTGTGGGGACTGCTCCTGTGCATGTTGTGTTACCATGCATACATGTCGACTCACCATGGGGCACATGACATGTAGAATGACTCCCATGAATTGATAGTCACCCTTCGTGACAGTCATCTGTAATGGTTTGTGGATTCTGAGGAAGGCATCAATGTGTGTAAAACCTCTCTCAGACACATACAGGATGCTACGGGTGGACATAGTGTGGGACATCCCCATAGGAGGCTCACTGGGGAATTGCAGCCTCTCCGTGTGCAGCAGGGGGTGTTTGGCCCACCTCCTTCACTTGTGGGCCAGTTCATTTGGATTTATAACATCTGTGTTGTGCAGGGGGTGTCCATTGTAGGTCCCACATGTTCAGCCAAATGACCTGCGAGTCTGTTCATATTGATGTATTTCCCTTAGTGTGAGCCTGAGTAATAAAGGTGTTCCTCACACTCCAAGGTGCCTCATCTCTGTCAATGCAGGTCTCTTGCCACTTTGCATGCGGCTTCTCTGGCATTGTTGTCAAAGATAGTGCTTATGAGTCTATGTGTAGTTTAGCAACATGCATGCAGTTCTTCATGGATTCGAATCTGTATTGTGCATGAAGTCCATGGTTGTGTATGTATTTGGGCATGTTGGTCCCCACAATGGGCCATCAACACCTGCTGAGGGTGTGTCTCCTGTGCGCAGCATGGCCTTCTGTTTCCTGATCCTGTGTCAGTCATCTTTGGTGATTGTGCATCCATACTCTCGGGTGTGCCATGGGTGACCGGACACTCCTTCCTTTACATACGCCTGTTGCAGTTGTCCTTTCTGACATCCTTGTCTTTGTGTGCAACTCTTGGCATACTTTCCAGGGCATGGCGCCTGCTACTGCAGCCCCTGCAGCAAGGGCCCACAAAGTAGCGGGAGTCTGCAACACACACGCCTCAAAGATGCTCCTCCCTGCCTCCCTCAACCCATTCATTTGGCTGTCATCATCTTGTCTGTGCCACTGTTGAGGCCACGCGGTGCCAAAGGCTGGACCGTCACCACATGCAACGTGCACATTGCACGACCCTCATGTCCTTGCATGACCCACATCACACTACAGTCTGATGTTGTAGCCACCCTCCAAGCAATGTCTATCCAAAACTCAACCGCCTGCTCTCAGGCATACCCTAACCGCACACACAACACCTTTGCATGCTGAGTGTGCAACTCCAACTGGCTACACAGCGCTGCCCCGCCTTCCAGGCCCTGTCACACCAACCAGATCATGTCCCTCCTGCTCCACACAGGCTCCCTCCACCAGCAAGGCCATGGGACTGGGACTCAAGCCTTCAGCATGTGGTATAGTGGTGTCATCTGGCACATGGCCCAGGGATCATCTCTCAGCGTGTCAATCTTCAATGTGTCCAGGACCCCCGCCTCCACCGTCACATGCACACACAACCTCCACATCATGTTGTATGCCATTGACACCCAGGTGCTCCTCAGCCTCACCAAAGACGCAGCCATTTCCAGTTCCAACATTCAAGATGGCATGAGGTCCGTTGATGAATGGCTGAACATCAGCCACCTGAGGCTGGACTTGTACAGGACTGAGGTAATCATCTGAGGATTGTCCCCTTACAGCTGGCTCAACTCCTTGTGTCCCACCCGCAGGGGCCCTACACAAGCACCCAGTGGACACGCACACAAGATGGTGTGCATCATGGAGTTGTCACTCACATTTGCCATGCAAATCACCAGCATCTGTACCTCATGCTGCAACACCCTCTGCATGATGCACATGATCCTCAGATAGATCCACTCCAAGGAAAGACAGACCATCCCCCAGGTCCACGACACCAGCCGTGTCAACTACTGCCCCGCCCACTACGGAGCAAGTACATCCAAACTCACGGGAAACTTGTCCACATCCAGGGTGCATCTGCACAACTCAGCTTCAACATCCCGCACCCCATCAACATCACCGTCCACCTGAGATAGCTGCAAGGGATCACTGTGTGCTGCAGGATGACCTTCACACTCCTCACACACACTGAGGAGGCAGTCAACAACCCCATATCCCAAAATCAACCTTGTCACGCCGGTATGCCTCCATGATGTTGCGTACGTGTGACATACCGGTCCCTTCAACTGTCTGGTCAGGTTCTCACCTCCGCCCGCCTCCACTCCCACCACCCCTGCCCACACGAGACTGGCCTGCCGTTGTGGGCACATCGGGTCTACGGGACCCCTAAGGGATGGCAGTGTCGGTGTTGTCTGCCTCCTCCTGGATGCCCGGCGAACCTTGTCCCTCCAGGTCAGACTGGCTCAGTTGTTCAGTGTGGGCAGGGCTCCTGGGTGTCTCCTGGGATGTGGCAGTAATGGGGGTGGTGGTTGGCACAGATGTACCTGAAGCAGGTGCTGCAGGGGCTTGGACACCAGAGGGGCCAGGTGGGTTGGGGTCATCCGCGGAGTGTTGTGAGGTGTCGCTGCCGGTGGGATCAGGTTCCTCCCGAGCCTGGGACTGTGGTACTTCCCCCCCATTGTTGGGGGGCGATCCGTGACATTGCCCTGTGTGTGAGAGAGAGACAATGTTAATGCTGTTTAATGCGACATCCATGTTTCATACATATTCTAGTTGCCACAGTTCCTCCAGGTAGTTGTATGGGCCTTGTTCACTTGTGGATGGGTATGTTGCAGGGGACTGATTGGAATGGTCTCCAGGGTGTTTGACATGTCGAATTTGGGCTTGGATGCTTTATTTGCTGTGGCTTGATCTTGTTGTGTCACATGTCCATTGTGAGAGTGGGTGACTCCATTGGCTGCCCCAGGGGTGTGTCCTTGTGTAAGGGGTGAGTGATCATCCCGCAGCCCGACGCTGTTCAACATCCACATGGCCCCCCTCACACAAGTGGCCCGCCACCACAACCTCTAAAACATCTCCTACGCTGATGACACCCAGCTCATCCTCTCCCTCACCAAGGACCCTCACACCCCCAAAACCAACATCCACGAGGGTCTGAGGGCCATCGCCGACTGGATGCGGAGCGGCCATCTGAAACAGAACTCGGACAAGACAGAGGTCCTCATCCTGGGACCCACACCCTCAGCCTGGGACGACTCCTGGTGGCCGATCGCTCTGGGGACATCACCGACACCCACCAAACACGCACGCAACCTAGGATTGATCCTCTCATCCTCCCTCTCCATGTCCAAGCAGGTCAACGCCGTCTACTCCTCCTGCTACGACACCCTACGCACGCTCCGCCGGATCTACTGGTGGATCCCGACCTAAACAAGTAGAACAGTGACACAGGCCCTCGTCAGCAGCTGACTGGACTACGCCAATGCACTCTACGCAGGACTCCCATCCAAACACCAACGGCGGCTACGACGCTTCCGAAAGGCCTCCGCACAATTGATCGTCCACTCCCCCCGCCACAGCCACATCACCCCCCTCCTGAGTGACCTGCACTGGCTCCACATCGACAAGAGGATCACCTTTAAGCTCCTCACCCACACACACAAGGCACTCCACACTGCAGGACAAGCCTACCTGCACATCAGACTCAGCTTCTACACCCCCACCCGCCAGCTCCGCTCCGGCATCCTTGCCCTCGTAGCTGTCCCCCGCATCCAACGTGTGCCCGCCTGCAGCAGATCCTTCTCCTACCTCGCCGCAAAGACCTGGAACACCCTCCCAACCCACCTATGACTGACCCAAGACCTACTTGCCTTCAGTAGACTCCTCAAGACCTGGCTCTTTGAGCAGTGGTGGAACCCCCCCCCCAGCACCTTGAGACCCTGACAGGTAAGTAGCGCGCCTTACAAGTACCCTGATCGATTGTTGATTGATTGACGGTGCCTGCTGGTGGGTATGGTGTGATTTGGCAGTGGGTCTCCCAGGTGATGTATCTGTCCCCCCATGGCGCATGCTGCCATGTCAGTGAGTGTGAGTTCCTGTCCTAGATATCTGAGCTTGTTGTGTTTGTGTTCGAGTTTGCAGTTGTCACAGGAGGGCCTTGTGCTGCCTACAGCAGGGCCAAGTGTCAGCTACCTTGTCAGTACTTTGCCAGTCCCTGTGCATTGCGCATGGGGCATGGGTATGTACCTGGGCCATATGGGCTGAGGGCAATGGTGTCTGTTTCTGAGTTGTACAATATGTTTAGTGATCCCCACCCTCCCAGCATCCCGGACATCCTGTCTTGGGTTTGTGGTTTGTGTAGGCTGGGACATGGCATGGCCTTGCTTTGTGAATGGGGCATACTCATGTTAGTGGCCTGAGCGTTGTTTTTGAGTGTGGTTGTGTCCGGCGAGGGCTTGGGGGTAGGTGAGTGCATTTGTTGTAGTTGGGGTGTGGATGCCATTCCCCCCATGTTACGTAAGTTGTTTGTGTACTCACCAGGCTCTCGAACTCCTTTGTGTACTCCCACCGGCGGAAGCAGGGCCATCACCTTCTCCTCCCAGGGATGGTAATGTACCGGTCTGCGGGGCAGCCCACCTCCTGTGATGTTACTCTGGGCGTAGTCCTCGTTCATTTTGCGCTTGACTGCCCTCCGCAGATCGTACCACCTGGCTTGGCATTAATTCCTGGTCCTTCTGATGGGCGCAACAGCATTCACCCGATCGACGATCCTCTGCCACAGGCGTGTTTTTTCGGCTATGCTGATCTGTCTGACCAATGTTCCAAAGAGCTATGGCTCGACTCTGATGACTTCGTAGACAAGGATGTCCAGCTCCTCCCTTGTGAACTTTAGATTCTTGTCTGTGGGCATGGTGTGGGGTGTGGGGTGTGGGTGTGGATGGTTGTGGGTGTGTGGGTGTGAATGTGTAGGTGTGTGTGTATGTGTAGAGGGGGTATGTGTGAAGGAGGTTGTGTGAAGGTGTGTAAGTTAAGGTGAATGGGTGCAGTTGTTTGTGTGTGATGTCTGTCAGCAGTGGGTCTGTTGCAAAGGCTCATGGTTTGTGAGTGTGGGCTCCTTTTATTGGTCCATTTGTGGGTGTGGCTGGGTTTGAACTTTTGGTGGGTGTGTTATAAGAGGTGGTTGTGTCTTTGGGCCTCTGTTTGCCTGTTTGGATGTGCCAAGTCAGTCTTTTAGATGTTTTTTGTCCTGTAGACGTGTTTTGTGGTGTTGTGCAAGTCGAATTGACGGTCCTTGTGCTATTTTATAGTGTCCTGGTTCAGTACGAGTCGTTTTCACATATGTAATGTGCGTACAGACGCTATGTTGTTGTACAGTGATCACATATGCAATGGTGTTGTACGATTCGTACATACGCGATGCTGGGGTACGGTGTTGGTGTATGGTGCGTCTGAGTACGGGGCTGGGGTGGGGGTACGGGGCATACATACGCGGGTGCTGGGCTGGGGGGTACGGCACGTACATACGCCGGTGCTGGAGTACGGCGCATACATACGCGGGTGCTGGGGTGGGGGGTATGGCGCATACATACGCGGGTGCTGGGGTGGGGGGTATGGCGCATACATACGCGGGTGCTGGGGTATAGTGCGTACATACGCGGGTGCTGGGTACGGTGCGAACAAGCGCGGATGCTGGGGTGGGGGGTACGGCGCGTACATACGCGGGTGCTGGGGTACGGCGCGTACATACGCGGGTGCTGGGGAGGGGGGTACGGCGCAGACATGTGCGAGTGGGGTAATTGGGCCGTACGACTCGTAGCCCGGGCCCAAGTGTACCCGGGGTAGGGGTCGTACAAAGTTCGCTCCGTACGGGACGTTTTCCATACGCTTGTGTATTCGGGATGCCGGTACGGATCGGACTTGTGCGCTCGGACTTCAGTTTTACGACTCGTACGTAAAACTGTCCGGGGACGTCTCGTAGACTTTTCCTGAAGTCATTCGTATGTATTTTTCACGTACGAATCGTACTTCGCCGTTTGTACGTGACTTGTACGATTTGTACGTAAACAAATACGGATACGAGTCAGACGGTAAATTTTTTTAACGGATCGGAATTGGCACCTAGTTGTAACAGTAGGGAAAGTGTTGGATAGCTGAATAATTAAATTTACTATCCTACTCCAGTGAGTGCAACAGTAGGGTAAGTGTTGGATAGCGGAGGGGTAAAAATTATTATTCCCACTCCAGAGAGTGCAACAGTAGGGAAAGAGTTGGATGGGGGGGGGGGTTAAAACTTACTATTCCCTCTCCAAAGAGTGCAACAGTAGGGAAAGGTTTGGATAGTGATCCAGCGCGATTCCTAATCAGGTTCAATACTCAATAACATCACATATCTTTGGCCCATACACATTCACCCAAATCCCTGATGCGCTGGGGGTCAAGTTTTTATGACGCTTAATACATGTTCATTTCTGATGCTTCTAAATAACTAACTCAAACTTGCATTTGAACTCTCTTTCCTCTGGTCGATGGACCATTAGTTGAAGAGTTGATGGTAATAATAGAATTATCTAACTATCTATCTAGTTAGCTAAATAATCACAGACTCCCGGTAAGATTAATCAAATTTATCTCAAATATTTTGCAAAGGTTAATGCTCATCGCATACAGGTCACAATGCAAACAAAGATAATTTTATCGGGAGGGAGAGGAAAACATCAGCAAATGCAAACAGTATCACACTCATCACAATGAATAAAATGCAAATGAAGGAGTGGATAGACGAAGAGACATACGTTTCAGAGACAAAAATACATTTGCAAAATCATTATGCAAAGTACGAATCATTAAAGGATACTAACCAAAAGACATCAGAGAAATACCACCCCGTAGGCCTAGGAGTTAGTAGGGGTTCCCTGAGGTAGAGTCAGGGAACAAAGACTTCAAAAGTCAGGACAGGGACAGGAACAGCTAGGCCTCTCTGCAAACCGATGGACAGCAATGATCTCCCATCTATCTTCTCCCAACGTCAGCCCAAGACGATCGATCTAAACCACACCCCTAAATGCACCCCAGTTATACCCTAAAACCTACATGTCCAACCCATAATATCTGAAACATTTTACAAAATCTGACCGCTGATTGGTTCACTCGAGGGGTGGTGTATTGTACCACCATTGCTTCATTCATAAACATACAGATCTTTTAATCAAGTTTCTTCTCATTACGTGTTTTCCAATTTGTGAATACATGTTGCAAAAATTGTCATTTCTCAGGCATCTCTCAGCTATGTCCGCGGAAGAAGGTTTGGGTCCCACGGTTAGACTCGTCCTTTGGCAGGAGGACAATTGTTCTCTCAAACGTTCGGCCTTGAACCAAGCATCTCTTCTGCAGCGCAGAGCCTTTTTCTGTCTATTTTCTTTTAATATTCCAAGCCTCTCCCCCGGCCCATCTTTTAGGTCAACTTAAGAGAAGTGTGCGGGCTCAATCGAATCAATATAACAAACAAAACATAAGTATTGATTAATTACATGAAATGCACTTTTCACTGTTTTACCACCCATCTTTGTACTACTTCACGTTAATGTGGTTTCCCTAGCAGAAACAAAAGCGGCATTTTATTATTCTGAAAGCAAGATGCAAGATGTAATATGCGAAAAGTGGCCTAGTCATGCATTACTTTTGTGCACGCATGTGCAAAAGCGTTTCTTACAGTAAATGCGGCCTAATCTGTTCATGCATTAGTCCATGTCAATGAATGCATATGTATAGGAGGCCTGCCAATGTGTTCATGTGGGTGCATATTAATTTTACTTCACACTGTTTGTAAATATTATGGGGGTGTTAATACGAGCAAGTTTTAGTCGTTAAATTCCCTGCTCCATCAATAGTGAAGGGGTAAAAATTACTGTTTCCACTCCAGTGAGTACGAAAGTCGGGTAAGTGTTGTATAGCGGAGGTATAAAATTTACTATTCCAACTCCAGTGAGTGAAAGTGTTGGATAGCGGAAGGGCAAACATTTCTATTCCCAATGCAAAGAGTGCAACAGTAGGGAAAGTCTTGGATAATGGAAGGATAAAAGTGAGTGCATAAGTAGGGTAACTGTTGGATAGCGGAGGGATTACATTTACTATTCCCACTCCAGTGAATGCAATAGTAGGGAAAGTATTGGATAGCGGATGGGTAAAAATTACTATTCCCACTCCAAAGAATGCAACAGTAGAGAAAGTGTTGGATAGTCGAGGGGTAAATATTACTATTCCCACTCCACTGAATGCAACAGTAGGATAAGTGTTGGATAGCGGAGGGGTAAAATCTTTTAGTTCCACTCCAGTGAGTGCAACAGTAGGGAAAGTGTTGGATAGCGGAAGGGTAATAATTACTATTCCCACTCCAGTGAGTACAACAGTAAGGAAAGTGCTGTATAGCGGAAGGGTACAAATCACTATTTCCACTCCAGTGAATGCAACAGTAGGGAAAGTGCTGGATAGCGGAGAGGTAAAAATGACTATTTCCACTCCAGTGAGTGCAACATTTGGAAAAGTGTTGCATAGCAGAGAAACAAAAATTACTAATCACACTTAGACAGTTGAAAACCCCCAGAAAATATCACATTTAAAATATATATATATATATATATATATACAAAATTTAAAATGTAATACATTTAACACATAAAAAGAACACATATTATAATATTAATTACATATACTAAAAACCTACAAATAATATATACAGTACATTAATAAATACATTTATACATTTATAAACAATAATTATTTTAAAGTAGCAAATATTAACAAATGAACAAAATTATTTAAAACATAAATGTATTTCTTGTATTTCAGACCATATAACACCACTCCAATAAAAACCCTTCAACATTTTAAATTACATTTAGTTCCATAATTAACATAATTAATAATCAATTTAAAAAATCTTATTAATAAAAAAAATCATTGAGTACACAAGCTTTAACACACTAATTTCCACAACACACACCTAAATTTAACTATAAAATAAGAAAACACAATTATATATTATTTTTAAAAGAAAAACTATTACTATTAACAACTAATGATTAAATAACAAAAGTTTATTTAATACCCACCCTTTAAAAGTAAAAGCAACAAACACAAAAATAAATTTACCCAAAATAAATATCAAATAATTAACACCTATTTATTAATTAAACACAAATTACTTCCCACCCTTTACTCCTATAAACACCACAACACACACATAAAATTAATTACACAATTACCATCATTAAATACCAATTAATTAATTAAAATGATTAACAAACAATTATTAATTCATCAATTAAAAATAATTTACTTCCCTCCTTTTACACCTATAAAAACTCCCACACACAAATATAATTAATTACACAATTGCCAACATTAATTACAAATTAATTAATTAAAATTAATTAACAACCAATTAATAATTCATAAATTAAAAATACATTTCTTTCCACCATTTACATCTATAAACACCACAACACACACCTAAAACAAATTATACAATTACCATCATTAATTACCAATTAATTAATTGAAATTAATTAACAACCATTTATTAATTAATTAATAACAAATTACTTAACACATTTAACACAATAACATCTCAATTAAACAAATATTAATAAATAAAGATGAATCAATAAATTAAATATAATTAAATTACTTCCCACCCTATTTCCCTATAAACCCACAACTCGCTACGGAACGAAAAACACAAAATTCAAATAAAGAAAAAATTAATACATTTAATATAATTAAATTGCTTCCCACCCTATTAAACTATAAACCCACAACCCGCTGCGGGACTGAAAGCGCAATATTCAAATAAAAAAAATTAATAACTACTAAAAATGTAACACATATATTAAAAATACAAACAAATCGTATACAAAAAAACAAACATCATATTCATATAAAATATATACTAAAATACATAAAAATAATAAAAAATTATATTTTTCACAACTATATTTTTGCAAACGATATTAAACACTTCGATATTTTTAAAATCGATATTACTTAACTTAAGTCGATATTCTTGACCACGATATTCTTGGTGTCGATATTTCTAACCCACGATATTAATGACTCGATATTGATGCAACTCGATAGTTTGTACTCGATATTCTGTCTCTGCACCGCAATACAGGCTTTGTCTAGAAAATATTATTAGCTGAGGAGAAAAGCAGAAAGCTTCTTCTGCGAAATGTGCCTTAACATATAGGGGCCGATTCCGATCCTGTATTTTTTTTTCCCGTACGACTCGTATCCTTTTTTTTTTACGTACGAATCGTACAAGTACCGTACAAACGGTGAAGTACAATTCGTACGGGAAAAATACATACGAATCGCCTCCGGAAAAGTCTACGAGACCCTCCCCGGACAGTTTTACGTACGAGTCGTAAAACTGAAGTCCGAGCGCACAAGTCCGATCCGTACCGGCATTCCGAATGCACAAGCATATGGAAAACGTCCCGTACGGAGCGAACTGTGTACGACCCCTACCCCGGGTACACTTGCGCCCGGGGTACGAGTCGTACGGCCCCCCCACCCCAGCCCCGTCTGTACTCGCCGTACCCCCACCCCAGCCCCGTATGTACGCGCCGTACCCCCACCCCAGCCCCGTATGTACGCGCCGTACCCCCACCCCAGCCCCGTATGAACGCGCCATACCCCCAGCCCCGTATGTATGTGCCGTACCCCCAGCCCCGTATGTACGTGCCGTACCCCCACCCCAGCCCCGTACGTATGCGCCGTACCCCCAGCCCCGTATGTACGTGCCGTACCCCCACCCCAGCCCCGTATGTACGCGCTGTACCCCCACCCCAGCCCCGTATGTATGCGCCGTACCCCCAGTCCCATATGTACGTGCCATACCCCCACCCCAGCCCCATATGTACGCGCCGTACCCCCACCCCAGCCCCGTATGTACGCGCCGTACCCCCAGCCCTGTATGTACGTGCGATACCCCCACACCAGCCCCGTATGTACGCGCCGTACCCCCACCCCAGCCCTGTATGTACGCGCCGTACCCCCAGCCCCGTATGTACGCGCCGTACCCCCACCCCAGCCCTGTATGTACGTGTTTTACCCCACCCCAGTATGTACGCACCGTACCCCCAGCCCCGTATGTACGCGCCGTACCCCCACCCCAGCCCCATATGTACGCGCCGTACCCCCAGCCCCGTATGTACACGCTGTACCCCCACCCCAGCCCCATATGTACGCACCGTACCCCCAGCCCCGTATGTACACGCCGTACCCCCACCCCAGCCCCGTATATATGCGCCATACCCCCAGCCCCGTATGTACACGCCGTACCCCCAGCGCGTAGCTGGGGTGGGGGTACGGCGCGTAAATACGGGGCTGGGGTGGGGGTACGGCGCGTACAGACAGGGGGGTGGGGGGGTACGGTCTGTACATATGCAATGTTGGGGTACGCACCGTACATGATGACACGTACGAAGTGGGTGATGGTGTGTACGTCGCGTAGCGGGCCCCCTTTTCCTCGTGCATCGCGGCATACTTAGCTTTCCCAGCACTTTTTGGCTCCCGTAAAAATCTAGCCGTGCGGAGTGCTGTGGGTACGAATCATACTTGCTGGTTCGTAAAACGCTGCCTGACTCCGTGCGGACGTCGTGTACGCGCTGTCCAGGATCGGAATTGTATGTATTTTTTAGCCGTACGGTGTTTTTAATGATTCGTACGGAAATGGTCTTTTTGTCCGAATCGTACTTGCTGGTTTGTACTGTGGAATTCCCGGGTACGAGTCGTACGGAGAAAACGCTCCGTACGAGCATTTGTACCCGGGTTTTACAGGATCGGAATCGGCACCATAATGTAAAGTCTGCTCGTCGGGCAAGGAAGGATGACTTAGGAAGTCACTTACTGGAGAAAAAAAGAAAAGACACAAGCAAGACGTCTTCTAGGGATGTGGACTTTCTGAATGATGTGTAATTTTTGTGGGACACAGAAAATTTAGATGCAGATTTGTTTGGTGACAGCTTGTTAGATGTTGAGGAAGGCAGGAAAGTAATTGGGGATCCATTCGGTGGTGAGATATTTAACCCTGGGGTATCAACCAACCCACATCAGGAGATAGGTGGTCCATGGATCATGAGGCCGAAAACTTACATGCGAAGTGGCAAAGGCCTCTGGAGTCAGAGGAGGATAATGTTTGAGGTTGGAATGCTCAAGATCGACCGTTGCTGATAACAATTGCCTTACTCCAGGGTTGGGCCCTAGAATGTCACGGTACATGATGAAATTGGGTAAGGACCCAAAGAAAGAAAGGATTGGAGAACTATTTAAAGATTTGTCAAGATAAGCTATGAGGCGAAGTTGGGCCAATGGCTCATATCTTTGATATGACTGAGGAGAACATTGCCAAGGACATTGGCATTGATTGTGATTTATTGAGGTACATAAACTGTACTGATGTGAATAGATCCTAAACTAGTCATAAGGCTGTAGTAAAGGATGGTCCAACAGCACTGTTTTATTTGATGACAACTTCATCAAGGAAGTAGGGAAGAACGCTGCTCTCTTAACAAACATGAACAAGGTACAAAGTGCCATGAAGACGTTGTTTTTCAGGGAGTGTTTTTGGCATGACTGGGAGAGGGAGGAGTGCTTTTCCACTCGAGGCCTCTTCAGACCCCGGACATTTTACTAGAGACAATAGTATTATGGTACAGGAACAGGTATGTCAGGAGGCTTACAGGCAGCTACAGGTTTCTAGCCTTAGCGAGTGAAGAGGGGGCAGGGCTAGACACAATTGTGGTGGGGCAAACTACAGACATCTCCTCAGGCGAATGTAATTTCCCTTTCTAATCGTCCCCCCTCAAAAGTGAGATGAAGGCTAAGGCTTTGTTTGGAAGCATGAAAAAGAATAACCTCAGATCCTTGGATCTGACAGACTTTGATGAGTTACAGAGTGATGTTTCTGGAAGATCCTAGTCAGATGTGTTTTTACCATAAGATATGTTTTTAAGAACAGGAAGATGTTTTGGGGCAGAAAGAGGTTTAGAAATTAATACAGAAAGGAGCTATACGAGAAATCTGTTTATTAGGAACAGCATCTGGAAGGTACTGGACCTCTCCGCTGCCTTCGACACCGTCTGCCACCGCACACTACGCACACGCCTCCACGATGCTGGGATCCGTAACAAAGCCCTGGACTGGACCACCTCCTTCCTCTCCGGCAGAACTCAGAAAGTCCGCCTCCCCCCGTTCTGATCCGAGGCCTCCAAGATCATCTGTGGCGTCCCTCAAGGATCCTCCCTCAGCCTGACACTGTTCAACGTCTACATGGCACCTCTAGCAGGCATCACCCGACAGCACGACCTCAACATAATCTCCTACGCCGACGACACTCAGCTGATCCTCTCCCTCACGAAGGACGCCCTCACCGCCAAATCCAACCTCCACCAGGGAATGAAGGCCGTCGCCGACTGGATGAAGGACAGCCGCCTCAAACTGAACACAGACAAGACAGAAATCCTCATCCTCGGATCCAACCCCTCCGCATGGGACGACTCCTGGTGGCCCACATCACTGGGGTCCCCCCTGGCCCCCACCGACCACGCACGCAACCTGGGTGTCATCCTCGACTTAAAACTCTCCATGACCAAACAAGTCAACGCAGTCTCCTCCACCTGTTTCAACACCCTCCGCATGCTCCGCAAGATCTACAGATGGATTCCGACTAACACGAGAAAAACAGTCACCCAGGCCCTAGTCAGCAGCAGACTCGACTACGGAAACGCCCTCTACGCCGGAACCCCGTCCAAGCTCATCAGCAAACTACAGAGAGTCCAGAATGCCACCGCACGCCTGATCCTCGACGTCCTGCGCCGCGACCACATAACCCCCCACCTGAGGAACCTGCACTGGCTCCCAGTCGACAAAAGAATCTCCTTCAAGCTCCTGATCCACGCACACAAGGCACTCCACAAAACCGGCCCAGCCTATCTCAACAGTCGACTCTTCTTTTACGTACCCAAAAGGAATCTCCGCTCTGCTGACCACGCCCTGGCCACGGTCCCACGCATCCGGAGAACCACTTCCGGAGGCAGGTCCTTCTCCCATCGCGCCGCCAAGACCTGAAACACCCTCCCCCTCGACCTGCGACAAACCGAAGACCTGCTGACTTTCAGGAGACAACACAAGACCTGGCTCTTCGACCAGTAACAGCACCCCCTCCCCCCCCCCACACCCCACCAGCGCCTTGAAACCCTACCGGGTATGTAGTGCACCTTACAAATAATGTGATTGATTGATTGACTCTGAATTTAGGGATGAGGCCAGTCATAAAGTTGAGAGAGCTAACTCAGTGGGTCATATATCGAAACTTCAAGATGAAAGGGATACATTTCTTTGGGGATATGTTTGAAGACCAGGATTAGATGGTAAACCTGGATCTCAAAGATGCTTGATTTGCAATTCTAATTCACAAGAGCTATCAAAGATATTTGCTTTTTGGATGGAAAAACAGATGGTGGTAGTTTACTTGTTTATCTTTTGGCCTATCATATACTACATGGTGTTTTTCAAAAATGTTGAGACATGTCATGGGTTATTTAAGGCAGAGCGGTATCAGGTTGATTGTGTACCATGACAATATCCTTTTGATGGTGTAAGATCGTGCAGTGTTGTTGCAGCAATTACAGATGACAGTGACTTTGTTTCAGTCATGACCTGCTCACCCTGTGCCCTGTGCAAGAGGAAGCCAATCCAATTCCCCTCCACTGCCCCAATCCCATACCCTGTGAACCCCTGAGCGGGTTCCCACCACTTCACTTAGAAAGGACAAGTTGCTGGATACCCATGGCATACCAAGTTTCCTTAAATGACCCCCTCCGTCCTCCCATAATCTGGTCTCATTCCTGCCCACTACACTTCTAGCCTGTTTCTAGGTGGGACTCAAGATCTTGCAAGATCTTGTGGTCTCACGAGAACTGGTATCAACTACCTACCTGTTTTTGCCCTCGATTTATGTAACTTTTTCTTATCTTTTGGTTTGGGGTTTTTACAAATCTGGGGTCTTCTGCTACTAGGTTTTCTCTCAACACACTTTCGTAAATTTGTGCGAATTGTTATTTATTTGTTTGAATAAAACTCAGTTCGGCTGAACCGTGTTACACACTGGCTGCTTTATCTGTTTTTGTTCTAAACGTGTTTATTTTCTAGATCATTTCGGGTTGAGTCCGGACAGTAATATCTGTAATAATCATAATTTTTTTTCAGATTGAGTTCCATGTGAACGCATGTTTCAACGATTATTTCTGAAATATGGAGGCTTGGAAAGGCAAAGCAATTTTGAGAGACAGAGTAGAAATGATAACAGAATCAGGCACGAGTTGAGTGAATTGTTGTGCCAGGAGTGGTTCTACTTCAACAGGTGGGAAGTGTAGCAAAGAGGAGTAGGATGTGCACATCAATTGTACAGAGTTACTGGTAGGATCCTTTGCAGTAAGAAGTCCAATAGAATGCACACCGAAGTTGGTTTTGTTGAGAGCAGACTGTGTGTTGGTAGTTTATTATGTAAATTGAATGGGAGGAATTAAATCAAAGAAATTGCCAGTCCTAGACAGGATGTTTTGGTATTACTGTCTGGACCATTGGATGTCTGTGGGAGAAGAACGTGTCAGGGGAAATGAACTAGAGGCATTGGAGATCAAAGTAGTTAACAGACTCGAGTGATCGGATGTTGAACATAAATGCTTCCGAGAATTAACAACAGTAGAGACCTCTTAACACTAGCCCTATTTCCTTTAAAGGTGATAACACTGCTTCAGAGGATACTCAGTTGGAGGCCAGATCCAGAGGCAGAAGCTATCTGTGCCTTTTTACATGTATGTCTAGTGACAAGCATATCATTTTCTCCCCTTCTCTATGATGTCCAGATTTCCAGGCAACTTTAATATTTAATGAATGAATCAGGACATCTTAGATAGGAATATGCCGCTTAGGACTTACAAATGTGCATGGTGAGTTAGATGAGACCCTGGTTCAATACCCATTTATAGGGACTGAAGAGAGAGTGCAAAAGGCTGGAAAGAAATTGGAGGAAAACCTATGATTAGTAAATCAGAATATAAGAAATCAGTCAAAGAAATATAATTATGCAGTAAGAGGCATGTGCTCCACCTGCTCAGCCTCAAGAATAGACAATGTGTCCTAATTCAGTCAAATGGGTATTTAAGGTAGTCGTTCGCAGTAGCTGGCTGTGCGGATCTTTAACTCTCTGGACCTGCCTTCGTCTCACCGGGACTGCGAGGACCAGCAGCCCTAGTTGTTTCCACAGCTGGTGCCTCTTCCCGCAGAGCTCCCTCCCACCTGCTTGCTGCCTGATAACTCCTCACGGCCCCCGCTTCGCGGGGGCCGTTCGCAGTAGCTGGCTGTGCGGATCTTTAACTCTCTGGACCTGCCTTGGTCTCACCGGGACTGCGAGGACCAGCAGCCCTAGTTGTTTCCACAGCTGGTGCCTCTTCCCGCAGAGCTCCCTCCCACCTGCTTGCTGCCTGATAACTCCTCACGGCCCCTGCTTCGCGGGAGCCGTTCGCAGTAGCTGGCTGTGCGGATCTTTAACTCTCTGGACCTGCCTTCGTCTCACCGGGACTGCGAGGACCAGCAGCCCTAGTTGTTTCCACAGCTGGTGCCTCTTCCCGCAGAGCTCCCTCCCACCTGGTTTCCGCATATAACCACGCCCCGCTTACGCATCGCGGGACGCGCGCGGGCGGGCGCCGGGCGAAGCCCGGGCCAAGGGCGGGCCCGTTTGAGCCCGTTCGAGATCGGAGAGAACGGGACGGGCCACCCCATTTCCATCTGTGGTATGCCAGTGCAACTGTGATATAGTGCTGAAGCTAAAATATGCCTAACCGAGTAAGGAAATTAATTTCAGGAAGCACAACGGTGGGTACTCTGGACCAGTTCCTAGTTAGAGCTTCGTCCGTGTTGACCCAGGAAATCGAATTGACAGAAAAAAGACTATCTTTGGACATTGCACTCAGCAAAAGATCGTCCCTGGGAAGAATATCCCAGGTTAGTTCCCCTACATTTCCTCTGGTGTCTGCCAATGATAACGTATTAAATTCTGGGGTAAGGGAGGAGAATCCCTCCTTAAATGACGATGGATGTCGGGCTAATTTGCAGGTGTCTAATGCTCTTATTACTACTCCTCCTGTAATCACTGTGTCCGCACCTTTGAGAATTAGTAACTATGGAACATTATCGCCGCCTTCCTGCGTTAGGACTAGATCTACCTATAGTAATAAGGTTGGTGAGAATTACCAAGTAGCAAGTAAGACACATAAAAGGAAGTGTAGCGGGGCACAAATGCAACTCAAAGGTAGGAAAGCTAAGATTAAGAAAACTAACGGTGCTTTAGACCCAATTCCATCATGTAGCCCCACTAATTGCCCTGCCAATGTTGGTAGTGATGCGGATATGGATGCATCGAGTTCGGAAGTAGGTGTACTGATAGACGCAGCGGGGCCCACATTTTGGAGTAAGCTGGAGGCTATTTTTGAAAAAACTTGCCTCCCGATTTATGATAGATTGGATGCTATTGAAAGTAGGCTTGTTTGTTTAGAACTTGCTTTTGCTTCGGGTCAATTCCGGGGAGGTTTGCGGACAAATGGAGTAAATCGCACTAATAAGATAGTAGTCGAGAATACAGGAATGGCTGAAACTTTAGGTAATGTACAGGAAGGCATAAAGGATAATTTTATTGTTAGGGAACAAAGCCCTGTATCGTTGCCAGCTAATAGGCCTTTAGGTTCAAATTCTAATTCTCCTCGCTCTGGTGAAGCCGTGGAAGTAGCGGAAATGCCACAAATCGCAACCCAGGTCCAATTGGGGAGGGCTACTACTATCCCCCAACCATTATACCCCCTAGAGAGTTTACCTCGAATTGACCTTCCCCGAGAGTCTTCCCCGTATGTGGTGGTTCTCATGGGGGTCCCACAACTGGCCCAGGGGAAGAGAGAGTCATATATGGATCTTAAGAATAAATGTACTTTCTGGCTCAACACAAATCGCCCGCTCCCCCCCAATGTATCCGCAGAAATATTATTTGTAAGAAGAGTAGACTGGATAGGGGTACGGTGCAAATCCAAAGATGGTGATTGTATAATTATTAATTTTAGAGACAGAAGGGTTGCCGAATATATATGTAAAAGGTTCTATGAAGACACAACTACTGGGATACAGTCACTGCCTTTGAGTTATTTTTATCCAGTAACAGTCCCTCTGCCTAGGAAGTTGATGTCAACTAGAGGGAACTGGAACAGGAATAATGTATTGGGTTCCAACAACCATAACAGATTTGAAGTATTGTCGGGACTGGAGGATTGCGATTGACGTCGGCCTCCATCCCCTGAGAACTATCAATGTAACAGGAAGGAGAATGTTGACCTTATACATGAAGTTATATCTTTAACTGTTGATATCGATTCAGGTAGTTTAGAGAATGTTATCCGGCTAGACCAGGATTATGATGTATTAGCGCCTCTCCCACTTGATAATGAATGTATGGAATGTCTTAGGTGCAATGTAAATATTGAAAAACCTTTTAGGAGATCTCCTGACTCTCCCCCCTTGTCATTGGTATCCTGGAATGTGGCGGGATTGGGGTCAAAACTGAAGATGGACGAATGGGCTACTTTCATAGACACATATGATATCTGTCTTTTTCAAGAGACGTGGTTGGTGGAACCTGCTTTTCGTGAGGGGTATGTGAATTTTTGTATCCCAGCGGACAGAAGAGAAAGGGGGCGACCTATGGGAGGATTAGTTATTTGGGTTAAACAAAAATTAGGTTGCAAAATACGTCAACTACCGATCCTTAACAATGATATTTTGGCGGTGAGGCTTTGCTTTTCATTAGGTGGAAATTTAGACATCTACAACGTGTATGATAGAGGCCTCCCGGGACGGAAGAAATCATCGGTAATCTCCACTTTGGGAGATCTTATTGAGGCTTTACCACTTAACACATTGCCGCTTATTGCAGGGGACTTTAATGTCACATTCGAACCCTTGGGTTATGAGGATCAATATATATCGGAAGAGGAAGATTCGAGATGGGGAGTTCCTCAGCTTGAACTGGCTCCTATAAAAAAATGGACCGAAGCGGCCATCCAATTAAAGTGTTTCTGCTTGGGGAACCATTTGAGAGCTGCTAATGGACGTACTCATTCAGATAGGCGGGGTAGTAAGACGTACGATAATGGCTGTAGGGCTAGTCGGATAGACTATATGTTTGTCCATTTAAGATTATGGCATTGCCTTAGGGATATGGCCGTTATCATGCATGTAGAGAGTGATCATAACCCGCTTGCCTCTTCTTTCAAACTGGCTGTAGTCAGATTAGGAATGGTTAATGGCGAAAGCATAGCTCCAGAAGTAGTCCTTGCAAATGATGAGCGCCATTTAAAATGGAGTAGGGTTGTCGGGTATCCTGAGACCTTGTTATTAATCAGGGAAGAAGTAGCTAAGGTGTTGCGACTTCTGGGATCCCACGAGCAAACCCCTGAATTCCAACTTAGTACCATCCAGGCACATGGTACACTTTTTGATAAACTTAAGACCCATTTTTGTAAACCGGGTCGGGGAAAGGTGAAAAATAAGAAGAAGGAAGAAGGCTGGTATAATGTGGTCTGTAAGCAAGCCAGATTGAATCTGGGGATAGCAATAAAAAAAAGGGACCCCACTCAGGTAAGGGAGGTGAGGAAGCTGTACAGGGAGACTCAGAGGCATGAGTGTGGAGAAATCATTCCAAACATGTTTTTTAAAGATGTTATTTTTAGCTTGGAAGATGTGGATAGGGCTCTTGAGGCTGTTACAGAGGGACGGGCCCCAGGGATGAACTGTATCCCCGCTGACGTTTTCTTATATGACAAGCAAATGTGGCGGAAGTGTATAGTTTTATTGGCTAATGCAATTGCTCAGGGTGGGGCGATTCCACCTTCCTGGAAGGGGGCTGAAATCGTGCCAGTCTATAAAAAAGGGGATAAGTCAGTAGCAGGTAATTACAGGCCTATAAGCCTGATTGACTCTATCCAAAAAATAATGGGCAGGTTAGTTATTTTTAAGATACAAGTCTGGATTGATGAAAACAACATCCTGAGTCCACTACAGGCGGGTTTCCGCAAGAAAACTAGCACAATAGATCAAGTTTTCCGATTTGTAAATCTGTATTGGCGAACTGTGGTCCTGGGAAAGGGGTCTTTATATGAGTGTTCGTGGATCTGAGGGCAGCCTTTGATCTAGTCCCGCGGGCTAAATTATGGCAAGTCTTGAAAGATCTTGGGATGGCTCCGGATCTACTGACACTGATCGTCCGCTTGCATGAGAACACCTTTGCGCGGGTGCGGTGGGGGCTACAGGGGGAGGTTACTGAAGCCTTCCCTGTTGAACGAGGAGTGCGGCAGGGGTGCGTAATGGCACCTACCCTGTTTTCACTCTTTGTCAATGGGGTGGTGGATTACCTCGCTCTGTGTCCCACGGACGCCCCGGCGCTGGATGGCATTCGCATCCCTGTTCTCGTGTTCGCGGACGACACCTTAATCATCTCTAAGACTCCCAGTGGCCTACAGAAGGCTGTGCTGCGTTTTGAGGATTTCTGTCGCCGGCATGGGCTGGAAATAAATACGGCCAAAACTAAGTTTATGGCGTTTAATGAACATAGATCCTTTAGAGGCAATATAGTTATGGATAATTGCCCCCTAGAGCAGGTAGATGCCTTTACTTATTTGGGGGTAACTTTGCAAAGGGGCATGCGCTGAAATCGTCATATTGATTTGGCTGTCTTGAAACACCAGCAACAAGGTGGTTGTCTATTGCAGAAATTTAAAAGCTCACAAACCTATGCGCCCAGTTTTGGAGATCTACGGGATAAAGGTATTGAGTTCGGCCTTATATGGATCCGAACTCTGGTGTTTTGAGAACACAACTCGGTTGGTTAAGGTGGAAAATAAGTTTCTACGCAAGTTGACAGGTGTCCCCCAAAGTACCCCCTTAATTCCTTTACTAGGGAAAAAAGGGGTCAAAGAGTTAGTAAAACTGCGCCCATTGCTATATTGGCGTAGATTATGGACTACGGAGGAACTGATGCATTATGCTCGGGGCCTTATGGATATCATCAACAATGACCCCTTCCACAAAATAAAGTGGTTAAAGGAGATCAGGGCACTTTTAGGGAACATGGGCATGTCAGAATTGTGGAACAATCCCCAAAATGCAAGTTTCCCATCTCAAAAAATTATGAAAGTAAGATATTGGGAAATGGTGCATTACGCATCCAAGAAGGAAAAGTTTTCTGTAGATCTCACGGGTCGGTTTCTCGAATTTAAAAATGCACCTGACTTCGAAGAATATTGGGACGCAATTGAAAATCCCTATGACCGTAAATTATACTTCCAATTTAGGATTGGTACATTACCAACTAGACAGTTTACGAGGAAATGGGATGGGACCCAAAGTGATAGATGCCCCTGGTGCCCGGGCCAACAAGAGACAGTTGGTCATATTTTGTTTGGATGCCCCCAATATGTTGTACCACGCCGGACGTGGATTAAACCTATCTGTAAACTCATGAGTACTCGGAGATATGCTGACGCTCTGAGAATTTTAAGGTCAGACTCGAAACTCATATTTGCAATTGCTATGGCGAAATGTTTGCATTGGGCCTGGTCAATTCGTTTTAAACTACTTTCCTTGCCCAGAGCTTAATTGCAAAGCCCTGTACCCTCCTGTGAAGAATTGACACCTTCCACCCATTAATTATGTATTAGCTATTGGTATGTTTTAGACATGATGAAATTGTGTTTATTGTATTTACAAAACTAAGTTTTTAGTTATTGTGGTCTAAACCTATTTCTCATGAGTTGTCTTACTGAATTTAATACTTTTCTTAACTGGGTATGGAATTTGATGTATTTATGAATGATTGATTTTTTAAAAAATTTTTTAGGTACTTTGATGACTCAATTGTCGAATAAAGTTTATGATGATGATGGTGGTCAAATCTTTGATAAACCTGTCATGCACAGGGCCTCTTCTTATGTCATCAGTGGTGCGCTGTAATGATTTGGGTAACTTTTTTCTTTAAAAAGTTGCCAACATATATGCCTCGTCAGCAGGTAAGACAGAACAGATGAAAGCTTCTTCCCTATCCTGCGACATAAACTGCCTAAACCCTCTCCTCTGTTCCTTCCGTCGAAGGAGACCTAGTGATCCTAATGAATGCAGTTATATTGGATTCTCCACTCAATCCTGCCCCACCTTCTATTTTGATCCAGGGGCAGTAACAATGTATCCCCTACTCCTAGAGATGCTCAACTTCTCTCTACAGAGTCATATAGTTGCACCTTCCTGAAAACACGCGGTTGTTAAGCCATTATTAAAAATAACATTGCTAAACCAGGAATTAACTGAAAATTATAGACCGACTTCTCTTTTGTCTGGTGTAGGCAAGGTATTGGAAAAGTATGAAAGCCAACATTTACTGTCATTTTTGTAAATTAATGGCATGTTCTATCTCACTCAAAGGGCTTTTTGGCTGGAACATGGTACAGAGACTTCGCTTCTGGAGGAACTTAAAAAGAACATTGATCAAGGGCGTTCGGCAGCAGTTACACTGTTGGACTTGAATGCAGCCTTTGACACAGTATCTCATACAGTTTTGCTGCAGAGACTGGAGCAGATAGGAGCAGTTGATTTAGCAGTGAAATGGCTATCGTCATTTTTGTAAGGTGGGAGCTTCGAGGTTTACGACAAGCCATTTTGGGCCATATGTATCAAGCCTTTTTCCCGTTAGCAAACGGGCAGATTCTCAGAATCTGCCCGTTTGCGAATGGGAAAAAGCCTTTTGGGATGTATCATCCCAAAAGGCCTTCGCAAAATAGAGAATTGCTAAATTTGCGATTCTCTATTTTGCAAATGCAATTAAGGAATTGCAAATTGCGATTCCTTAAATGCAATTCTGGAAGCACCAGAAATTTGCTATTTGGCCTTAAGGAATTGCAAATTACCACCAACTTCAAGTTGGTGGTAATTTGCGATTTTCTTTAAAAAAGCACTTTTTTAAAGTGCCATATGTCGCACATACATGCCCTTATGGCATGTATGTGCGCAAAATTTGCACACATGCATATTTCAGGGGTGCAACAGGGTATCCTTTTGGCACCCTTGCAATCTTGAAATTGCATTCTCAATTTGCGATTCTCTAATTGGTAATCGCAAATTGAGAATGTCTTCCCATTCATTCCTATGGGCCTCCTAGCCCTTGGGAAAGAATGGGAAGGTATTCCTTATTTGCGAATCTCAATTTGTGATTCGCAAATAAGGAATATGTAAGATTTGCTAAATTTTTTGCAAATCCTACATACATTGCATTTTGCGATTCTCTAATTGCGATTCTCTAAAAATCGCAATTTGAGAATCACAGAACTCTTTTTTGATACATATGGCCCTTTATTATTTTCCTTTGAAGTGTGGTGTCTCAGGGTTCTTCACTGAGCCCCATGCTATTTAACCTGTACGTATGTCCTTTGGTTGAGATTGTGTAATCTCATGGCCTCTCAATAGTATCGCATACCGTTGATATCCAGATAGTAATCTCCTTAACTCCTGAAACCTGCTCTAAAGCCAATCAGCTCAATCCCTGTCTGAAGGTCATAGCAGAGTTAGAGGCAGCTCACTGCCTGAAACACAACGAGGATAAAACCGAAGAAATGGTTATTGTTAATAATTTTAATTGCTGGTCCACAGTGTACTGGGCAGATGCCTTAGGTAGCAACCCCATGCTGAAAACGACAATAAAAAATATGGGCATCTGGCTGGACAACAAACTCACTTTTGAGGTGCAGGTGCAGAAACTAGAAGCTAGCTGCTTTGGCATTTTGAAAATGCTTAAAAAGATCTTAGATTTCCTACACTCTCCTTCGCCGAGGATTGCTTTCCAGGCCCTAGTTTTGAGACGCTTAGACTATGGTAATTCTGTGTTTCTCGGAAGTCCTCAATATAGAGTAAGAAGCCAGCGGGCGATGCAAAATGCAGCCACCTGCCTTCTCCTAAGCATTCTGAAGTATCGCTCTGTTGCGAGGTCTTTGTCCTCCCTGCATTGGCTTCCTGTCAAACAGAGGATCCAGTTGAAAGTTCTCTCTATGGCCCACCGAGCATTCCAAAAATTGGCCCTCAGTTGTTACATCAATTTATTCAACTTTATCTCATTAACACTATTTATTTACCAATTTATTGGCAAAGTGGAGAAAATGTACGCAGAAATGATTGTAGTAACAACTAATGGGGGGCAGCAAATGAGGAGTTCTCTTCCCACATCAGGCTGTGTTGCTCCACCGGCAAATCAGATCACCACGTCTCTGAATATGCTAGAAAACTGGCAGCCTTTGGACACCACCTCTTTCAGCCGCATCTTAAATAGCCTTAAATCTGGTTCGTCCAGAGATCCTCTCCCCATCCCCATTCTTCAAAAACTGGAACCATCATCACTCAAACTTATTATGGAGTTGCTTAATGCATCCCTGCAAGAAGCAGCCGTTCCATCGGCATGGAAGCATGCCATGGTTCGTCCACTCCTGAAAAAAACTGGCGCTGATCTGACAAAATTATCTAATTTACGCCCGATCTCTTTATTTCCAGCTTTTTCAAAATTTTTAGAAAAACATATAAATCAACAATTGACGCAATTTGTCGACTCCCAAAAAAGTTTGCATGCATCACAATCGGGTTTTAGAGCAGGGGTCTCTACAGAAACCACGCTCTTGGGAGTTACAGAAACTCTGCGTCAACGTCTTGATATGGGTGAAACTGTGGCACTCATACTGCTTGATTTGAGTGCTGCCTTCAACACTGTGTCACATACCGCCCTTCTTTAAGCTCTTCAATCTGTGAGGGTTGTCGGGACAGCACTCAAATGGCTTACTGACTTTCTGACTGACCGGACCTTTCAGGTCTTTTCATCGTCAGCAAGCTCTAAGTCACACACTTCTCCTTATGGAGTGCCACAGGGTTCCATCCTCAGCCCATTATTATTCAATATCTACGTTATACCCCTGGCCACTATAGCGGAAGAGGCTGGGCTATCTATCTATTCATATGCGGATGATACCCAGCTAATCTTCTCTCTGTCCACCAGTGAGGCATCTATGGTATCTTCTCTTCAGGCAGGGCTGCAAAATATAGCTGGTTGGATGCATGCCAACATGCTAAAACGTAATGGTGGAAAAACAGAGGTCTTAATTCTCGGTAAAAACAAAGACCTTTGGGGCCCACGACATTGACCTCCTCAAATGGGTGATCTTCCCCAGCCGATGGAACTAGTCCGCAATCTAGGCATAATCATTGATGCCCAGCTATCAATGAGGCAGCAAGCAGTCAGAGTAGCCTCAATCTGCTTCACCATCCTAAAATGGGTCAAAAAAATACTTTGGATGTTGCCTGGTCCCACACAAGGAAACTGTGGTTCAGGCCCTGATTACCTATAGGCTGGACTATAGCAACGTCCTGTATTTAGGAGCCAATAGGAGGTGATTCGAAAACTGCAGGTAATACAGAACTCGGTGGCAAGACTGCTTTGCCAGGTGGCCAGAAAGGCATCTATTTCAGGCTCCCTCTTCGACCTCCACTGGCTTAGGATAGAGAACCACATCAAATTCAAGGCCCTGTGTGATATGCATAAAATTAAAATGGGCACAGCTGCACAGTATTTGAGTGCCTTAGTCCATCCCTACCTCACAACACGTCGTCTCCGATCCTCCACTCAGGCCAAATTCTCAGGACCTAGGATCAGACGGTCACGTATAGGTGGCCGGTCTTTTTCTTATATGGCCCCCTCACAATGGAACTTACTCCCCACGCCACTTCGGCATGAAACCATCTACACGAACTTTCGCAAAGGTCTCAAAACATGGTTATTTAACCAATAATGCTTTCTCTCTCTTTTTGCGTTAGTCCGATGGTGCCGGAAAACCTCCGGGTAGCTGTGCGCCTTATAAAATTAAATTAATAATAATAATAATTTGAGCTCCTCTTCTTCATTTCACCTGGTGAATCCTAAAGTCCAAAAGGCTAGAAGTGGCAGTCACTCCTTTGCTTATCTGGTTCCTAAATTATGGAACTCTTTGCCTATTAGGTTATGTAAGACGGAAGAAGAATCAAGCTTGAGGAAGCAGCTGAAGATCGGGCTATTTGTCAAACTCTGGGTGACGTACGACCTGCACAACTGTTCAGCACTGGTAGGACCTCTTGGGTAGCCATTCACTCTAGAAGTTCCCGGGATAGAATAGAATCAGGTCTCTAATGAGTATGTAGTTTGTTGAGGTGATTGCGTGGGGTGCGACGAAGTCGGTGATGGTGGTGACGAAGGGTGTTCGGGAGCCGGGGGGGGCTGCAGACAAGGGTTCCTCGGAGTGTGGCTTTGGGGGTTGTCTGGAACTGGAAGTGCAGGTGTTCGGCGGAGGGGAAGGTTTTGCTGGAGATGGTGAAGCGTAGGTTGCTCTTGTGGGTGGTGGCGAGGCCCCCTGCTGGGTGGTTGGAGCGGTCTTTCCTCTGGATCTTGTACCCGTCTGGGATGGCAGTGCTGATGTCGGGGGCAGAGGATGCGTTGGTCCAGGTCTCTTTGAAGAAGGCGATGTCAGGCGAGAGAGAGTAGAGTAGGTTCCAGATTTCCATGGCGTGTTTGTAAACGGAGCGTACATTGAGGGGGATGGATTTTAGGGTGTCGACGGTGCTGGCGTCACCAGTGTTGGAGGCCGGGGTGGCGGTGAGTGTCTGGCAGCAGTGGAGGCAGGAGAACTGGCCGTCGGTTGTGTTCAGCGAGGCCTGTTGGCATTCTCTAAGTCTTCCAGGGTTGAGTGCGAGAAGGGTGGTGGTGTCGTAGCGATGGGAGGTCCAGGGTTCCTGGCCCTGGCCTCGGTCGGGTCACAGACCGGTGCAGACGGGCTTCCCTTTGGCCCTCTGGCGGCGCGCGTGCTGCGTGCTTCCCCTGCGCGACCACACTTTGGCCGCCATTGAGTAGGGGAGGTGGGAGGGAGGATAGACTGAGAAGCGGGAGCGGGGAAATTCCAGGGGGGAATTCCCAGGGGGAATTCCGGGGGGAGGGGCCGCAGGGGCAGCAGCGGCGATAGGTGAAAGGAACAGGCAGGCACGAGAAAATAAAAACAGTGGTGGAATTAGAGCAAAACACAGATGGGCACAATAACAGTGGCACAACAGGGAAAAATTAAGAAAAAAATGGCTGAGAAAGGTTACGGTGGTTGCAGGCAGTCTGGTCGCAGTTGGAGTGGGCAGCAGGCGCAGGAGCTGGCAGCAGCCTCAAACCTCCCAAGGAGGAGGTCGGGGTCTGGAGGCAGCACAGCTGAACTGCGGGGAGAGAGTAAACCTAGACCGAGGGTTCGCGCTGTGTGTAGTCTGGCAAGGAATGTGTGGTGGGAGACAGCGTCAAAAGTGACAGAGAGGTTCAAGTGGATGAGGGCGGTGGTCTACCCACAGTCCACAATGGTTCATATGTCATGCTGTGGTTGTTTCAGAATCCTGATTGTGAGGTGTCCAGGAGTTTGTGGCATTCTAGGTTGTCAGAGAGTTGTCTTTTGATGGTCTTCTCAATGACTGGCTGGGAAGGGGAGTAGCGAGATGAGTTGGTTGTTGCTGAGTACTTCAGGGTTAGTTGAGGTTTTTTTTAGGAGGGTCGTGACTTTGGCATGTTTCCAGCTAACTGGAAAGGTGGCTGTCTTGACGGAAAGGTGGCTGTCTTGAGGGAGTTTCAGTTTTTCGAGGACCAGCTGGGACTGTGTTTGGGGCAATGCATTCCAGAGCATGAAACAAGAGAGTTGAGATAAAGTGGTGCTATGGAACTTCTGAAGCCGATAGCAACTATTGCACAACGATCAGATGTGTGATGAAGGAAGCCTGAATGGATGCGGGGGCCTTAGGAGCACATTCCATAAGAGGGCATTAGCCTAAAAAATATTTATAATGGTAAGACGTTCCACACATCGGTAAATTGTCTCTATGTTTGCTAAGTTTTTTTAAAAACCTATTTTGTATGCATCTGAGTGTATGGTGCAACAGCTTTGAACTTGCACATAATCAATGCTTCCGATCTTCACATTTTTTCTAACTGCAAGGTGCGGTTCTAGACATTATTAAGAATGGCCACACTTTTATACTCTTCGAATGGAGGGTTGAACATGGTGCTCTTGGAGAGAGAGTCCCTCTCTATCAAGTAGAAACTGGGTCACAATCTCTACTTCAAAGTTTAATCTCTCTCTGAATGAGCTTGCTCCACTCATAAATGGAGATATTGACTTGGATGCCCTGTCGATCAATACCTGGCTTTTACAGACAACTGACACCATTGCCCCTGTTAAGGTGAGATCTGCTCCCATCAAGGGCAAATTACACTCTGCTCCGTGGTTTAATGATGAGCACAAAGAGTTACTTAAGCATTGTAGAAAACTGGGAGGTTAGAGGAAATGTGATCTCTCTCAGGAAAAAATACTATATAAAAGTGCTCAAAACAACTACCACCACACAAACAAGAGAGCGCAAGTAAACTTCTTTACGGCCCAAATTGCATACTCTCATGATATACCAGGCAAGGTATTTAAAATTGTTGAGAAATGTACCCACCCTCATGCTCTACGTGAGCTATTAGCTGCCTTCTCTAAGTTGTATGCAGAACTAATGGACTTTTTAAACTCAAAAATCAATGACATTGTTGACTCACTGCGTTCTGGCAACTCAGACCCTCCAGCTGGTAGTGGGTCGAATGTCCTTTAGGTGACTCAATTAACAGCCCTGTCTTACTCCCTGCAGGAGTTTGCACTCATTTCCTTGGAGTCTGCACAAGCCCTTCAAGCCTGTAAATCAGGATCTGCAGAGGATCCGTATCATCTCTATATCCTTGTCTACAATTGCGCAGCTATCAACCCCATTCTCAACCAGCTCCTAAACAGCTCCATCCAGATGGAGACAGTACCTAGCTGCTGGAATCAGACTAAACTGATTCCTTTACTAAAGAAGCCATTGGTTGAAAAATCGAACCTGACCAATTTCAGACCGATCTCTCTGTTACCGGCCTTTGCCAAAATTTTAGAGAAGCTTATCAATCGTCAACTCTCCTGCCACCTAGAACAAGACCAGCTACTACATCCATCTCAATCAGGCCTTCACCCTGCTTTTATTGCAGTAACGACTTTGTTGGAGTTTGCAGATACCATTAAGCTGACGGTAGATCAGGGGAACTAGGTATATCTGCTTCTCCATGATATATCTGCAGCTTTTGATACAGTTTTGCACCCCATTTTTCTGCAGCGTCTAGGAAGCATTGCTGTATGTGGTCCTGCGTTAGCCTGGTTTCAGTCCTTTCTGTCGGGAAGAAGCCAGTCAGTATGGATGACTCCATATGCCTTTGAGTCTAAACCCTTGGGCTTTGGTGTCCCGGCACTAAGCCCAACATTGTTCAACGTTTATATCAGTCCATTGGCTGCACTTGTTGAATCTTACAGCATGCAAATAGTGTCTAACGCTGACGACACTCAGATTCTCCTTACCCTAGACAGAAACTCATCCAGTGGCTTTAGTAAATTCAGTGCTTCTATTATAGTGGCATTTCAGTATATGTGCTCTAGTAAATAATAATGCAACGCCAGTAAAATAGGAATTCTGCTCTTCTGTCTACCTCCACCTAGCTCGGATGATGACTGTTGACCTATTAGTGTGCCGCCACCACCCGCCCTTGCTACTATAGCATGCAATCTAGGGGTGAAGTATCACAGTTCTATCTCATTTGGCTCCCAGGTGGCTGGTGTTGTAGGGTCCTGCTTTGGACTTTTGAAAGTTCTAAAGACCTTTCTTTTTCTGCTTCCACAGCAGAAAACTGTGGTACTAGCCCGTATCAATTTACTGCTGGACCACACCAATTCTTTATATTGGGGTCTTTCTGCTTATCTTCTAACGAGACTCCAGCTAGTTCAGAATGCCGCGGCACAGCTTTGGTTGAAACTCCAAAGAAGGAACCACTTCCGCCGTCATCTGAAAGAGTTGCACAGGTTACTCAAGGAACAAGAAAGATTTAAAGGACTTGTGCTAACGCACAGAGATTTCTATCGCTCTGGTCCTCAGTATCTGACAAAATTACCCCGTATCAGCCATCAAGAAAGCTCCATTCATCAACCTCCTTGAAAGTGGTAATCCCACAATTCAAAAGAAAGAGGAGCGGTGGCACCTCCTTCTCTTTTCTGGCTGCCAGGAACTGGAATGCTTACTCAGCATTTTCACACCACTAAACATGTACAGGCATTCAAGCGATTTCTCAACACGTGGCTTTTTGAGCAAGCTTATCAATAATTTAGGTCCCGATTACGATCGTGGCAGACAGGTTACTCCATCACTAAGGTGAAGGATATCCAGTCCGCTGAAATATAAATCCCTTTATATCCCATGGGATCTATATTTCGGTGGACGGGATATCCGTCACCGTTGTGATGGAGTAACCCATCCACCAAGATCGTAATCAGGCCCATAGTCAGCAGGTTGGTCAGCCTTCTATCCAGCACCGGGACACTCATTGAGTAGCTGTTGCACTATATAAATTACTATGATTGGTTGATCGATTGACATACAACGGCAATTTACCATGCTCACAGCAAGAAGAATATGGTGATTTTATGTTATATGTTCACCAGTGGATGAGAAAGAGATGTTATTCTTTTTAAGTCATTATTATCAAGGCAGAATGTTATGAGGTGTAAAGGTCTGGTACTATGGTATTTTGCTACTGTGGAAAGTGATATTAAGGGAGACTGCACATAATAGCAGCCTCTATGTATTTAATAAAATCTTGAATTTCTTTTCAAGATTTTATTAAATACATAGAGGCTGCTATTATGTAAGCTAGGAAAGTGTTGTGTTGTGCTGTGCTATGCTATGTTATGTTATGTTATACGGATTTGTAGAGTGCACTCTCACCCCAGAAGGTATCCTGGCACTGAGCAGGTGTGAGTCTAGCTACACCTACGGCCTAGTAGGACTTCTCCAAAAAGCCAGGTGTTCAGCTTCTTGCGGAATTCAAAAAGTGAGGAATAGGGGCTTTTATGTGTAGCAGCAGGTAATTTAATGCTTTAGGAGCTATGTAGAAAGCTCAACCACCTGATCTAGTTTTTATTATGTGTGGGATATGTGTATATAAGAATTCGGACAAGCGGAGGTGTCTGGGCCAGCGTTATGTAGTGCCTTGAAAGTGTGGGTGAGTAGTTTGAATTGTGTTCGTTTGTGAATGGGGAGACATGGGCGCTCCTTCAGGTGTGGTGTTATGTGAGTGTGGCGTGGGAGGTTGCAAGTGATTCCGGACACCAAGTTGTAAATGGTCTGCAGTTGTCTGGTGAGTTTTTTGTTGATCCTGACATTTAGGGTGTTCTTCTAGTCCAGCTTACTCGTGACCAGAGCTGCGTGATGGTTTTCCAGGTGCTGATTGGGAGCCATTTGCATATCTTACTCACAAATTTACCAAAAACTCTGAGGATTCCATGTAAATATGACATCACAGGCTGTCCTAAAACTCAAGAATGAGTCAGTAAACGTAGAAGGCCCTGCCAGGCAGTCTCTGTGAGAAACTGCAAAGGTCAGATGTGGGGAAGTCCTGGCAAGCACAGTTCTGACAAGGATTTATAGTGACAACTGCAAAAGGTTAGCTGCCAAGAATTTGAAGCAAGAAAGACTTCGGTCCTCTGACATTCACATGGTTGGCATTTACAAGGAGCTAACCTGGGTACCCCAGGGAGGCTTTTCTGTGCACACGGCCCTCTCATTGAAACCTAGGTTCATAAAAACATCAAAATAAACATTGGTTATTTTGTTAGTGTATCCATGTCCCTTTGACTGATAGCAGCCACAGGTGCACTGACATTCATAGATGTCCTGCATCTTTCATCAGAATTAATGTAATACAAAATAAAAGGGTGAAACTTATGGCTGGTGGCACAGTTATTGGCTTTGGAACTAGAAGTCCTGGGGCGACATGTATGAAACCATTTTGCATTCGCAAATGGTGCGAATTGCTAAATTCCGTGAGATCCGTTGTGAGAGCGGCAGAGTAGCGGGAGAGTAGCAGCAACCGGCACCGCAAATTTTGAACACCCTAACGAGGCTCCATGACGAGAACTTTGCCCATGTTAGGTGTGGGAGGAATGGTGCACTGTCCCCTAGGTTCCCAGTCAGAAGAGGGGTGAGACAGGGCTGTGTATTGGCCCCAACCCTCTTCTGCCTATATGTGAATGACCTAATCCCGTCTCTGAACGAGGTGCCTAATAATGATGCTCCACTATTGGCGGGCAGGAGGGTACCTGCAATTATGTTTGCCGATGATACCCTTTTGCTCTCCAAGTCCCCTATGGGGATTCAACGGATATTGGACGGCTTTTGGGATTTCTGTAGTCTGCGAGGACTAGAGATTAATGCTGACAAAACTAAATACATGATCTTCAATCCAGCGGCATCGACACACTCGACTCCGACCTTGGGCAAAGGGAACTTGGAAAGGATAACTACCTTCACCTACCTTGGGGTCTTAGTACAAGAAAATATGTCATGGGGACCCCAAATTGCCAAATCCCAACTAAAACTTGCACAGCTGACAGGTGGTATACTCAAGGTGTCAAATACTTCATCATTGAAGCCAGTGAGCCCTGCCCTTGAGATGTACAAAGTACAAGCAAGAGCAGCAGTCCTCTATGGCGGGGAGTTGTGGGGTCACACGAAGGTAACAGCAATTGCCAAAATTGAAACCAAATTTATGCGACAATTGCTGTCCCTTCCGCAAAGTACACCTACCCTACCCCTAAGGTTGGATTTGGGATTAAATCCAATTGAAGATGAATTAGGGATCAAACCCTTAAGGTTTTGGCACAGACTCTGGTCAACGCCCGTACTATCCAATTATAGGGAGGAACTAAAACAGTTACTTGCCTATAATGGGGTAAGGAAGATCCATTGGCTAGCATTCATCAAGCAGGAACTGACGAAAATTGGCCTTGAAGCCATGTGGGAAGACCCAGAAAAAGCGTGCAGTGAGATCTCGCGAAAAAACCTTACTAGGATCTCTATAAGGAGCATAGATTTAGTTCCACTTTTAGTGCCGTAACACTGGGTTCACTAACCACTACTTTCCTTGACTTCAAAAATTGCTATGGCTTTGAAAACTTTATGGATATTGTATATCCAATCTTTGTCAGGAAACTCTACATTCAGTGGAGACTTGGCACTCTTCCGCTTAAAGTCTTCACTAGTAATTGGTCAGCATCCCCGGACATGTCATGCCCGGGCTGTACCTGTGGCGTGGAGGATGAACTCCATGTCTTTTTTTTCTGTTCTGCATATATGAATTCCAGGAGATTCTGGCTGGTACCACTGTGTAGAAACTTGGGGTTCAAGCAATACCAACATGCTTATAGAATTCTAAAATCAGGCCCTGCTGGCCCTACAGTATTTGCAATTTGCAAATATCTCTCAGCCATGTGGCTTAAGCGGTGGAAATTAGTTGATATCCAATGCTAACTTGTAGCAAATTGAATTTTAGGGAACTAATGGATTTTGACTCAGATGATTTTAAGCAATATTATGCAATGAGATGTAATTTTTCTTTTTTGGTGTTAATTATGAATTTTGAAAAGTGTTGTTATATTGTTTATGTACCCTTTTATGACATTGTCGAAATAAAGGCTATTTGACTGACTTGATAGCAGCCACAGGTGCACTGACATTCACAGATGTCCTGCATCTTTCATCAGAATTAATGTAATACAAAATAAAAGGGTAAAACTTATGGCTTGTGGCACAGTTATTGGCTTTGGAACTAGAAGTCCTGGGGCGACATGTATGAAACCATTTTGCATTCGCAAATGGTGCGAATTGCTAAATTCAACCATTTGCGAATGCAAAATAGCCTTTCAAGATGTATGAAAGACTTTGTAGTCGCAATTTTAGGTGATCGCAATTTTTTGAAATTACCTGAAATTGAGAACGCAAATAGGGAATCGCAATTTACGATTCTGTAAGCAGATGTACCTAGAATTTTATAAATGCAAACGGTGCATTTAGGTAATGCTATTACCATCGACTCCAAGTCGATGGTAACCATGTTCACTATCTGAAAAATGCACAAAAATGCATTTTTCATAGTGCCATGTGTGCTCTTTACACTTGTACATTTGTTTTGGGGGGTTCTTCAGGGTGGCAGTACCCAATTTATGATTAACAATTAGGTAATTGCGAATTAGCTAATGCAAAGCCATTGACACCTATGGGTCTTTAGACCCATAAAAACGAATGGACTAGTATTACCTAATAGCGATAATCTAATTTCAATTGCGAATCTTTAGAATTCGCCATTAGGAAATTGTGATTTCCTAAAGTTCGCTATCTAAGGAATGCAAAATGGATTTTTGATACATGTGCCCCGTAGTCTCGTCTTGTCTTACCTAGTTTAGAATTATGTGAGCTTCGGCAAATCATTTTTTTTTTTCCGTATGTATCAGTTTCGTTGCAAACAGGCTTCACAACTGTACCAAACCCTGTTAAACAAGCATTAAGGTTTTCTCAAGCAAGACACAGCATAACAGCAGCAGTTCTGTAAGCATACCACACACTCATACACACTACACAACAGGTATACTATAGGCAGTGTAGTACAAGCTCACCTCGCATAGACAGACCAGGTGCAGCACATGCAATTCAGCGAGAGCAGCAGCAGACCAATCATCATCACAGAGACAGTCAAGCAGAGCGGAAGAAGCAGTATCAGTGCAGGGGTCCCCGGTCTCACAAGTGGCAGCAGTCGTGAAGGAGCAGGCAGCAGACCTATGTGCCCGCTTACAGAGACAGGGGAGAGATGACAGAAACGACAGCAGCAGTGCAAGTCTCCCCGCCACTCGTTCGACAGATGTGGCATGGACAGTAGGCAGCTGTCTAGCCTTCCTTGCAGAAAAAGGACAGATAAAGCACAAGCAACAGCAGTCCAAGCTTCCCTCCTATTGACCAGTTCCAGTACTGATATAAGCAGTGGAAACTTCCCTCGTATTGACCAGTTTCCGTACCGACATCAGCAGTGCAAGCTTCCCTCGTATTGACCAGTTACAGCTCTAACATCAGGAGTGCAAGCTTCACCATATTGACGAGTTACAGAACCGGCATCAGCAGTGCAAGCTTCCCTTGTATTTACCAGTTGCAGCATAGACATCAGAAGTGCAAGCTACCCTCACTTTGACCAGTTACAGTACCGATATCATGAGTGCAACCTCCCCTCGTATTGACCAGTTACAGTACCGACATCATGAGTGCATAATCCCATCGTATTGACCTGTTACAGTACTGAGATCAGGAGTACAAGCTTCCCTCATATTGACCAGTAACAATACCGACACCAGGAGTGCAAGCTTCCCTCATATTGACAAGCTACTTTACCAACATCATCAGTGCAAACTCCCCTCGTGTTGACCAGTTACAGTACTAACATCAGGAGTACAAGCTTCCCTCATATTGACCAGTAACAATACCGACACCAGGAGTGCAAGCTTCCCTCATATTGACCAGTTACAGTACCAACATCAGCAGTGCAAGCTCCCATCGTATTGACCAGTTACAGTACTGACATCAGGAGTACAAGCTTCCCTAGTTTTGACCAGTAACAATACTGACATCAGGAGTGCAAGCTACCGTCATATTGACAAGCTACATTAATAACATCTGCAGCGCAAGCTTCCCTCATATAGACCAATTACAGTACAGACATCAGCAGTTCAAGCTTCCCTCTTATTGACCAGTTAAAGTATTGAAATTAGCAGGGCAAACTTCCCTCACATTGACCAGTTACAATACAATACATTACGTCCCTCATGTAAATAAAATAGCTAGTGTACAGACAGCAGCAAGTGCGAGAATTTCCCCACACAGAAAACAGGTAAAGCAAAGGCAGCAGCAATTCGAGTCCTTGGTACACACAGAGCAGATATCAGACACACACCAACAAAGCCAGCTTGCTTAACATTCACAGACCACCGGAAATGTCTGTGAGACAAAGGAGACACAGAAAGGCAGTAGCAGTGAACACATTCCTCACATAAAGCAGGCATAGCCCAAGCAGAAGTAGTGTAAGCTTGCCTCAAAAACAGAACCATTAAACAACAGGCCAAGCTTCTCACGTACACACCAACAGTGCCAGCACACCTAGCACTCAAGGCAGGTAGAGGACATGCAGCAGAACAAAGGTTTCCCTCTCCCACAAAAGAGGCACCTCATGGCAGCGGCAGTGCAAGCTTCCTTCACAGAGCAGCAGGTAGAGCCCCAAAGGAGGGAAATCCATGGCAGCTAGGGCTCAGGGTAGGCTTGGCTAGGGCATCCATAATTTTAATGACCATAATGTGGCTATAATGAATAACTCCCCTCTCTGTACAGTCCTTTGGGATCTCAGACATTTCAATATTAAATCTAAAAATATATTATAGAATCTAAAAGAAAAAAAGGAACGTTGCAAAATTATAATTTTAATAACAGTAAATAGTAAAATGTAGAAATTAGTGCCTCGTCATTAAGCTTGAATGGTATGTTATGTTATGCTATTACCCGTGAGAGTAGCGCTCTGTAGTAGGTGTGTGACCCTAGACCCCCTCCCCCCCCCCTCCCCCCCCGCGGACTTACTCGAAAAGCCTGGCCTTCGGCTTCTTGCGAAAGTCAAGGTGGTGGCTCTGATGTCTTGCACACCCTATGCAAAAAGAAGAAGCAGGTCTTGTGCACACTAGGCAAAGATTGCACTAAGAGGAATGTGCTCTCAGAAATGCTGTGCAAAAAACACACAGTATCGCATTTCCAAAAACAACAAATTATCTGTGAAATGATTTTATATTCAATGTGTACTTATGCAAATTGCTAATATTTGCTATATAGTTAAATCACAAATACCTACTATCAGATCTTTGAAACGTTACACTCTACAGTACACTTGTTCAGTGCTTAATTTGTAAAATGATAAGTGCCGGGGCTCTGACCAGGAGGCCGCTGCAGCTTGCACCGCCCATTGCCCCGTCATTGCCGGCTAAACAACTACTAACCATCTCTATCGCCTGCAAGTGCGACAGTTCAGATTCTCACCTTTACAAACAAAAAATCTTTCTCTGGCGCGTAGTAAGATTCACACAGAGCAGGCATTGTCCACATGCATCAACATTAAAAACGCAGACACACACATGTACACAACCCCACACTGTGAGCCCTCACTACCTCACAAACACTGCATCCCCCCACAGAGACCTCTCCTATGGACATCATCTTCATAGGCATACACATCACTAATACTAGGGCAACTCCTCTCTCTCACACATAAAACAACATGCACTACCCCTCTTCTCTAATTGCACCTTCTCTTACAGCGGTTGTATGTTAGAATATTGCTAGGTAACATATCTAATAGAAATATTGGGTCCTACATATTATGAACAAAAGTATTGTCCTAGTGGG
Source organism: Triturus cristatus (assembly GCF_964204655.1). Taxonomy (NCBI): domain Eukaryota; kingdom Metazoa; phylum Chordata; class Amphibia; order Caudata; family Salamandridae; genus Triturus; species Triturus cristatus. Next base: position 967,497,449 of record NC_140588.1, read on the forward strand.
TGTAGATTTTCAATTAACAACTTCAATGGGGCGAAATGTTTGTCAGCGATATTTGGGACACAATATTTCTCTCAGACGATATCTTGGTTACAAAGTTCTAAAGCTATACTCATATAGCATACCCCTTCATATCCCTACTCAGACCTTTTCACACTTGCAAGCAGTAACACTCTGTAGCACATGCCCCTTTGTCCCACACAGCATCCATTCACGCACATAGCCTCCCTTCATTTTCATGACACTAATGTGGTTGCTGACAAGATCATAACCTCCCCTCCCACCAACTCTCCATTGCTGGAAAGTTTCCCAGGTCCACGCGTGACCAGGTAAGATAGTTGAGTTTTTTGTTAGCATTCTGGGACTTGTAGATCAGGTTTTATACTGGTTTAAAGAAGACTGCAAGTCTCAGGATCATAGGAAAAAACAGAACTGGTCTAGGTAGTCACACATGGACCTCAGAAAACATGGCAACTATGACTCTCCCTACCTCTCTAAAAGCAAACCTAGAAGAACCCATCCATATATGTCCTTCATTCTTACCAGCACACCTGTTAGTTGCACATCCAACATATACCCCTCATAAAATTCCTGTATCACAAGCCCTAAAAACTCATACATGTTATGTTTATGTTGATTCTACTACTCTTTTATACAACCACATTTTTTGCTTAAGATGGGGCACAACTCTTTGCAATTGCAGGAAGTCAATATGCAGGGCACAACCTGCAACACAAATCCCCTAGAGGGACAGGTATGACCCTTTGCAGACAAGCTGGCTAACACACTAGAGAGGATTGTTCTCAATTGTGTTTTTTAAATGCAACACCGAAATATCAATATGTGGTTTGCCATATCTTTCAATTGTACTCAAATCTAACCTTGTCATGTTCAATGATATACTACTACATTAATTTTTTTCCTTTTTAAGGGGCTGTGCTGTTGTCCTATCCACCACCTTCCACAACTCTGACTTCAGCTCTTAGTAGTGCTACAACACCGGGATCATGCGTCCATTATCAACACCTGGACAAGCACCACACCAAAGACAGATAGTTCACATTGGTAAGTTAAACCTCTGCTCTTTTGCCTAAGGATCTAACATCTTTATTTATTACTGACAGTGTAGCTCTACGTCTTTTGTCACACATCCCTGTTGGCACCATGGACAATATATCAGCCCATTTTATCAGATATTAATATTTAATATTGAAATTATAATTTTGCAATGTAAGGGTGGCACTATAAGATATATCAGGCCTTGTTTTATCTCACAGGATAACAATCTTTGTGCCAACCATGTGCCTAGCATCTTCTTGTTTGATTTACAATGGCTTACTCTGTAGGTATGTCCTTCTCTCCTGCCAGCTTCTGTCAAACAACATCCCCTGTTGTTAATCTTGATAAATCCACAGTTAGGACATCCAGGGACATCCTGGCAGCAGCAATAAGCAGCAATTAGGTCTTCTACCAGCTGTCATGTAAGTCTGGGAACCTATGATCTTAAATTCTACATCTCATCATTGACAGGCAGACCCGTGGTTTGGATAATGTTGCGAAATGTTACAAAGACTCCAAAGGCTAGTTGGCTGGCCTCCTGATCTGACGCCTCATGAACAAAACAGGTTTCCAACAAACTTGCACCTGCCCCTGGCCATCTGTGAGCCTACTCTGCCAAGTGGTGCAACCCCAGTACTGGACCCTTGGAAGTGGGCTTAAGGTTCTCTGCCAGTGTCTGTGGATCCAGCAGAACTGATGCATCTCCTCTGCTGCGCAGCGCAACCCCAAGCAGGATCGACACATCTCCACTCTTGCATGGATTGGCCCTGTCGCAAAGACCTGCATCGTCCCTGCAGCGCCGTTGGAAATCCCACTGCGTGATATATACCTGATGCATCCCTCGTCGACAGTAGCCTTGACAACGATGATGGACTCCACATCACAGCCACATAGCTCTTTGGAACCGACGCATCACCCTGACTGCGCACCGCCTCCTCAGTGCTGGAAGTTTATATAGCAAGCCCCCTTGACTGGATTCTTGACAATGATGCAAACCCTCGCATTGTTGCCTCATCGCATCTCGGAACCGATGTATTGCTTCAGCTGTGAGATGAATCTTCAACCAGATCCACGCATTGCTTCACAAACCAGGATTTGAGGTACTTTGTTCAGCAGGCCTAATTGGATCCCTGAAGCCGGCACGCGCACCATCGTGGTCGTCCTAAACTTGTAACTTTGTCCCAGTCTGGCGCGACCAGATATCCACGGTCGATGCTTTGTGCTTTTTGGCGCTATTTTCACCAACATTTTAAAAAGTGAATATCCCCGTTTCTTCTAATTGGATTTTTGTCTTTTTGGTCTTGATTTATTTATTAAAGAAAGTTCTATATTTCTAAGTTGGTGTGGGATCCTTCCTGTGTGGTGTTTTCATTGTAGTATTGTTTGAAGGGTTGTACAACTACTTTACACATTGCCTCTAAGTAAAGCCTGACAGCTCTGTGCCAAGTTACCAGAGGGTTGAACACTGGTCAATTTAGGTTTAGCTTGTGCCTGGCCCTGACATGAATTGTGGTTGCTGCTTGGCCAGGAGTCATTCCCCAGTCAACCAACAGCCCAATTTCTCACAGTTATGTTATGTGTTATGCAGCTTTGTAGAGTGAACTATCATCCAGGAGATGGCTGTATGAGCTGCTTTCTCACTATGGTCGGAATTGCCCAGTTTACCTTGATTTGTTTCTATGTGAATCACTACAACTCTATTGTAATTAGCATACATTGAATGGTAGAATGCTGTTGCTTTGTTAAAAAGTGGCTTATGCTTTTTTTAAAAAAGATCATACAAATATTAATGACCGAAAACAATTGTTCAGTCAAATATGCACAATGTAGATCCATCAATATTTGTACACTTAGAAGACAATGACAACCAGTTATGAAAAGGCGTGACTTTTCAGTATTCACAATAATTCACAAAAGGGGCACTAAGGATTTGTATTATCTCCCTACTGTATTACATTTTCTCATAACATATAAGTTGTTTGTTAGACATTCTGCCTTGTTTTGTTACTTCATCAATTTATTAACGAGAATGACAGAACAAATGTGACTGTGAAGTGCTTTCATGACAAAATCTTCTATGACCCTACATTCCAATAAATTGATTTGAACACTTTGATTGATTATAAATTCTGATTTAAGGCTTATTCCTAGCTTGTGCATGATTTTACCTCTATTTAGAAAATGTAACATTCTAGGCAAAATAGTTTACAATTTTAGTAAATGTCTTTTGTCAAATGTAACTGCTGATCTAGCGCCAATCAGGGATCGATAATCAATAATAACACAACACATTCACAGGCCCGTAACACAACTCACCCCACATGATCCGCTGAAAGACGCTGTAATTTAGTTTCAAGACAAAATGAACACTAAATCAGTTGTTCATTATACAGGCTCATATCTATCACTCTAAATATCTATCTGAGCCTGCATACCAACTTCTTTCCTCTGGTCGATGGACCAAAAATTGAGAAGTTGATGATAATAATAATAACTAACTGTCTATCTATACTTAATACTAAATAACCACAAACTCAGTATAAAATTAATAGTCTTTATCACCAAATAATGTAAAGTAAAACTCATTACATGTATAGAATCACAAGGCAAACCATGCATTAATCACGGAGAGAGGCAAAAACATATATCAATGCAAACAGTGTCAAACTCATATCAAAATGAATGAATGCACATGAAGGAGTGGATAGATGAAGAGACAAAAGTTTCAGAGACAAAATACATTTGCAAATAATTATGCAAAGTACAGATCATTTATCTAATACTAACCTAAGGAATAAAGAAATACCACCCCTTGGCCACAGAGATAGTAGGGGGTCCCCTGAGATAGGTTCAGGGAAGAAAGATTCAGGATAAGAACAGGAAACAGGGAGGCCGCTGCAAAACCGACGGACAGCGACGATCTCCCTCTAAGCTTCTTCCTTTCCACGTCTCACGGAGCTGCACAGCTAACCACACCCCCTAAGGCACCCCAGTTATACCCTAAAACCTACATTCCAACCCTCACTAGTTGAAACATCTGCGAGAACTCAGTCTCTCATTGGCTGATTCGGGGGTGTTCTATCACACCACCATAGTCATGATCACTTCTTCTTAGTGTTCTATGTCTGGTATTCTTTCACATTACACTATCCACATATTTCCTCTAGAATGCAACATCTTACGAATTTCTACATTTTTATTATAGAGCACTGCCGCTTTTGACAGAAGAAGTCTGTACAGTTCCTTTCATTCTCACGGCCGTCTTTCTGTTACTTGGCAGACATGCAAAGTTCTTTTGAATGCCAGTCACTGCCTTTCTCTCCACTCTCTGTCAGAGCTCGACTTTCAGCATATTATTTCATTTCTGCTCGTTAACTCTTAACATTCATGAAGAAATGAAGGCCCGTACTTTTCTAAAGTAAATGAAACACAAACATTATTAATTTCACGAAATGTAATTCTCACTGTTAACCTCCCACCATTGAACTAATCCCAATGTTATGTTTCCTTGCAAAAGCATTAATGTGCAAAAGCAGCATTATTTTTGTTAAACCTAAAGCAGAACGCAAATGCAGCCTTGTCTTTCATGCATTAGTCTTCGCATTAGTGCACGCATGCGCAAAGCATTTTCCCATTGTGTTTGTGTTGGTGCACATTAATCACACAGCACACTGTTAGTAAATATTACTGGGGCGTTAATTTGAGCAGGTTTTATTTTCTCAAAACCCTGCTCCATCAATTCCCCCCTTTGATGGCATTTTTGAGCCATCACAAAATACCCATCATACCAATTGCCACCTTTATTTCATCTAAAGGTCTGTACTCTTTTCTCTTTTCATCATTCTGTTGTCTAAATCTTTCATCATTTCGTAATAATTTCCTTTCCTGTCTTTTAATTCTATCTCAATTCTCTTTCTCTTTCTGGCTTTTAAGTTTTTTGTCTGATTCTATCATTTTCTTCTTCTCACATCTACACTTACAACATTTATATGTCTTTATTATTGATAGTATTACTGCAGCTATTTAAATAATTGATATTAGTATCTGCCCTAATAAACTACTTCCAAATGTAGAAAACCATTTACTTATAGAGGAAAAACTCTTACTAAGTTTCGCTCAAACACCATCAACCTCTAGTTAGGTCAAATCTCCATGTAATTTTGTAATATTCTTAATAGACCCCTCAAGACTTTTACTCTTATCAGGGATATAATTACAGCAGTGTTGAATTTTCAACATGCCACAGACTCCACCCTCTTTTGCCAATAAAATATCAAGGGCAAGTCGATTTTGCAAAACCATTGATCTAATTGCAACCATTTTAGTGTCAATCATTAAGAACCCATCAGTGGTATCTGTTGATAAACAATCAACCACTGTAGAAAATTTTTACATTTTATCTGAATTTAGAACGACCCCAACTGAAGGTACCAGTGCACCAAAGATATCACCTATTATTTCTGAAAAACCTGCTCTCTTTTTGCGTATTAGTCAATGCTTTATTTAATTAATCTTGTTATTTCTATCTACGTGGTAGACCTTAGGAATTACCGTCCCAAAATAACAACTACCTTACCAAGGTGCAGGCAACCTATAGTCGGCACTTTTACCACACTCATAATAAACTCAGAGGAAAACAGGATCAGTTCCTCCTTTCATTCCCCATTCGCCAGTTATTAAGAAAGTATGTTCACATTCCCCTGAGGGGAACCGGCCCGGAAGACCTAAAAGAGCGTATTCAATGGTATGTCCCCGGCAGAGCGTTGCGCTCAACGGAAGCAAAGTGGGCAGCCGTCCCCAGGGCGACAAAGGCCAACTGGGGTGGAAAGAGCTTTGTTCTCAGAGCCACCAATGCCTGGAACGATCTTCCGTTTTATCTAAGGTCTGCCACGGAACTCCTAGCATTTAGGAGAGGTCTGAAGACATGGTTGTTCTCAGCTTAGTCTCTGATAGGGCTCTAGGGATGGAGGGTTTCCAGGGAAACAGTGTTCAGCGTCAGAACACCTTCGAGTAACAGTGCGCTTTATAAACCCATATAACATAACATAACATAACATTCGCTAGTACCAATGAAATAATTGTTATAGTCAGTTTTTAGTCTAAGCAAACAAAGTTTCCCTTTATGATACCAATCCAGAGACATTGCAGCATAAGTCTCACCCTTTCTATAATTCCCTTCTTTAAAAGCCCATGGTGGTACTTGTGACTTCTTTTCAGCAGCTTGTCTTTGAAAATCCTGTCTTCTGTCTTCTACCATGTTAATGAAATCCTTTTCTACAATCTGCAAACTACATGTAAGGTTATTTCTATGGGCATATACTATATCCAGAGTCTGTGTAATATGAAAAAATTCTCCCATATATTCTGCTTTTCTACTACTATACACCTTATTCATATCCTTTCTAATAGGAATTTCAGAAAATACTAAGTCTAGATTTCAATAGTAGAACTCCAACTTCCCCGTTACATAAAAGAGACTTGTTAGGACACTACATGACACACCATACGTTAGGAGTAAGTGATGGTAGGTTACACCCTCTGAGACAGACGAAGTTAATTGGAATCAGACATAACAATCATTCACATCCATTGTGTCGACGTACTCTTAGAGTAGTTTTGTACCAACGTTTAACGAAAAATCATTAATCGATTCATCCTGATGATAAATACTTTCATCTATTTGTTCTATATTAGTATTAGGTGTTTCTTTAGTCACAACATTCACTCTTTTACTTATTATATTATTAGTCTTATTTTTGTTAATAGTCACCATTAGAACAGGGACAATGACAGTTAGTGTTAACCACATCAACATTAATAATAAGACACTACATAAGCAAGCTTTAATACATCTACGTTTTAGACTAGGTTTTGGATGTTCAGTCACTGTAGCTTCTGCCATTTCGTATACTATAAAAAAATATAACAACTAGAAAAATATAAAAAAATCTAAGAAAAATCTCTAATAACTTTCTAGGGGCTCAAAAATCCACCAATTTAGTGTATCCAAACACTTCAAGACATTCTTCTTTAACCCCCACTTTTTCTTTTTTTTTGTTTTTAAATCTTCTCAAAGTCTTCTTTAGATCTTCTTGATCTTTCAATTTATCTTGACTGGATTTTCTGCACCTTACTTTTTTTTTACAGTTCTTTTAAGGTGGTTTTAACTTGCTTTCATCAACTTGCTCAGTACCATTGCCAATTTCTTTCTTTATTTGATCAGTGCTTTCAATTTCTTCCAGTATCACGTAAGTCCATTCTGGAGCTGTATATCTTTTGCTTGGAATTCCTATTCTTTTTGTTTTTTGCACTAATTCTTTCTCTGGTTCTTCTTGTTCAGTTTGACTTGAGACTTCATTTATTTGCTCTGGCTTTCTCTTTTCAAGAGTGTATTTCAGTCTTTTCTCTCCACTCGGCCAATTGTCTCCTTTTCTCTCTCTCTTAACTTGAACCTCTTCCTTACCCTCCTTTTCAGGTTTACAGGTTCTTTTATTCTGTCCTTCTCTTTGTTGTGCTTGTACTTTGTTTTCTGTAACTTTCTCTTTATCTTGCTCAACAGCAGTCTCTCGAGACCCAGTAGTTGGTGCTCACTTTACTTGGCTTGTGCTCGGTTGTTCATCATCCACAGGTTCATCAGAATCTGTCACTCTAGATTCTTTAGCTTCACAACCTTTAGCTTCTGGTTTCTTCTTTTGTTCACCAGTTGCTGCTCACCTTCTTCAAGTGGACTTGGGACTCTTCTTGTATGACTCGCATGAATCCAGTATGGCAAACCACCCCACTTCACTGCTGTCGTTGTCACCAAAATGTTCTGATATGGTCCGTGCCCCCTAGGGTCTAAACACGACTTCCTCACGTGTTTCTTGATGAGAACCCACTCACCAGGACTCAAATCATGTGCTTGATCTGGCTTTGTTGTGGTTGCATTTTCTCCGACCTGATGAGACACAGAACGCACCAGATCAGCCAATCCTTTGCAATAATCAAGCACTAGATCATCAGAAATATTCATTAGTTTGTTTACTGGTACAATCGCTTGTCTCATTGCTCTTCCCATTAGGACTTCATGAGGACTCAATCCAGTCTTTTTATCAGGAATGCTTCTAAGATTCATCAATACTAGAGGTAAAGCGTCAGGCCATTTCAGTGTTGTGGATGCACATACTTTTCCCAATCTAGATTTTATAGTGCCATTAACTTGCTCCACTATTACAGAAGCCTCTGGTCGATGGGCACAATGTAGCTTTTGTTCAATTTGTAATGCTGCGCAAATCATTTGACTTATTTCATTATTAAAATGGGATCCCCTATCTATTTCTAAAGTGACTGGAAATCCGTACCTAGGGATCAGTTCTCTCAGGAGCAATGTAGCTATGGTGAGGCTATCCTTCTTGTGGGATAAGGCTCAACCCAACAAGAAAACAAACAAACAACAACCAGCACATATTTTAGTCCGTTACATGGGGCAACTCTATAAAGTCAAGTTGGACTCTTGTAAATGGTCCTGCTGCTTTTCCAATTCGTCCCCAACTAACAACTGTCTCTGTCTGGATTCTGCTGTTGACAGGAGACACACCTCTTGCATAGGCTCTCTGCAATGACCCCTTGGGTTATACCATGACTGCTTGAAGAGCCTAATTATTGCATCTCTTCCAACACGTGCAATTCCATGGTATAGCCTTGCCATTGGGAAAGCAAACAATCTGGTATGACTGGTCTATCGTCTAGATATACCCATACCTCATCTTCTGCTCTTATTGTGCAACCTGATTTTATCCAAAGCTCTTTTTCCTCATCACTCTACTCATCCTGCAACTGCCTAATTTCATCCCAAGATTCTAAAGAGGAAAGCATCAAGTGGCAATTGGTATTTTTCTTTTCAACCCTTCTATTGATGGCAATTGAATTTTGTGCAGAGAAATGCGCAACTTGATCCGCATATCTATTACCATTCGTTACATAATCATTTCCTGAATTATTTGCAGAACATTTTACCACTGCAATCCTTTTTGGCAATTGCAAGGCATCCAACAAATCTTTCAAATTTTTGCCATTTTTATACGGAGAACCTGAAGAAGTCAGAAATCCCCTTTGCGTCCATAACTGCCCAAAATCATGAACCACCCCAAAACCATATTGACTATCAATGAATATGGTTACCCTCAGATTTTTGCCAATTTTGCAAGCTTTAATCAGAGTGATTAGTTCAGCAATTTGTGAAGATTTTACCCCATTTAGGCAAGATGCTTCTAGAACTGCAGCCACTGTACATACTGCATAGGCAGAACTCAATTCACCTCTTTCATTTCTCAGACATGATCCATCCACAAACATCACACTATCTGATTCTTCTATCAATCAATCAATCAATCAAAGGAAAATTTATATAGCGCAACATATCACTCGGCAACAGTCTCATGGCGCTGCAGACTGCTCAAGAGGGCAGAGACCAGGCTAATTGACATATAGCCAGGTTTTCAGCTGTTTACGAAAACTACCATGTTCTTTTATGGTATGCAGATGGAAAGGCAGTTTATTCCAAAGAGTCGGTGCAAGAAAGGAAAATGAACGACCTCCTTGTCTGACGGTGTTGATTCTTAGTGGAGTTAGTAATGCCGCATCACTAGAACGCAGCCTTCTAGCCGGATGATACCATTGCAACTTTTTTCGCCAGTATTTTGGACCAGTTCCATAAATAGACTTATGTGTAAGACATAATACTTTAAAGTGGATTCGTTTTTTGATCGGGAGCCAATGGAGGGTATTCAAACAGGCCGCCGAAGGTGATCTGTATGGACGGTCCAGGACCAGTCTTGCAGCAGTGTTCTGTAGAACCTGGAGTTTGTCAGTGAGGTCTTCATTTATGGATAACAATAGGGCATTGCCATAGTCTATTCTGTTTGTGATCAGTCCTTGTGTCAGGGGTTTACGCGCCTCCATGGGGAGCCATCTAAAAACTTTTCTGAGACTGCGCATGACGCCAAAGCATGTACCTATAATATGCTTAACATGGCTGCGCATAGATAGGCAATCATCTATCTGAAAGCCCAAATTTCGGACTGTTTTCTTTGGAACAGGACAGATTCCGAGCTCAGAAGGCCACCAGTCCTGTGACCAATAGTTGCTGGCTTTTCCAAAGAGCACGATCTCTGATTTGGCCCCATTTAGCTGAAGATGGTTTGATCTCATCCATTCGTCAACACAGATAAGACAGTCCTTAAAATGCTTTTTAGTATCACTTGGGTCAGGACCGAAAGTGACCAGAATCTGCGTGTCATCCGCATAGGATATGACATCAAACCTGCGTGATCTAATTACTTCAGCTAAAGGGGTCATATAAAGGTTGAAGAGAGTCGGGCTTAAAATGGAACCCTGAGGAACTCCCATTTTCACTGGCCTCGCACAGGAAACAAAGTTTCCCAACTGGACAGCAGTGGTGCGCTCAGATAGGTAGCTGATGAACCACCTCAAAGCATTTCCCCTGACACCAACCTCCCATAGTCTTTGCTCAAGAGTCTTATGGGAGATGGTGTCGAAAGCAGCGGAAAGGTCGAGCAGGACAAGCACAGCAGATTGGTGTTTGTCAAGGGTTAGTCTGATGTTGTCGGTGACCTCGACCAATGCCGTTTCTGTACTATGTGCTGCTCGAAAACCGGATTGAGAGGGGTCCAGAAGTTCATACCTCTCCAGATGGCCTACCAGTTGCTGATTTATGATGGATTCCAGTATTTTTCCAAAATATGGGAGCAGTGAAATGGGACGATAATTCAAAAGTACCTTCTAGTGGAGTATCCTTGATATCCGGCCTTGGTTTCGTACACAACTCTGTCACATCCAAACAATCATGATCTGCTTCATCTTTCACTTCCTCGCAAAACGGACTAGGCAACAGTGTTGCTGGATTAATTTTCGTACATCTCACCACTGTCACATTCCCAGCACCCAATATCACTCTTTCATACCTAGTCAGCCAACCATAAGTCATATGCTGAGTGTGGGTTCTCGTCAAAAGAATCTCAACTGAATGGGAAACATATACTTTAACTGGATGTCCCATCACAATCGATTCACTCTGTTCCAGACTCACACAAGTTGCAGCCACTGCTTTCAAACAACCGGGTAACGCTGCAGCCACTGAATCCAAAGTAGCAGAAAATTATGCCACTGGACATCGTGCCATTCCATGTTTTTGGGTCAAAACTGATAATGCACACCCATCTCTCTCACAACAGTTTAAGGCAAAAACCTTTCCATAATCTGGCATTCCCAATGCAGGTGCTCGACAAAAACTGTCTCGTAACTCAGTAAAAGCCTTCATGCTTTCATCATGCTACTCAATCAGATCAGTCACATCTTTGTGTGTCAACCTCTGTAGAGGTTTTGCAATCAGTGAAAAGCCACTGATCCACTGTCTGCAGTATCCAACCATTCCCAAAAAAACATTTGTACTTCTTTCTGAGTTTTAGGTGGACTCATTTGCTGAATCACATTCATCCTTTCTGGTGTCACTTTCCTAACTTCCTATCTTGTGTCCCAAATATTGGACATCCTGCTTACAAAATTGCAATTTTGCTGGTGATAATTTATGTCCACCTTCTGCCAAATGGTTCAATAAGGCAATTGTATCTGTCACACATGCCTCTCGTGTTTTTGATGCCACCAGTAGTTCATCAATGTACTGAACCAATACTGATTTTTCTGGCGTGACCAAAGTCTCCAAACACTTTTTCAAGATCTGAATAAAAAGCGAAGGACGGGGGCGTGGTCTCGCCGGGCATGGAGTGAGACGCGCGCTGCTTCTGCTCCGGGCTGCCGCAGCGATAAATTGCTTTTAACTGCAGTGTAGCGGCAGCGGCTGAGTCCGGACCGGCGCCCATCTGAAGCGGACTGCGGAGGGCTCCCGCCGAAGGGCTTAGAATCGACCTGTGACCGCTGAGAGCGCTGCCATCCACATCGACGAGTGCGGAGGGCCTGAGGATTGCCGCGCTGCCCCCCATTTTGCCCGCCGCCCGTCTGCGGTCCGGGCGCCTGTCTTCTCCGTGAGGGGGAGAGCCTGCAGCCAAGAGGGTTGGGCTGGCATCACCTGGAGCGCCCTGAGCCACAGCGGACCTCGAGCTGCCGGGGCCGTCGACCCTGGGGACACCGGGGGCGGAGCGCCGGCCGCCATTTCCCCCTGACCTGGTCCTGGCGGGCTGCGAGCGGTTGAGAGCGTGAGGCGCGGAGGCGGCTGGTGGAGGTGCCACAGACCGGTAGGAGACGGCGGCGGAGGCGGCTGGGTGGCAGCGGCTGCTACACGGGGGGAGATCCGGGCTGCGGACCTCACACGGCGCTTCCCAGCTTGAGTGACTGAGAACGGCGGAGAGGGGACTGGCCGCCATCTTGGGTGCTGGACGCGGCTGGGGCCTGGTGGCATGGACGGCTCTGGTGGAGGCCCCGGGTGAGTGGCGGCTGCTGAGGAGAGGGGCCCCGGGGCTGGATATTGGTAACCTGCTGGCCGCGCACTTGGGCCCTGGGTTCGCGGAGGGACTGGCTCTGAGGCCCCCGCTGGCGCCCTCTGTTGTGGAGCGTGGGCCTGCCCATACGACAACTGTGGACTATCTGAGAACTCGCTGGTGACCTTTCGGGGCTCTGGGGCCCCGGGCCACGCTCACTTGCCTCTGCTTCGCCTGCCTCGCCCCTGGGGACCGGTCTGAGCCTGGCAGGAGCCCTTGGAGAGCCGGGGGCAGCGTTAGGCGAAGACGCCATCTCCAGCGCGGGGGGCCTCCCCTGGGGTCGCCTGCAGCTTCCTCGATTACTGGCCGTGCTTGACCTGGGCGGGGGCCTGCCCTGTGGTGTGGTGGACCCCTGAAGGAGGACGCGTGACTCAGTGGCGCTCTTGGCTTGGTTGGCCCGAGAGCTGAGGAACCCACGTGAGCTTTGGGGAGCTGTGGCGAGTCTGACACGGTGCGCTGCGGACGTTCAGCTGACTGGAGAGGGCAGGGCGGTGGTCAGTGAAGAGGCCCACGAGAACGCGCGTCCGCTGGCCTTGGGCTTCTGGGTCTCCGTTTGGGCCACGTACGACCTGCTGCGACTGCCCGGAGGCGAGTCTGCCCTCGGGGGGGGCCTGGGCCTTCAGGAGGGGACCAGCACTGCTACGTTCACAGCATGACCCGCACGAAGGCAGGGAAGGTGCCCCCGGCGGACTCCAAGGATGCCTCAGTTATCGACCTGTGGGGCAAGTCGGGCGCCACGCCGTCGGGAGTGGGCGCTTCCGCTGAGCCAGTCACCCAGTCCTTCATGGCGCTGTTTATGCAGGAGCTCAAGACGGAAATTGGGTCGCTTCGTACTGAGGTTCAGGCCTGTGTCAAAGACCTCCGGAGAGACGTGGGGGAGCTGGGCGGTAGAGTAGACGACATGGAAAAGACCCTGGATGCTCGCACGGAGGATCAGGAACACCTATGGCAGCGGCTGGCGACCTTGGAGGAACAGCATGTTGAGCTTCAGATCAAGCAGGAGGACTTGGAAAATAGGGGGCATCGGAACAACATCCGCATCAGGGGTGTTCCAATTGGGGCGGAAGGTACAGATATAATGACATTTGTGGCGGATTTGCTCCATGATATCCGCGGAGACGACGATGCCTCGCCGCCGGCTCTGGATCGAGCGCACAGGGTCTCGGGACCACCGGGGAGGCCTGGACTTCTCCCTGACATCCTGACACGGGTCCACTTCTTTGTCGAGAAAGAAGCGATCCTCAAAGCGGCAAGGGATAAACCCGAAATACACTATAAAGGCACGCCCGTTCAGCTGTTCCAGGACCTGGCCCCCACGACTCTCAGACGCCGCAGAGACTTCCGACCCATCACCGACAAGCTGCGAGACCTCAACATCCGCTACCAGTGGGGTCATCCCTTTGCCCTCATGTTTCAGTGGGAATCCAAGCGCCGAGTGCTACGCTCCTATCGGGAGGCGGCCCAGTTGCTCCAAATCCCAGATTCTCCGCCGGTCAGTCCCGCGCGTCGACCCACCGCTCATAGAGCTCCACTGAAGCCACAATGGTCTACTGTAAGACGATCCCGCCGCCCTTCATCCCCTGATGGCAGCAGGACATCCTGTGACAAGCAGGATATCATCCAACACATCAAATCCCTGGAAGGGGGCCCATCGCTGTCGAGCTCGCAGGCATCTCCCCTCAAATGAGGCCTCACGGGGTGGACAACCCTTCTTGGCGTCAGTCTTCGTGTTGGGCGGGCCTCCCGCCGGATTGGACTGTGGCCACTTCGGAGGATTCCGCTTTCATGTCCTTGGCGCCTCATCTGACTGCGCGCCCTTGCCTGTTAGTGGTGTACCAACTCTACAGAGGAGGCGGTAGCTCGGAGCGGGCTATTGGCGATTTGGTCTCATGGTCGGGCGATGACGAACCCCCACGCCTATCCATGGGAGAGTGACATCTCCGGGACAGCCTGTGCCATGGTGCCTGGCTACTTCCTAGACTGGAATAGGATATGTTGGCCATGTTGGCCGTATACGAGTCTGTCTTGTTTCACTTGGTCCTTCCCTCCCCCCCTCCTTCCCTTCCCTTTGGTACCCTCTTGGCGGGGGGGGGGGCAGGCTAGCGTATGGATGGTAGGTGAGCAAATAGCTTCCCTTGTGGACTTGGGATTATGACTACTGACCCTTGCTGGAAAATTCTCTCCCTTAACGTGAAGGGGCTCAACTCGCCCAACAAGCGCCGCCAAATATGGCGGTATCTGCTGCTCCAGAACCCTGACATAATTCTCCTCCAGGAGACCCACCTCCTTAGAGCTGATGTAGCTCGCATGGCTCACCCTCGCTTTCCTCGGCAGTTATGGGCCTCGGCGGACACTAAGACGGCGGGGGTAGCTATTCTCTGCAGGGCGGGATCACTCCAGGGGATACTAAAGTGATTAGAGATGGCGAGGGACGGTTCTTGAAGGTTGAGGTCGAGAGGGGACATCGCACGCTCACCTTATGTAACATCTATGCTCCCAATCAGGGTCAGGATGCCTTTTTACGCAGGCTGATCAGGGAACACCTTGAGCCGGTGAACACGGACCTCATAGTAGGAGGTGATTTCAACTTGGTGTGGGACGCGGAGCTGGATCGCTGTGGGGGGGCCTTTCACGGGGTGGGGGCCATGTCTGCGGCGGTGAAGAGCTCCCTAGGTGCTTTAAATCTGGTGGATGTCTGGCGCTATCACTCCCCGGGCCTGCGAGACTCCACATATTATTCGCATGCACACCGCTCTTACTCTCGTATAGACTTGCTGCTGGTCTCAGATGCCCTGCTCAAAGTACGGTAACGGCGGCACACTCTACCATCTCCACATCCGATCATGCACACGTGGAACTGTGTTTACGCGAGCGCTGCAATGGTCCTCCACGTTCCTGTAGCTGGCGGTTTCCGGACCACGTCCTTCGGGACCCGATGGACAAGGAGGAAATTTAGGCGGCTATCCTGGCATATTTTGAGGCAAATGATCTCCCGGGGACCCCCCTTCCCCTCTTGTGGTACTCTTTCAAGGCTACCATACGGGCTACCCTCACTACCATCGCTGCTGCGAGAGCACGGGAGGCGCATCTATACGAGAACAAGCTCACACGGGAGGTCAAGACGCTCGAGAAGATGGACCAGGAGCGTCCGTTGGCAGCGCACAAAAGACGCCTGGCGGTCCTTCGAGGCCAGCTCCGGGCACATAGGACGAACAAGGCGGAGCGTGCCTTGCTGGCGCTTAAGCAGCGATATTATGCCGGGGGCGACAAGGTGGGCACGGTTCTGGCACGACGCCTGCGTACACGGGCAGCCAAGGCCCATATCGCGAAGCTGCGGAGGGCGGACGGGTCATGGGCTACTACGGAATCGGCTACGCTACAAGCGTTTCAGGATTTTTATGCGACCTTATATACGGCCGACCCGCCGAGGTCGGACTTGATGTCATCTACCATGGGCGCCTGTGATTGGGAATCGTTGAGCGAGAGTCAGTCTGGGCTTCTGGAGGCCTCCATCACTTCGGCGGAAATGGCTGGCGCCTTGAATGATATTCCGCAGGGTAAGGCACCAGGCTCGGATGGGTTGCCGGTATCCTTCTATCGCGCCTTTTGGCCGCAACTACAACCATATCTTCTCCGGCTTTTTAACTCGTTCGACGAGCTGGTTGGGCCCTCGCCGGATATGACAATGGCTGAAATAGCCCTCATACCGAAGCCCGGGAAAGACCATACTCTTTGCTCTTCCTATCGGCCCATTGCATTGTTAAATACGGATCTTAAGCTGTACACTAAGCTCTTGGCTAAGAGGCTTAGTGTCCACATGCCCAACCTCATCGAGCCGGACCAGGTTGGGTTTATCCAGCACCGTCAAGGGGCAGACAATGTGCGTCGGATAGCGCACATAGTCGGGAAAGCTAAACATTGGGGAATACCAGCCTGCTTGCTTTCGCTTGACGCGGAAAAAGTGTTCGATCGAGTTGACTGGTCGTTCCTTCGTGCGGTTTTACGGAGGGTGGGTCTGGGCCCGAGGATGGTGGCGCGCATTATGGCCCCCTATATCTCGCCAGTGGCTAGAGTGCGCGTGAATGGTCAGCTCACACAGGCCTTCCCCATCTGTAGGGGCACCCGACAGGGATGCCCCCTGTCGCCCCTGCTGTTCGCGCTTGTAGTGGAAACCCTTGCCATGATGATACGTAGGTCCCCCGACGTCCAGGGTATTTTGCTTCGAGGTGTGGAGCATAAGATCGCTCTCTTCGCGGATGACCTCCTTCTCACTTTATCTGACCAGTTGCGCTCGCTACCGGCAATACACCGGCTGCGCCAGGATTTTGAACGCGCTTCCGGGCTTAAAATCAATCACGCGAACTCTTGGGCCCTCAATATTTCGATCCCGGACGAGGAACTCCGGTCGCTCCAAGCCTGCGTTCCCTATCAATGGGCGACTAGGTCGGTGCGCTACCTGGGCCTCAACCTGACCCCAGATCTGGCCACCTGGACGCAGGCTAATTGGCAGGAGTACAAGCTCTCAGTCCTGATGGACCTGCGTGTGTGGAAGGCCCTACCACTTTCCTGACTCGGGCGACTCAACACGGTGAAAATGTCAATTTTGCCGAAGATCCTCTACCTCTTTCAAACGTTGCCGACACCTATTCTGGAACACCAGATTCAGGGGCTCCAACGCGAACTTGTTACCTTTATTTGGGGCGGAAAGAAGCAGCGCTTCTCCAATAAAATCTTGAAGCTCCCTCTCGATAGGGGTGGCCTTGCATGCCCGAACCTTCTCGACTACTACTGGGCGTCACACCTCCGCTATGTCCTGGAGTGGGGAGCGTGGGAGAGCGAAAAGGTGTGGTTCCACATGGACCGGGCAGTCACCTGCCACCCACTGTGGGACCATGCCTGGTTGCTCTGGGAGGCGCGTCATCGTAGCGCATATCTGGCTGTACCCACCAAGACGATTTTTGAGATCTGGGACAGGGTGGCAGTTCGCAGGGGACTTACCACCTTCCCGTCCCCACACACCCCGATTGCACGCAACCCGCAGTTCCCCCCGGCGTGCCGTCCGCCCTATTTTGCGAACTGGACGGAAACTGGTTGTCGGACGATCGGGAACCTCTTCACGGGCGGTAGTCTTAAATCCTTTGCTCAATGCCAGCAAGAATTTGGGCTGAAGGAAAACGACAAATTCCAGTACATTCAACTTCGGCACTGGATCCAGGGCTTCTCCTTGATCCAGGCAGCCACACGACCCTTCACCCCGTTCGAACAGCTAGCTCGTACATTCGGCGCGTATAAGGGGCTGATCTCCCGCATCTACGGGGTACTGCAGCGTTCACAGCGCCCGGACCCTCACCTATACCAACTGCGATGGCAGAACGTTTCCGGCTCAGGTGTTACCCCTCCTCAGTGGGCAAGGCATTGGAGAGACATCCCAAAAATTTTACGTAGCGTCCCCAGCAGGAGTCAGCTTATAAGGTGATGACTCAATGGTACTACACTCCCGTCAGGCTCCAGAAAATGTTTCCTAAGACATCTCCCTTATGTTGGCGCTGAACCCAGGCGCTGGGTGACTTTATTCATATTTGGTGGACGTGTCCCCTCCTGGCTATCTTTTGGAAAGAGATCCTTAGCCATATCAAACGGGTTCTGGGGTACCCCCTGCCTGCGGATCCGCTGGTGGTTGTTCTGGGCCTCAGACCAGCGACTGCGCGAGCCATGACGGGTCGCGACCGGCACCTTAGCCTCCACACGCTGTGTGCTGCCAAACAGACGGTGGCACTGTATTGGAAGAAGCCTGAGACGCCCTCCATAAACGTATGGTTTACCCGCTTGTGGCATGTGGTGGCGATGGAGCTGCTCACGGCACGTCTCCAATCCCGCGATACTCAATTTGGGAAACTCTGGAAGCCTTTGGTGGACCACCTGGGGCGACTGGAACATGCTCGATTGCAGCCACCACGACTTCGTGCCCTGAGGCTCTTTGATGATGTAGTATGCCCTGCGGATCCAGGGGGCTTTTGGGGATCGACCGATGGTAGATAGTGTGTGACAGCTACTGCCACCCACCTTGCGGGGGAGGAAACCTGATTCTGAAACGCTGGGCTCTCCCGGCCTCCATCGGCTAGTGATAGTGTGGCTGATACTCCTTCCCCCTCGCCGAAGCCGCCCACCCTACCCCAGTCCCCTTCCCCCGTTTCCTCTTTTACCTTGTTTCTTTTCAGTTGGTTAATTATCTTATGGGCACCTTTTGATTCAGGGAATGTTCTGGAGGGTTCGCACACTGCCGTATTAGGGTACAACTGGAATGCCTTGCTGCCTGTTCTCACCTTGCCATGGTTAGCCTAATGACTGTGGAGTCATTTAATGCCTTATATGTCCCTGACAAATGATTCTGTATTTTCATGGAACGATGCTTCTGCCACTGTGATCTATTTGTGTGGGCATGGGCTGCGGGGTGTGATGGGGGCGTGGTGGGGCGCTCCCCCGGGGGCTGTTCACTTGGGTGGGTGCCTCCTGGGGGGGCGTGCTGCTCGTTCCGTTTGTGCGCTGCTGCCCTTAGGAAGACATAGAACCAGGCGCAATTAAAGTTGCTGTACAAAAGGTTTAGACATCAGGATGTCATCCCAGAACTATGCACAGTACAGGGAATGGGGCCCTATTTGGGCGCGGTTGGAGCCTTTTCTGTATGCTATTGCTCACTGGCATTTCTGCAATTGCCTGTTCCCGTCCTTATGATATGTGGGTACTGCTGGGCATCGAGTTTCCTGGGCGGGGGAGTGTGTTCATTTTTGAGATTGCATATGAACCTGTACTTGGGATATGACATGCACCCCCGGTTTCCTGGGCCTTTGCGCTTTGATATCTGAGTCTATTGGCTGCCGGCCTCTATGGTTGTAGGCAAATAAGCTGTGTACTGCTTCTGTTGCGACCCTTCTAAAATGAATAAAACGTTGTTTTATAAAAAGCGAAGGACTCTCTGTGTACCCTTAAGGAACTCAGCACCATACCATAACACGGTCTCCGAACCGGAATGCAAATAAATATTGACTATCCGGATGTAAAGGAATCGAGAAAAATGCTTGACACAGATCAATCACTGTGTACCGTTCTGCATCACAGGGAATTTGATAAAGGATCACTGCTGGATTTGGCACTATTGGGCAACAGGGTACCACTATCTTATTAATTTTCCTCAAATCTTGCAATATTCTATATTTTCCGCTTGGATTTTAAATTCCCATAATAGGCTAATTACAAGGACTGCTCAGTATTTCTCTCAGAATACCCTGTTCAATCATCTGATCAATCACAGGAGAAACTCCTGCTATTATCTCAGGACTCATCTTGTACTGAGGTGTATTTGGATATGTTGCACCAGGTTTCACTGTAACCTGAATAGGATCCACACCTTTCATCAGACCAATTTCTTTTCCTGTAAAGTCCCACACATCAGACCTTACTGAGTCTCTCAGTTCCGCAGGCAAACCTTTTTCAGAGAGGAGTGAAAACAACTCATCCAGTTCTGTCACTTGCTTCGCTAGCATCATCTTAAACGCGACATCCTCATCTGGTGTTTGAAAAGCAATACCATCTAGCATACAATAGATGGTACAATTCATCTTGCAAAGTAAATCTCTCCCTAAAAGATTCACCGGACTCGTATCACATACCCCGAATCGATGCATGTCTCTGAATCTTCCAATATGAACCTCTATTGGCTTCGTGATTGGAGTTTTAATATGTTTATTAGACACTCCTACTACAACTTGGATAGTTTCTCCCAAGAGGGGTAGGTTAGGAATTTCTGCTGCTCTCACACTAGAAAGGGTAGCACTAGTATCCACTAGGAATTTAATATCATTACTTTCCACTTTTCCATCAACAAATGGACCTGATTGATCTACCTCTAGAGTTGCGCCAAGCAGGCACTCTTCCTCCACCCGCAGGCACCATCATTGAGATGAGTCTGAATCACTCTCATTTCATTACAACAAGTATTGCAAAACCATTTGCACATTTTGATTCTTACCAATTTGTTCACCTGTGTGAAATCCAGTGTTCGCACTGTACCTCTGTACTTCAGCATTCACATTATTTGGCATAGGAGCTTGTGGCACCTGTAACTGTGGAGTAACTACCTCCTGCTGCTGTTGCTGTTGTTGATTCACAACCACCTCATTCTGTATCTGTGGATTTAAATTTTGATTCACCCCATTATTCTTTTGAACATATCAACACTCGTTCTTCCCATGTCCAAATTTTCTGCACGCATGACAAGGATATTTCCTTTTCAAATCATCTTTATTCATTTTTCCTCTACCTCTGCCACCACCAGATACCTGACCATTCTGATTCTGACCCTTCATCTGATAATCTGTTTGTGAACCATTATTTGCTTCTTGCTGCTCCGCTACCTTCACTTGTGCCCACATCATCTTCTCTTTTAACTTTTTGTGTCTCGACTCAATATCATCACTACAATATTTACCATACCTCAATATCTCATCAATCGTCTTGCTCTGCCAACAAATTAAATGTTGCTGAATCATGCTACTAATCTCTAGCCTCGATCCAAACACAAAACGATATACAAAATGTCCCATATCTTTATCTCCAATATTTTCAAACCCACTGTACTGTTTGAACACCTGCAGCAACCTTTCGTAGAATGCATGTACCAAATCTTTTGGTTCTTGTGTCGTTCAATCAATTTTAACCCAATCTGTTTCTTTTGCAGAAATTTTACTCTTCAGGTAAGTTATTACCTGATTGTACTTTTTCATCACCTCATCCGAAGGTGGACCTGTTTTTGGATCTCTTGGGTATTCTTCTTTAGGCCGATCAACAGTAATCTTACACTCAGCTGGAACAACAACCTCAAACAAACCATCTAAATATTTCAACAAAACGTTTTGAAACTTTTACAAACCTCTTGACCTGTTTGTACCACTCGACTGGTTTCTCCCTCAATCTAGGAAAGTCATTTGTAAAGGACAATATCTCCTGTCTATTCCAAGTAACGTGAACATATCCACCACCTAGAACTTCCCTCATCGGACACACCCTTTCAGCTTGTTCTGCCTCCCTCATTGGAAACAATGACGCATTTTTATCAGTATTGGTTTCTTCTTTCTTTTTCGCCCATCTACCTCTCCATTGTTCTACATCTACCCATTTCTTCAAAATGTTTATTAACTCTTTTATTTGCAATCTTTTACCAGATGCATTCAAACTATCTAAATACTGATCAGTCAAATCCATTCTATATGTTTTCTTTAATACTTTTGATTTCTCTATGTCTATTCCATATTCACAAGCAGCTTCTGTCAACTTCTCGTGAAGATTTCTTGCTTTCCAAGTAATATTTTTACACAAAAATAACAACTCTTCATCTCGGTAAGTACTCAATCTGTCTAGACTTATTGTACCAATAATCATTTCTTCCAAATCCACTCTCAGTTTACTCACATCTATACTCCGTGGTTGAGGTTTTCGCTTTTCCATTCACCTTATCCAGTCATATAACACATCTGGTGAAGGACCCATTGAACTCCCTGAAGCTGGAGTAACATTCTGCACTATTTTCCTTAGTTCTATTTGTGCACTTCTCTTTGGAGTTTCAGTTATCAACTCACAAACTGGAAGGTCAATCAAGGAAGTATTGTCTCATTTTGTTCAGCCTGATCAGCTACCATTTCTACCTCATTCCTAACACTATTCATTGGGACTGTTAATGCATGAAGGGTGGTATACTATCGGCCACAATATCCTTACTAGAAGATCTGCATAGGCAGCGCCCCAATAAATCTCGCATTTTGGTGGCAGGAGATCTGAATTGCACGTTTGAGCCCTTGGGCCTGGACGATATATTGGGAAGTGGTGAGGAGGACTCCAGGAGGGGTATTCCTGCCCTAGCGCTACCTCCCATTAAGAGGTGGTCCCAAGTGGCGGTACAGATCAACTCACTTAACATGGAATTTGATCTCAGGGCTGTTAATGGGAGGTCCAAATCTGACCTAGTGGGTGCCCATACTTATAATAGGCCAAATCATACGTCTAGAATAGATTACATTCTTCTTGACGCAAGTCTATGGAACATCCTGAAGGATATGGAGATCATACCTACCATTGAGAGTGATCATAATCTCCTCTCACTCACTCTCTTTTGCCAGTGGTTAACTGTCAAGGGGGGATTATCGTCCCATATAGCACCTATTTCCCACGAAGTTCTCCCATCTAATTGTGGTAGACGGCTGAAGTGGGCAAAGCTTATTATGTCCGAAGAGAAAGTGGCGGATATAGGGGCACTCCTTGCCGCAGCACTGTGCAAGTCGGAGTCGCTGATCCGATCGCCCGAGGAGATTACGCTAACCTTCTGCGACTTAACTAGGGCATTGAGTAACCTATTTATTCTCCCTAGCATGGCTTCCCGTGCTAACAGGAAGGTGCTGCCGAAATCGCAGGGTTGGTTTACAAAAAAGTGCAGAGTTAAGAAAAAAGCGCTGGTTGGGGCTGTTAAATCTAAATCCCAGGTAGCTATCAGGCTTGCAAGGAAAGACTACTCCCAGACTTTAAAGGCAGCAAAAAAAGAGGGGGAGGAGAAGTTCTGGGCGGACCTCTTGGCTGCAAGCATGGAAAGGAATGCTAGGGGATTTTGGAGTTTGGTAAGATCTAGGGATAGGCCTGTTGACACTTTGCTGACATGTAATATCCCAGCTCAGAATTGGTTTAGCCACTTTTTGTCCCTTTATACACCTGTTGAGGGGGTCCTTAACCACTCCTTCACTCTGATGGTTGAGGCAGTGGACACTGAGGCGTATCTCTTTACCGACAGTGAAGTGGAGCTCGTAATCAAGTCCCTGGTCCCCCTAAAAGCTGCTGGGCCTGATGGGATACCCGGTGAGTTGTTACGTGCTAATCCTAAGCAATGGGGGAAGTTGGTTTCCACCCTATTGAATGCAATTATGGGGGGAGCATCTGTACCGGAATCCTGGAAAGGGGCGGAGGTTGTCCCGATATTCAAGAAGGGTTGTCGGGACAACCCCGCCAACTATAGGCCCATAAGCCTTATTGATTCATCCCAAAAGGTGGTAGGGAAGGTGATTCTGGGGAGAATCCTCCAATGGGTGGATGACAATAAGATTTTATCTGATTTCCAGGCTAGTTTTCGCTCTGGAACCGGGACTATCGAGCAAGTCTTTAGACTGGCGCTCCTGTATTGGAAGGTGGTGGTACTGGGCAAGGGCAGTCTTTATTTGGCCTTCATTGACCTCAAGACTGCCTTTGACCTGGTACCTAGAGAGGAACTGTGGAGGGTCTTGCAGGGTTTGGGGTTGCCGTCCTATATCCAATCACTCCTGATAAAACTACATACAGACAATTATGCACAGGTCCGGTGGGGTAAGAATGGGGAGAAAACTGATAGAATTCCTGTAAGTAGGGGTGTCTGCCAGGGATGTGTGTTAGCTCCCACCCTATTCTCTCTTTCTGTGAATGGGGTGGTTGAGCATTTGCTTCAAGAACCTGCTGATGCACCGTCCCTGGCGGGCACTCGGATCCCTACACTGCTTTTTGCAGATGATACCCTCCTTATTGCAAAGACCCCCCAGGGCCTCCAAAAACTTCTTAATCGCTTTCAGGAGTTTTGTTCCCTTAGGGGATTGGTGATCAATGTCGATAAGACCAAATATTTGATCATGAATCCCCCTGGGAAACTGGGGCGCCTTCCCGTGTTGAACTCTGCCTACCTGGAGAGGGTATCAGAGTTTGATTACCTGAGAATCCGCCTTAGCGACTCTATGTGTTGGACTCCGCACATCAACAAGATGCTTCTTAATCACAAAAGGGTGGGTGGTGCCTTGCTCAAGGAACATCGTACTTCCACAAAACAATTTATTGCCCCAGTTGTGGAGATTTATAAAGCTAGAGGGGTTAGTGCTGCCTTGTATGGGGCAGAGTTGTGGGGCATAGGCAATCTTGACGTGCTTGCAAAATCGGAGAGCAAATTTTTGGAAGATCTGATGGCTCTCCCTTCGAGTACACCCAGAGTTCCAGTTTTGCTGGACTTAGGCTGTAGATCAATTGCGGATCAAGCTCGACTACGACCCTTGCTCTTGTGGGCCCGCTTGTGGAGGGTCCCTGAACTAGCCTCCTATGCGGAGGGACTGTCCGAGGTGATGTCTATGGGGGGCTGGTGTAAGATTAAATGGTTGAGGGACGTTAAACATCTTTTGGGGGAGTTGGGCTTAGGTGAAGCTTGGGCTACTCGATCTGCCCCTCCCAAAGCCACTCTAAAGAAATTGTATTGGGACTGGGTTTCGTTTAAACTTACTGTTGATCCACGCCAATGCAAGTCAACTGTAGCCTTTTTGAGGATTAAAGACGTGGTAGCTTACGAACCATATCTCGATATGATTTCTATTCCTTTTGATAGGGCCTTATATTTTAAATTCAGAGTAGGGATCTGTTCTGCTTGGGTTTTCGGATCAGATAGAACCCGCTCATCAGAGCCTCACTAACCCAGCCAGAACGTTACCCTCTCCCTAGGGCCTATTTACAATAGTGCAACCACATATATCTACCACCTAAGGACAGGGAATTCCTACTATACATACCAAGACCTCTTATAATCGGCGGCCTCGCGATCCCATACGGATCCAGACCTCTCTGCCCATACGACAGTATCACAAGTGGCGGCCTCGCGATCCCATACGAATCCAGACCTCTCTGCCCATACGACAGTATCACAAGTGGCGGCCTCGCGATCCCATACGAATCCAGACCTCTCTGCCCATACGACAGTATCACAAGCGGCGGCCTCGCGATCCCATACGAATCCAGACCTCTCTGCCCATACGACAGTATTACAAGTGGCGGCCTCGCGATCCCATACGAATCCAGACCTCTCTACCCAGACGGCAGTCTCAGCACAATCGGCGGCCTCGCGATCCCATACGAATCCAGACCTCTCTGCCCATACGACAGTATCACAAGTGGCGGTCTCGCGATCCCATACGAATCCAGACCTCTCTGCCCATACGACAGTATCACAAGTGGCGGCCTCGCGATCCCATACGAATCCAGACCTCTCTACCCAGACGGCAGTCTCAGCACAATCGGCGGCCTCGCGATCCCATACGAATCCAGACCTCTCTACCCAGACGGCAGTCTCAGCACAAGTGGCGGCCTCGCGATCCCATACGAATCCAGACCTCTCTGCCCATACGACAGTATCACAAGTGGCGGCCTCGCGATCCCATACGAATCCAGACCTCTCTGCCCATACGACAGTATCACAAGTGGCGGCCTCGCGATTCCATACGAATCCAGACCTCTCTACCTAGACGGCAGTCTCATACGAAGTTCATCCTATGATCACCATAACATACAAAAAGGGAGTCAGTCTCACTATTCATCAGATCACACAAGGACTGCCAGTTCAAGCATAGCCTGTTCTCTGGTTCGAGGGGCTCCTCTTTCCCTTATTCAGTTACCACTTACCTGATCAGGGTTAACATCTGTTCATGTAGCCGCAGCTGACTAGAAGAATAGGCTACCCTCTCATACAAGAACACGCAGCACATGTTGGTTCACTACAAACTGGGTACTTTATTACTCATTACATACGCAACCACATAACATTACAATATAACACATAACCTGCAAAGAAAAGTGAAAGATTAAGTTGTACACTCTAATAAGAAAGGGTCGACATCACCTTAGTAGTGTGTAGCCTGCACTCAGTGGTCATCTAGGTTCCCTTCTCGTCTGTGCCTCGGCTCGCCTGGAAGTCACACCTCCGCAGTCACGGATACATATCTGCACCACTATGCGCTGTTCTCTTCACCCTTCTCCGAGTCACTGGGACCTCTTCCTTATCGGCTACTCTCTCCTCTCTGGCTACTCTGCTAGGAGAGTATCTGTCTCTCGGTTCTTCTCCGCCTTCAAGATGGCGTCTGTCTTCCCTGGAATAAGTAGTAGATTTACTGCTAACGGCTAGATGCCGCCTACGGACTGAACATGTAACTGCCTCAGACTTTCACTAATATAGAGGTGCGTTTCCTCATGGAAAATTCCGGCCTGTAACCTGCCGCCCACCAAATTCTTGTACCTCCCCGTACCAAGGACACGTTCCCAGCCGGCCGGCCTGATGTAGTGTCTTCGGCATGAAGAAAAATACAATCCTTCGATAAGGGCCGGCCTGAACCGGTTCTCTCCAAGCGAATAACACCTCATAACTAAAACATTACATTTGACCTAGAAGCATCCCAAGCTGCCGGAGCAGAAAGAAAGGTGGAGTCTCTCCCGTTTGAGGCCTACCAGGCCTGAATTCAGCACAGCTCCATGAAATACCCTCACTACAGGACAGGTTATCCCTAATACTAACGAATCTATCCCCTAGGCTATGTGTGCAAGCCCTGATCTATGGGGAAGAGCACAGAATCATGTCGAAGTGCCTAGTAAATAGGCTCCATTCACTACTCTAACCCTTAGACTTGAATGATAAGAGACTGAAGTCACATTCCATCATTGTTCCTCACAAGAAGGCCGGGAAAATCGAGCAGAACATTTCACCCTTGACTTCAGTCTATTATACATTCATTAAACAGAACTAATATCTGTGGAAGAATAATATGAAACAAGACTAACTGATCTATGTCTAGAACCAGGTGTGCAGAATTGAAGTAGTGAAGGAATACACTGAATAAAGCAACAGATAGAAATCAAAATGCCGATAGTAATCAGAATACCTCCTAATATCTGACGTAACATATGCAAATCAGGTAACCAATTAAAGAGCCAGTCAAACCAGCCCTGGTCAATGTGTTTTCTAACTTCTTCTGTCAAGTCATGTAGTTTATCAATGTGAGCTTGAATGGATTTTGTATGATCCGACAAGTTAAAACAACAAAGACCCTCAAAATCAGAACAATCGTGTCCATGTTTAAGCAAAAGATAATCAATGGCCGCTCGATTTTGCAAGATAGCCCTACGTTCACCCTGGGCGTCTAATAGCATGTCAGACAGGACTGTAGAAGTATGATTGATGGATTTTACCATCCAGCAGGCCATTTTCCCAATAGATTTGGCATTATAAACTGCCAAAGCAGGAACACCAACAATTGAAATAGCCAGGCTAAGGTATTCAGACTTGGAATATAAATGCAAAGATGAGTCACAATCCTCCTGTAACCTCACTGTATCTCGAATCACACGAGAGTTGGCATTCGGATGTGATGAAAACATTAACAAGCTCAGTCTAGTAATGGCACAAGGGCCTCCAGAAATATTTGCGGGAATATATGGCCAGGAAGTATTACCACATGAGAAAAGCCATCCGGCAGGTAGTAACATCGTGCGATAATGACTGGGGGTAACTACCAAACTCTTGCAAGTCATGTTATTCTGAACAGAAGTACATGTTTTCGGTGTCCTTTGAAGGCACAAAGTTCGTTCATGGGCGGTGAATGAAGTGGCACCTTTCAATCTTAAACGCATACATTCAGAAATCGCACTAGGATCACAAGTAAGGAAAAAAACACAAATCACCCTGTGTGATATTATAGGTAACTATTTGGGACTGGATGGGGGGTATCGGGTCTGACAGTACAGTACACAAGGGGCAATACTCATGGGCAGCAAAATCGCCCAGAAGAACATTGGGGCGAGCATTCGATATATTAAAAATATGAGTCAAAGTCTCCAATGAAGCAGGGACAGCAACTAAACAAGTCGCTAGAATGTCCGTCACCGATCTCATCGGTGTCAAGCAGAAATGAGGGGCTTTAGTCACTTGTTTGGCTAATGTAATCCAAAAGTTCGACGACGAATCCCACGCAGCGAAGGAACGCGACACTCGGGTTCTCAACTCAGCCCGGGTTGATGGGATCCCTCCTCTCTCGTCGTACCAGCCCAAAAGGAGTCCAACGCCGACACATCCTGCAGCAACAGTCCAAAGAATGATCTGAAAGAGAATCAAATACAGGCATTATTCATTCTCGTAAGTAACATTTGTCAGCCGGGACTGCTTCCCAGCTATCTTTCCCTGGTCTCATAACTAAAATGGTGTTGTCTTGACCGGTTGCAATGACTTCTGCTTGTTCAGGGGGATTCTTAGGCGACTGCACCCAAACTCTGGCCCCAGGATTATCTGTGGAGCCAAAACCTTTCTGGCCTCGTACAGTTAGCAACGTTGGGGCAGTGCCTTTTGTGATCTCACCACTGAAAACAGGCATTATTAGCAATTGAGCCACTCGGTCAGTTTGATGTATCAGTAAGTCAACCTCACTGCTATTCAGCAGGAGCACCTTAATCTCTCCCTGATAATCACTATCAATGATTCCTCCAAGCACCTGAATGCCTTTTACAGCCAGCCCCGATCTAGGGGCGATTAATCCGAAATTCCCAGTTGGTATATGAACACCAACACCAGTTTCAATGATGACTCGATCCTTACTTTTTATAACGGTGTCATCCATGGCATGCAAGTCTAAACCTGCCGACCCTGGGGTCGCTCTACATGGAGCCAAAGCTCCGGGAGTAATTTCCCAGTACATCACAGTCTCTCTGATTTCATTGGGCTTAGCATCAACATTCGGAGGAAACAAACGCATAAGTGGGGATTCAGCATTTAGAAAAGGACGGTTATTCAAAATCAATAACGCTTGAGGCAAAAAGTCTCGCCAATTCTTATACTTGTCATCTGTTAATTTACGTAATTGGTCTTTCAGCAGGCCATTCAACCTCTCCACAAGACCCGAGGCCTGTGGATGATATGGTATATGAAACACCCATTCAATATTGTTTTCCACACAGAATTCCTGTACCAATTTTCCACGAAAATGGGATGCATTATCAGATTGAATTTGGAATGGCACACCATAATACATCATAATCAATTCCAATGTTTTAATAGTATTCAATTGGGTAGCTTGCTTACAGGGAAGGGCCACCAACAGGCCACTGTATGTATCAACAATAGTGCAAACATATTGACAATTCCTACTCATAGGAAGTGGACCGATGTAATCAATCTGCCAAATTTGAGCAGGCAATTTCCCGCGATGTAAATGACCTTTAACAGTTTGGGGCACTTTGCGCTGCCTGATATGCTGACAAATGGGACAATGTAGAATAACATTTTTGATTAAATCTAGGGGAATATAAATTCCTCGATCAGCAGCCCACCTGCTAGTGGCTTTCTCTCCAAAGTGTCCTGCTTTCTGGTGGGCCCATTTCGCCAATCCCGCAATATCAGAATCTTGCCTGTCCACCACTGCCTCAGCAATTTTAGATTTCTCATCTGCAATATTATGAAAGAATTTGTCAAGAGAGTCCATCGGGGTATGAGCATCCACATGGAAGATTGTAACAGTACTCTGTGGGAGCATTTCCCAAATCTCCTGCCATAATTCTTTTCCCCACAGTTCTTTTGAATGGATTCTCCAACTATGGGAATGCCAAGTCGGTAACCAAACTGCCAGCCCATTGGCAGTAGACCAAGAATCGGTGAAAATATGACATGTGCCAGGTAACTCTTGTTTCAGAACTTGATAAACAGCATAGAGTTCAGCAAATTGACTGCTCTTACCCTCACCAGTTGTACTCAGCAATTTTTGTGTGATCGGATTATAGGACACTGCCTTCCAATGCCGTTTCGTCCCTATGAACCTTGCTGAACCATCCGTAAACCAGACATGGTTTCTGTCCTCCGCCGACAAATCATCAAAAGGTCTACCCCACTTAACAGGAGACTCCTGTACTAAAGGTACGGAACATTCACTCTCAGTCTCAGTCGATGGCGCCCGTGCCACCTGCTCATGCAAAGATGCAACTCCTTTTTGTCCCACACGTGCCCTGTCTTGTATATACCATTTCCATTTAATCACACTCGCCTCTTGAGCGTGTCCAATTCGGTGAGTTTTCGTCGAACTCATAACCCACTGCATGATAGGAATTTCAGGTCGCAAAACTATATTATGTCCCAAAGTCAATTGCTCGGTATCCACCAGAGCCCAATAACATGCAAGTAACTGTTTCTCAAAAGGTGTATAACGCTCACCAGCATCAGGTAACTTTTTGGTCCAGAAACCTAACGGTACTCTACTCTTGCCTTGTTTCTGCCACAAACTCCAATTCGCATAAAGGCCTTGTACAGACACATTCAAATCCACATCACCATCACATACAGGCCATAAATCCAGAGCATGCTGGATTGCTTCTTTTGCCAGACTGAACGCATCTTGCTGTGGTTTATCCCATTCAAATGCATTCTTTTTACGAGTGACACGGTACAAAGGGGCCAATATTTGACTCAAATGAGGAATATGCTGGCGCCAAAAACCAAACAAACCAATGAAGCTTTGGGCTTCTTTCCTGTTCCTCGGAACTGCAAAATCAAGAATTTTCTGTTTAACCTGAGGGATCACTTCTCGGTGCCCCTCATGCCAATTAATACCCAAAAATTTCACAGCCTGGGACGGACCTTGTAATTTATCCGGGTTGATTTCCCAACCTTTCTCACGCAGGCACTCAATGACTCTGTCCAATTGGGTCTGAACTTCCTCTTGTGTTTCACCTTGGATCAAAATATCATCAATATAGTGACATATCTGAATTCGCGGATGAACCGGTACCTCAGCCAAATGCTCTGCCACCAGCCGGTGACATATCGTAGGACTATGCACATAGCCCTGGGGAAGACTTCTAAACGTCATCTGACGCCCGTTCCACGTAAAACTGAATTGTTCCTGACACTCAGGGGCAATCGGAATCGAAAAGAAAGCATTAGCAATATCAATGGACGCATACCATGTACCTGGATGTTTTTGGATTCTTTCAATTAGGGTAATAACATCCGGTACTGCAACAGTCAAAGGGGGTGTGTGTCTATTCAATTCTCGATAATCAACAGTCATGCGCCAAGAATTATCACTCTTACGTACCGGCCAAACAGGATTATTCCAAGCAGAAATAACTGGGGTTATAACTCCTGCATCCACCAACTCCTGAATAGTGGTACTAATCTCTTCATGACCACCTGGAATACGATACTGCTTCTGACGAACCACTTTTGTCGCCTGGGGAACTTTTATGGGGGGCATTCTTAAACGACCAACCCGTACATGCCTGGACGATATATAATGTTTAGTTCCAAATTGGTAACATCCATCATCTAAGTGCAAAGTCATTCCTTTCAAAATATCAATTCCAATTATGAATTCTAAGAGTGGTACCACTAATACAGAGTATTCTTTTCTAGGAATTCTACCTATTCTCATTTCAAGTAAAGTTTGAACTGCGGGAGTTTCCTTTCCACCTAATCCGGTAATTGTAAAAGGCTGACCTTTAAACTTCTTTGATTTTCCATGAATAAGAGTGGCCTCCGCTCCTGTATCTACCAATGCTCGGGCCCTTTGGATATTACGATGTCTCCAATAAATATCAATATCTACATAGGGTCTATTATCTCTGTGAGCCCATCTGTGTACTGGAGCTTGACCTATTTCCTAGTCATTTTTACTGCGTTCTGTGTACCAGGATAAATCAGGATAAAGACTCTCACGTTTCCCAGGTATCGATACCTCCTGTTCATATCCATCTCCATTACGAAATGGATTCCTGTCCTCTGCATTGTACTGTGGGTTTCGATCGGCCAATCTGTGTCGATCCTCTCTCCTTCTCAACTCAGGGGATTGATCCCTATCATCTCTACGTCTGCTGTTAACATAATCATCTCTCCCCCTCTCTCTTTCCCCCTCTCTCTCCCTGTCTCTCTCACGACGGGGGGAAAAATCACGTACATAACGTCGATCATCACGACGATCAGAGCGCCCACGGCGGTCGTCATCACCGCTACCGTCAGAAAAACCACGATCACACTCAGTCGTCCGAACACGCCGGGCACCCTCCTTTCGATCCAAGCCACGTTTGCGAAACATTTCCCACAAACGAGAAGTAGTCTCACCGTCAATGTCCTCCTTCCGCACACCATCGGCCATAAGACCAAAAAACATATCACGTCTAGTAAGTTTATTGTCACCAGGAGTACGAGTGTCAGGCCGGGATTGCCGTTCAGGTTTAAACCACTCACCCAACTCACCGAGTTGGCGTACCGATTCCAGCACCATAGACAATACGTTACCAGTCTGATTAATCAATAAAGTCATCATGACCTGCTAATAAGCAACAGGGGAGGAACGAATAATACGATTCCGCACAGAAGATGTCAACAAACCATCAAGCAACCTGTCAGCAGTATTCAAAAAAATTGCCGTTTTCATCACCTCCTCTTTGAGACGTTGTGCAGCATCGCGCAAAGTATACCACGGTTTGTCATTCACAGGCCAATCAGATTCAGTAGGATATTTTTGATTACAACCCTCAGTCGCCAATTGAAGCAAAGAAATTTGACCACCAACATTAAAGTTACGAAAATGATCCTGGACAGTAGAATCCGAACTCAAGGAACAAAACTTCAAACAATCGCCAGCATCCAACATAATGCCAGCAGCGCCCAGTTCATAAAGGCGCACCATCCATGTGAGTAAGGACTCACCAGCTCGCTGCCGAAATCGCTGCAAAATATCACTAATTTCTTGTTGAGTAAAATCCTCCAAAGAGTCTAAAGCAATACCATTCGGAGCACCGGGAGCCTGCTGCAACTTCCGCCGAAAAACTGGATGCACCGAGACCGCGGGACGAGCATCACAAGGAGCTCGACCAGTACACATAGAGGAACAATCAGTGTAAGAAGCATCGACCCCACTCGAAGGACGAGCGCAATCATTGGGTGCACCATCAGAGGCGCAAGAAGCAGACTTACAATCACGGCCGGAGCGAGAGGTCTCGCGCTTGGCAGACTCCTCACCTGAGGAATGAGAATCACTCGAGTTCCAGATATTACCATCCCATTCATCAGGATTCCAATCCAGTCCGGCTTTCGCCACGACCAGACGCACCTTTCGCGTCGAAACCCGACCACGCCGATTCTTGTATTTATAACGAGCAATTCGCACAGCCGCCCTCTCGGCAATAGTTTGGTACGTCTCAAGTTTGTCAGCAAGCAACTTATTTTGACACCGCAACAAAGTATGAGCATTCTGAATCTCAACAAAGTTCGCTTCCACATCCTTATGCAATATCTGCAACTTCAACAACCTCTCATGCAGAATCCTGTACGCAGACAGAACAATCCAACCTCTGCGCCCCAAAACGGGAAGCTCATCACCCTTAGATACCGGCACCTTCTGTAAACAAGTAATCACATTAGCCGGCTCCGCCAGCTCCAAAAAAGAATTCCAATTCTCACTCAAACCAGTAGAATCAGCCCACTCACGGGCTAAGGCTTCATAAGGCGTTGAATCCCAACCGGGAATATCAACGGGCAATTTAAAAGTAGATTTCGACTTTCTAGAAAACATCTCGGAAAAGAAAGAAAAAGAGAAAAAGAGAAAGAAGAAAGAAGAAAGAGGAAAAAAACTACACTCACAATTATATAGAAATAATATACAAACGAAACCACGCACGCGCCGAAAGCAAACACGATACAACCACAACGCACACAGGTTTCGTAAACGGTTCGTGACGCCAAATGTTCTGCTTGGGTTTTCGGATCAGATAGAACCCGCTCATCAGAGCCTCACTAACCCAGCCAGAACGTTACCCTCTCCCTAGGGCCTATTTACAATAGTGCAACCACATATATCTACCACCTAAGGACAGGGAATTCCTACTATACATACCAAGACCTCTTATAATCGGCGGCCTCGCGATTCCATACGAATCCAGACCTCTCTGCCCATACGACAGTATCACAAGTGGCGGCCTCGCGATCCCATACGAATCCAGACCTCTCTACCCAGACGGCAGTCTCAGCACAATCGGCGGCCTCGCGATCCCATACGAATCCAGACCTCTCTACCCAGACGGCAGTCTCAGCACAAGTGGCGGCCTCGCGATCCCATACGAATCCAAACCTCTCTGCCCATACGACAGTATCACAAGTGGCGGCCTCGCGATCCCATACGAATTCAGACCTCTCTGCCCATACGACAGTATCACAAGTGGCGGCCTCGCGATCCCATACGAATCCAGACCTCTCTGCCCATACGACAGTATCACAAGTGGCGGCCTCGCGATCCCATACGAATCCAGACCTCTCTACCCAGACGGCAGTCTCAGCACAATCGGCGGCCTCGCGATCCCATACGAATCCAGACCTCTCTACCCAGACGGCAGTCTCAGCACAAGTGGCGGCCTCGCGATCCCATACGAATCCAGACCTCTCTGCCCATACGACAGTATCACAAGTGGCGGCCTCGCGATCCCATACGAATCCAGACCTCTCTGCCCATACGACAGTATCACAAGTGGCGGCCTCGCGATTCCATACGAATCCAGACCTCTCTACCTAGACGGCAGTCTCATACGAAGTTCATCCTATGATCACCATAACATACAAAAAGGGAGTCAGTCTCACTATTCATCAGATCACACAAGGACTGCCAGTTCAAGCATAGCCTGTTCTCTGGTTCGAGGGGCTCCTCTTTCCCTTATTCAGTTACCACTTACCTGATCAGGGTTAACATCTGTTCATGTAGCCGCAGCTGACTAGAAGAATAGGCTACCCTCTCATACAAGAACACGCAGCACATGTTGGTTCACTACAAACTGGGTACTTTATTACTCATTACATACGCAACCACATAACATTACAATATAACACATAACCTGCAAAGAAAAGTGAAAGATTAAGTTGTACACTCTAATAAGAAAGGGTCGACATCACCTTAGTAGTGTGTAGCCTGCACTCAGTGGTCATCTAGGTTCCCTTCTCGTCTGTGCCTCGGCTCGCCTGGAAGTCACACCTCCGCAGTCACGGATACATATCTGCACCACTATGCGCTGTTCTCTTCACCCTTCTCCGAGTCACTGGGACCTCTTCCTTATCGGCTACTCTCTCCTCTCTGGCTACTCTGCTAGGAGAGTATCTGTCTCTCGGGTCTTCCCTGGAATAAGTAGTAGATTTACTGCTAACGGCTAGATGCCGCCTACGGACTGAACATGTAACTGCCTCAGACTTTCACTAATATAGAGGTGCGTTTCCTCATGGAAAATTCCGGCCTGTAACCTGCCGCCCACCAAATTCTTGTACCTCCCCGTACCAAGGACACGTTCCCAGCCGGCCGGCCTGATGTAGTGTCTTCGGCATGAAGAAAAATACAATCCTTCGATAAGGGCCGGCCTGAACCGGTTCTCTCCAAGCGAATAACACCTCATAACTAAAACATTACATTTGACCTAGAAGCATCCCAAGCTGCCGGAGCAGAAAGAAAGATGGAGTCTCTCCCGTTTGAGGCCTACCAGGCCTGAATTCAGCACAGCTCCATGAAATACCCTCACTACAGGACAGGTTATCCCTAATACTAACGAATCTATCCCCTAGGCTATGTGTGCAAGCCCTGATCTATGGGGAAGAGCACAGAATCATGTCGAAGTGCCTAGTAAATAGGCTCCATTCACTACTCTAACCCTTAGACTTGAATGATAAGAGACTGAAGTCACATTCCATCATTGTTCCTCACAAGAAGGCCGGGAAAATCGAGCAGAACAGGATCCTACCTGTAGGTGATTTGATATCCCGATGGAAATTGTCCCCCCAGCCCTCCCCTTTTGTGCCCTCTGCTCCACGCGGTTCGAGACTGTGGCACATATTCTTTTTGAATGCCCTGATTATTGCTCTCCCAGGAGGTACTGGCTTAGACCACTTTGTAGACAGTTGGGAACTCGCAATCACACAGTGACTCTGCGTATTTTATTGTCCGACACATCCACTTTGGTGGTTTGTGCTGTGTCTAAATTTTTAAAGTGGTCCTGGTTGATTCGTGCAAAAAGGCTTTCCGTATCAATTTAATTCTGATCTTAACTGTACTAATTGTATTTATTAAGCATTGTTTTTATTGTCTTGTTGGAAAAGTGTTTTCCTTTTTCTGCTGTTTTTCTTAACTGTTGAACTGCTTTTAAGATATTTTATGTATCGAAATAAAGCCTATCAAAATCAAAATCAAGTTAATGCATGTACTTTCGATATATTCTGTTTATCTCCATACAATGGAACTATAGGACCAATTGTTACCGGCACTGTCAATGCTTACGCAGTCAGATTCAATTGATTAATTTTCTGAGTCAATTCCTCTCTTACTTTAGTCAACATATCCATTTCATTCTCTTGTACTACTCTAGTAACTACCGGAACTTGTGGAACCTGCGCAATCAGTGGTTTCCCATTAATAGAACTGACTCTTTTGGACTTTCTCGATATGGTGGAGGTCTTTTAATCAAAATGTCATCTAAAAATGAATCGTCAGAATCATCAAAATTCAAACCTGATGTCTCTACATTTTTCTTTTTCTCTTTACGTTTCCCTCCAGTTGATTCTTCAGCAACTAAAACTGCATATAAACCCTGTGTTACTACAGCTCTCCTCCATCTTTTCAATCTTTCTACCCGATTTTTAAAAGGATATCTAGTCATTATATTCCCGTATCTCCTTCCACCTCTATACTTCTCTCGCTCAAATGTCTCAAACTCCCATTCCTCAAGCGCTTCATACTGAGTAGGTCTAGGTCTTGGTTCTAAAGAATTCATGGGTCCTCTCAGATTCTGTAGAATCCTTACATTAAACGTACCATGCTCTGGGAAAGCTAAAACACCATCATCTTCCGTGTATTTCAATCAATTTTCTAACCAAGTGCACGTATGGTAACCACATTCCAACATCATAAAAGAAGCAGGCGTTCTTGGAGGTGGAATAAGAATTCCCTCTCTAGTCACTATTGGTTTATCCTTTTTAAAGAAACCTTTTATTTTATTAATCAACTTCATTTTCTCTAAATCTTCTCGCTATAATACAATTCAATAAACAAACAACAAACTCTTTGTACTTCTGTAATTTCTATTTGTTAACAATTATCCAATACCAGAGCAAATCACACCAACCAACCAATCAGAGCACTCCTACATAAGGAATATCTCGACCAATACAAATGCAGCTCATCCGAATCAACCAATCACGACTCTCTAAGCACCTGCTATCTGACCAATGCCAGCACAGCTTTTTCTGACGTCGTTATTACTCCTTCTACTGACCCTCCCTGTACAAAATAATACCGCGATGTATTTTCCAGGTTTTTCTTAACCAACTTCTTGTTAATAACAACATAAAATAATGCTACCTTGTCTGTCCTACTAAATAAAGAGATAGTCTTCACTTCAATACAAGATTCTTTCACTCTCAGTAAAACAACGACCAGTGCTATTCTACCCCCAAACAAGCTACAGGCGGACTTGGTACTCCTCTAGTTATAAGGCCAAAGTTTCACAAGAGGACTTTTATTTAAAAGAGGTCTTGGTACTCCCCTGGGGATAAGGCTAAAGTTTTGGAAGTGGACCCTTCGTTATAACACACAAAAATCTACTCCCATACGAATAGTCCCTAATTATATTATGACAACAAACAAAGTACTTCTCTAGTGTGATAACTTATCCACACTCTTCTTCTGCCTACTTCAGGCTAGACCATTATTATCATCCCGGGATCTCAGTTACCCGCAATTCTAGACAACATAGAACAAAACACTAACTCTTCATGTTAGGAAACAAGTAATCAATATTCAATAATTATTACCAAACTAATCAATGATTAACCATCCACTGCTACCAAAAACTGATCCAGCCCCAATCAGGGATCGATAATCAATAATAACGCAACACATTCACGGGCCCATAACACAATTCACCCCACATGATCCACTTAAAGGCGCCGTAATTTAGTTTCATTACTAAATTAACACTAAAAAATCAGTTGTTCATTATACAGGCTCATATCTATCACTCTAAATATCTATCTGAGCCTGTATACCAACTTCTTTCCTCTGGTTGATGGACCTAAAGTTGATGTTAATAATAATAACTAACTATCTATCTATACTTATTACTAAATAACCACAAACTCAGTATACAATTAATAGTCTTTATCACCAAATAATGTAAGGTAAAACTCATTACATGTACAGAATCACAAGGCAAACCATGCATTAATCACGGAGAGAGGAAAAACATATATCAATGCAAACAGTGTCAAACTCATATCAAAATGAATGAATGCACATGAAGGCGTGGATAGGTGAAGAGACAAACGTTTCAGAGACAAAATACATTTGCAAATAATTGTGCAAAGTACAGATCATTTATCTAATACTAACCTAAGGAATAAAGAAATACCAACCCTTGGCCCCAGGGATAGTAGGGGGTCCCCTAAGATAGGTTCAGGGAAGAAAGATTCAGGATAAGAACAGGAAACAGGAGGCCTCTTCAAAACCGACGCACAGCGACAATCTCCCTCTAGGCGTCTTCCTTTCCGCGTCTCACCGAGCTGCACAGCTAACCACACCCCCTAAGGCACCACAGTTATACCCTAAAACCTACATGTCCAACCCTCGCTAGTTGAAAGATCTGTGAGAACTCAGCCTCTCATTGGCTGATTTGGGGGTTGTTCTATCACACCACCATAGTCATGATCACTTCTTCTTAGTGTTCTTTGTCTAGTATTCTGTCACATTACACAAACCACACATTTCCTCTAGAATGGAATATGTTACGAATTTCTACATTTTTATTATTTAACACTGCCGCTTTCGATGGAAGAAGTCTGTACACTTCCTTTCATTCTCATGGCCGTCTTTCCGTTACTTGGCAGACATGCAACGTTCGTTTGAAGGCCAGTCACTGCCTTTCTCTCCACTCTCTGTCAGAGCTCGATTTTCAGCCTATTATTTAATTTCTGTTCGTTAACTCTTAACATTCATGCAAAAATATAGGCCCGTACTTTTCTAAAGTAAATGAAACACAATTATAAATTTCACAAAATGTACTTCTCCCTGTTAACCTCCCACCATTGTACTAATCCCAATGTTATGTTTCCTAGCAAAAGCATTAATGTGCAAAAGCAGCATTAGTTTTGTTAAACCTAAAGCAGAAAGCAAATGCGGCCTTGTCTTTCATGCATTAGTCTTCGCATTGGTGCACGCATGCGCAAAGCATTTTCCCAGTGTGTTCGTGTTGGTGCACATTAATCACACAGCATACTGTTAGTAAATATTACTGGGACGTTAATTCAAGCAGGTTTTATTTTCCCAAAACCCTGCTCCATCACTGCTTTTGCAACAATTCAAACATTTCACACTATAAGACCCATTCACTGTGCAGTTGAGGGCAAGGCACAGTAGCTGCAAATGGTCATATTATTCAGAATAACTTTAATGCATTGTTTGCACCATTTCTTTTATTTTACTATTATTTTGTTAGCATTTTAATAAAACCAATACTGCGGCAAACATGTTTTTGGCATATAACATGGTTACAATAAGTTGAATTTGTCAGCTATGTGTAGTATCAGTAATATTTTGTTGAAAAAATAAAGAGAAACAACCAATCAGACAATAAGAAAACATGACTTTATATTATCTAAGGTTTGGCTGATTTGTGTTACATGTGATAGGCTCACCCACAAAAGTGGGCCACTATTATCAGGAGAAGTGTGGGAACACTGAATGGTATGATTTTTGTGAATCACTACAGATTCTGAAACATTCCCTCACAGAAATGAGGAAACAGTTGTTTTATCTAAAGTTTGATGCTTGCTGGGCATTCTGGGTAAGAACGCCTAGTCCGATGATTCATGCAGTCACACCACCCTGGATCCCTCTGGGTGTCAAGTTTTCAGAAATGTCTAGGCTTGGTAGATTTTCCTGGGTGGCGGCTGAGCTTTGTACAAAATATTATTGCTGCTAACCACATCACAAAAATAGGTCTATTTTCAAGGTGAAAACCTAAAGTTTTCATGTTGGATGATAGGCCCAGTCACACAATTATTGTACTGTGTTTTATTGGTAGAAGTGTGGGAACTCTGGGTGGTAGGATATTTGTGGATCCTTGCATATTCAGGACCTTTCCCACATAACAATGTGAAGAAAATTTTTAATTTTAACCAAAGTTCGATGTCTTCAAGGTATTCTGGGTATGAATACCTACTGAGATTCATGCATGGCTCCACTGGCATCTAGTTTTCAAACAAATCTAGGTTTGGTAGGTTTTCCTGGGTAGTAGCCGGGTCTGGGCCCAAATACTGCAACTACCCAAATTCCCAAAATAGGTCAATTTTAACAGTAAAAATGTTACATCTCTACGTTGCAATTTGGCAATTTTCCAGTCATTGGCGATAGGCCCAAGCAGACAAGTGAGGTACCATTTTTATCAAGAGAAGTGTGGGAATACAGAATGGTAGAAAATGTGTTATCAATTACATTTCTCCTCATTTTTGGCTTCCAAAGGTAAGCCAGGGTGCACGAAAGAACACATTTTGCCAAATGGCGCCTAAATGTGAGAAGGTGGTCACTAATCAACTTACGGAGTATGTTGAGGCCATGGGTCGGCTCCATTCAGCTCAGTCTGGATTCCGAGCTTCGTATAGCACGGAGTCAGCGCTTTTGGAGGTGTCGGAGGTTATCTGGGATTGCTTGGATGCCGGCGGGAGGGTGGCCTTGGTCATGCTCGACCTCTCGGCGGCATTCGATATGGTGCCCCTTTCCCTGCTTCTTGACCGTCTCTCAGAGATTGGCATATCGGGGTAAGCCTTGGGCTGGATTAGGTCTTTTCTCGATGGCCGATTGCAGCAGGTCTGGCTGCAACCGTGTGCCTCTACTCCCCAGCCTATGGGTGTCCCGCAAGGGTCATCCCTTAGTCCCCTTTTGTTTAACATCTATGTCACCCCGCTGGTTTACTTAGCGGAGTCACTAGGGGCCAAGGTGATGGCCTATGCGGATGACACCCAGCTTTTGTTTACCTGGGGTAAGGATGATGATTCGGTCTCCTTTGCCCAACACTGTCTTTCTTCCGTTTTTCATTGGCTGGCTCATGCACAGCTGAAATGTAACGAGGAGAAATCTGAGATACTCTTGTACGGTAAATTCCCGTCAAACTTTCGAGATAAACTTTGGCCTCCTGGCTCCCCCCTGCCTAGTACAAATGTAGGCTGTGCTAAGAATCTGGGGATATGGTTTGAGGAGAACTTGACCTTTTCAGTCCAGGTTAAAAAGCTAGCTGGGACATGCTTTGGCATCATGAAAACATTAAGGAAGCTTCTTCCTTTTCTCCCCAAGTCGGCTAGGGAAACTGTTGTTCCCGCCCTGATCCTCTCCCGCCTGGATTATGCCAATGCATTGTACGCCGGCATCCTGAGCTACCTTTTGAATAAACTTCAGATAGTACAAAACTCGGCTGCCAGACTCCTGCTGGGTCTTTCCAGCAGGAGCAGTGTGCGCGTACATCTGCGCTCTCTGCATTGGCTGCCGGTGTAGACTCGAGTAAAATTTCCAATTCTGACGATTGCCCACAGTGCTCTTTATGGCCGGGGGCCTAAATATCTCCAGAGGAGATTTTCCTTCTATGTCCCAG
Source organism: Triturus cristatus (assembly GCF_964204655.1). Taxonomy (NCBI): domain Eukaryota; kingdom Metazoa; phylum Chordata; class Amphibia; order Caudata; family Salamandridae; genus Triturus; species Triturus cristatus. The sequence continues at coordinate 967,539,508 of NC_140588.1, forward strand.
GGAGACAACTGCGTTCTTCTTCACAACTGTTTGCGCAGACAGTCCGCATCAACCAACAAAGGCTTGGCAGGAGTTCCGCCGTTCGGAAAGCTGCTCTTGCTTGGAACGCTCTCCCGCTGGCCTTACGTAGCACTTAAGATATTGTCACTTTTAAGAAAAAGCTCAAAACCCTCCTCTTTTAGGTGTCTTTTACTTTCAACCGTTTCTTTGGCTCGCACCAGTACACTCCCTGGAGTAGCTGTGCGCGCTACAAATTTAAATAATAATAATAATAATAATAAATCACAGGGGCTTAAAACCTGACTGTATCCCAAAGTCTAAACCTGCGCCCTTCCCTTGATCCTCCCACTGTCCCCTTGGTATGTTTCTCCAGTCTAAAGCGCCAGGATGCCCGTAGGGCGACAGTTGCGCTATCAATCACATCAATCAATCACATGATAGCATGGGTAACCCAAGTTTGTATTTGCACAAATAACCACTGTTCCTAAACTCAGTGTCTTGGGCGTGCATTTAAAAAATGCATAGGTTTCCATCATTTTTCATCCATTGCTGAGTGGTCGGTAGATGATAAAAAATCATTACAAGATGCAGCTCAGTTATTGGTTAAGGGTATCACATGTTTTTGGACAACCAACAAGCACTATGCATCCCTAGGACCAGAAGGGTCTGACCTAAAAGTATATTTCATTTGTAAATCTGTCATCAAAGAAAAACCTTACACATCAAAATGTTGGTTTTGATTAGGGAACAACAAGAGTGATGTACAAAAAAGACCTCTTGCTGAATTTTGAATTTTCAGGAATGTATGGCTTTCTGGGTTGATTCATGGGTTTCACATTTGTTTCCGCCACAAAATGAATGCAGGTAAAAACCACAAAACATTGGCTACCACTTGGAAGAATGCAAAAACTCTGGTAAAAATGTTTATTTCACAACTCTCCCTGTTCCTAAAAGCTGGGAAGAGGTTTATTTTAGTACAGCAAATCTATAGTTGATTTTTTTTTAGAAAATCAACCTACACTTTCAATCACAGCACATTTTCCCTTTATTAAAGAAAATAATGGTACTCTATTTTGACTCTTTTCTTGGTTCCCTTCAGGAGTATCCACAAATCCTAGGTACCTTTGGAGTCCGCAACATGTGGGAAAAAAGGACACTAATTTATAAAGGATCATTTTTGTGGGGGAAAGGTTATGAAGGCTTCAGTGCAAAGTGGTTCAAACATCAAATAAAAGATGCAACACTGTACAGGAAAAAGCCTCAGCCCATAAAGGGTTGGGTCCCAATCCAGCCATACTAAGTCAGCCTCAGTACAGGAGATCCAGAAGAGTGTTGTGGGAATAGGCAATAGAGTGGATGGACTGTAAAACACTGTGGATGGTAAAATGTTTACAGAAATAACTTTTTCTATGCTATGCTCTCCTTCACACATTTTAGTGCCCACTGCAATCAAGACTAACTAGCATGTTGTTCGCACTCTGGCATTAATATTCCGAGGAATCTTTTTGTCCCTGGACTGAATACATCTTTGCTTTGGTAAATCTAATGGTATGTAAAACTCCGATTCGTGTACTCCAGGATAGCCTATGGGACCTACCAATACCAACTTAGATTGATATCAGATCCCTCCCTCGGTTTCAGTGTTTTCCTTAAACATGTAAAATGTGGCTGCTCTGCTACTTGCCACAAAATATCATCAATAATGTGTGCAGTATCAACCATAGCTTCTTGTCCACCTTTGCAAAATATTCAAAGATGGCATTTTTTCTGCACAAAGCTGTCAATTCCAGTTTTTCCACCATATTGACTCCTACGTAACATTGCTCACACTTTGTTTCATTTTGATCTGTTTCCTGAAGACATCCACCCGTGTCTTTGATAAATTTACCTTTATACATTTTACCATTAATGCTACCCGATTTTCTCGCCTACCCACTACACCAGTACACCTACAACATTAAAACATTTTGAGCTTGAGGCATAATGTATGGAACAGTTTTTTGGAATTTACAAATAGCAATATTTACCAAATTGTCATTTCTAAATCGCGAAATGAGATGTACTATGTGTAACAGTTACCAAACAGTATTTCTTAATATTCACTAATTTTTAAATTAACAATGTTTTGTTAATGAATCAGTTTTAATAGAAAATAGTAATCTTCATTTGCAAACTGTGAACGTTACAGCAGTGAATTATGACACTGCATGTTCAGAAAGTAAGTCAGAAACATTCATTTCGGAGCATGGAAGCTGATTAGATGGCTAAAAGTCTTTGGGCCCGATTCACAGAACTAACTTAAGACAAAATCCTAAACTTACTACCATTTTGGTATTCACAGAAGGCACTTACTCATTTTGGTATTCACAGAAGGCACTTACTCATTTCGGTATTCACAGAAGTTAGGAGTCCTAACTTTAGGACTCCTAAATGCCTTCTGTGAATACCGAAAGTCTTAAAATTAGGATTTTTCTCAGTTTAGTAGTAGTATAGTTAGGACTCCTAACTTTAGGACTGCTAAATGCCTTCTGTGAATACCGAAAGTCTTAAAATTAGGATTTTTCTCAATTTAGTAGTCCTAAATTTTAGATTTAGGACTACTAAATTGAGAAAAATCCTAATTTTAAGACTTTCGGTATTCACAGAAGGCATTTAGCAGTCCTAAAGTTAGGAGTCCTAACTATACTACTACTAAACTGAGAAAAATCCTAATTTTAAGACTTTCGGTATTCACAGAAGGCATTTAGGAGTCCTAAAGTTAGGACTCCTAACTTCTGTGAATACCAAAATGAGTAAGTGCCTTCTGTGAATACCAAAATGAGTAAGTGCCTTCTGTGAATACCAAAATGGTAGTAAGTTTAGGATTTTGTCTTAAGTTAGTTCTGTGAATCGGGCCCTTTGAATACTATTAAAGCCAAATATATGTCTAAATAGGAGCCACAGGAAGAAGTAGTCAGAAAAAGAAAATGCTAATTAAATAATAAGGCGTTAGAAATGCTAGTAGACGAGTATGTTTTGGAAAATAGGATTTGGAGAGTCATCTCTTACAGTTCCAGAAGAAACAAAAAACTTAACTGAAAAAGAACCCAACCAGAATGGATGTTGTTAGGGTGACTAATCAAAGTATGGAAGAGATATGAAAGAGATGAAATGAAGATAAAAGAAACACTAGCCACCAGGAGACAGAAGGTAGCTGCAACAGATGGATGACCCAGGTGGGACAATTAAGCAAGTCTACTTTCTAGTCTGGGGCATTAGCAATAGTTTCAATACTGACTCATCTGCAGCAAGATAGAAAACTATAGGCATGCATATTTGTCAAACGTTATCACTATAGTATACAGGTATGAAATGCACATAAGTATAAATAATTTTTATAACAAAAACTAGTAACAAAGAAATATGAATAACATAGTGTCCTTTCCAAAGAACATCTTTAGATATCTGCAAAGAAAAAATAATAAAGTTGTATAAAATATAATATTTATTGAAATCTTCAAATATTATAATGATGTTTTAAAATACTAATTAAAATAGTTCCTATAGATGATACCATTCATTTGTGAACAACACATTTAAAATAGTCTTATGTTCTCAAACAGATCTACCTCCAGAGATCAGACGGACACAAATATTGGATGAAACATCAGACATCGAAGATCCTGATGTTACTGAACATGGCTACAAAGACACTGCCTCCCACCAAAGAAGATGAAAATCAGGAAGCAATTGAAACTGTGTAGCCAACTACTAATGAACCTGTTGTGACTTCAATTGTTACACCTACTGTTGTGACTGAACCCACTATACAAAGTGCTACATTTACATGAAGATGGCAGTCTATACTCAGGGAAGGCTGTGCCACTAGGTAAGCAGGTACTGCACCAGTAGAAAACATACATGCCCTAGAAACATCAACGCTAAGAATTCAAAGAAAACAGCATAGGGCTACTTCTGAGTTAAAGTAAATACAAAAAAAGCGTGTGAGTGCAATAGCATGATATGGTGTGGTATGTCAGGTATAACTCATGCAGAGAGGGATCTACGTCAAGCGATAACAATCAGAGGCAAACACGCATAGCCAAAGACCCGTCTGTTGAAGGATTGGCATCTGCAACAACCACAATGTGAAAATGCAACTCTAGTATGCAAGTTGAAATGGAACGTCAGTGTAATGATTTAGCCAGAAGTCTGGCACAAATGACACACTCTAGAAAAAATACAACCATTTAGTGTGTCTAATAGATCCAATATTGCACATCAAGAAAATGAAGAAGAATCTAACATTGGTAGTTTGTTACACCTGAGTGCACAGAGAGATTCCAATCTAACATCATGTGAAAATAAAAACTTCAAGATTTTCTAGAGGTAAATTATTACATTTTTTCTTTCATATATTTTGGTTTCACTATTTTAATTTGTAGCCACCGGAAATATCATTCTATGTTATCAGGTTAAAAAATGCAAGTCAACATTTGGTTGTAATCTAAATTTTAATAATTTTAATTAAAAAAATCTTCACAAAATAATATGCATTTTTTATTTACCTTGAAATCAATTATGCATTAATGACTTTGGGCAGCTCTGGAAGCATACAGTCTTGTGGGGCTGAGAGGTGGAGGTCTAACTAGATTTTCATCCTCAACGCCTGAATCATATGATCCTATTTCAGAAGACATACCTTTACCAATTGCAATTTTGTGTAACACTGCATATGTGGAAATAATTTTGCAGGATGTTATAGGGTAATATTCCAATGCACCACCAGTCTTATGAAGACATCAACAGCTTCCTTAAAGTAAACCAAATGTCCTTTCAATCACATTTCTGTTTTGCTTATGTGTATGATTGTACCTACTCTTTCTTGCTGTTCTTCGTTGAACATATGGTGTTAGAATTCAAGGTTTTAAGGAGTATGCAGTATCCCCTGTAAAGATATAAAACTATTTAATTATATATATTTACATTATTCTAGTTTATTGAATCGTTAATTTACTTAAACATGTATTCTTACCAAGGAACCACTCATTTCAAACTCTCCTACACCTAGCTGGTTTCATATTGCACAACATTTGAAAATGTAAGAATCGTGGGTACTCCCTGGACACTATGCTGCAATATCTATGATGAGGCCTGAGGCATTACAAACCACCTCCGAGCACCAGGATACCCTCCCGGCTGAGTTATGCTCTATGCATATACGCATAACATAATCCATATATTTAGAGAGTGATGCCTTTTGCATTTCGTTTAAATATACTCTGTTTCAGAAGGTAGAGAAATGAGGCTATGTGATCTCTCCACAAATCTAAAAACACATGTAAAATTGGAAATTGAACAAAATGCTACCTCTGCGGCTGGTAAATGTGGGTGTACTTGTAAAGCGCACTGTGACTCCATGGAGTATCCTGGCGCTGAAGACAGCTGGGGAACCCGTCCTGGTTTTCCCTGTGAGATGGTCCCTTTCTGGGTATCTCCAAGGTGAAACCAAGCATCTCCGGTGTCTGTGGGGGGCCGTTGTAGAGATGAGGCAAGCTTAATGCCCAGAGTTGCCAAGTGTGTTCCTGGTTAGAGTAGGTACCGAAGCGAGAATTATCGAGTCCGTTTTGACCCTGGTCCACGACCCTGCCGTGTCGGGAATTGAACCCTGGTCGATTCTCTGCTTACAGGTCTGCTGCCTCTAACCAGTGAGCCACATCAACTGGGATATGAGAAACAAATGTGGATTTATTATTTTTCTAGCATAGCTTTTAAAAAGGTCTGGAATATTCTAGAAAGGGCGCTCAGTGATATTCCTCCAGCAACAGCGACTGAGCCCTGATTGATCCCATATGCAAGGAATTGAAGGCTACATAAAACTTGAATATTTGTTGGGATAGACGCACTACGCTGGGTGGACCTGTCTAAAAGAGAAATTAATTTCACTAAATCTGTACCAACTGTTCACCTCCTCAACAGTTTTTTTCAAAGAAAATCGCCCTTTATCTAAAACTCTTCTTCCTTGTCCTCCTTCTCTACTGAGCTGCTAAGGTGCTGCCTCCTCCTCCCCATAGCATCCCGTGCTTCTATTGTGAAAGAGCTCAATGCATTTTGGGGGACATTTTATACCTTACGACTGGTTACCATTAGGTTCAAGTTTGTGTTATTTTGCACTGTGCTATTTGTTCACTTGGCAACTATTCGTAATTTGCAAATGCTTCTACTTTCAATTTGAGATTCTATCTGGCACATGAATCAACAATGCCATTTGCGATTCCTTATTAGCGAAAAATAAGGATTCGCTAATAAGGAATAGCAAAAGGCTATGCATGTAGAAATCGCTTAAAAAATTGCGATTTCTAAACATTCCTTAATTGCGACTCGCAAATTGCGAGTCGCAATTAAGGAATGCCATCCGATTCATTCCTATGGGCCTACAGGCCCATAGGAATGAATTGGAGATTGCACGAGCAATTTGCGAGTACCAGTAGGTACTCGCAAATTGCTCATGCAATTTCAAGGGTGCAAGGGTGTCAAAATGACACCCTATTGCACCCCTGAAATTGATCTGTGCACATATGTCGCACACACACATGCCCTAAGGGCATGTGTGTGCGCAACATGAAACTTTGAAAAATGCACAAAAGTGCATTTTTCAAAGTTTTTGCAAATTACCATGAAGTTCAACTTCATGGTAATTTGCTCCCCCTATTAGCGAAATCGCTAATTTTTTTACTTTAATGCATTGCATTTAAGGAATCTCAATTTGGGATTCCTTAACTGCAATCGCAATTTAAGTAATCGCAATTTAGAGATTACTTAAATTGCGATTTTTGCATTTGGGATGATGCATCCCAAATGCAAAAATACCGGTCGCAAAGGGGCAAATTCTGAGAATCTGCCCGTTTGCGACCGGTTTTTCCTTTGATGCATGTGCCTGTATGTTTGCCATTCACTATTTAGAAATCACTAAAAACATTCAATAAATAAAAAAATCAGTAATTATTCTTTTCGCTCTGCTATTTTAGCAAACCTAAGTTTACAGACACACGGTAAATCACAGAAGACCTGCATAACAGTCGCAAACCATTTTGAAAATAGTTTGTAATTTATAAAACTTTCATACATCAGGTCTTCAGTTTCCTGCAGTTTTGTTAATGCCTCCTGCATTTTGCAACACTCCTCACTCATAATCCTTCTTGTTCTTCATGGTTGTATGTGTGCAACATCTAATTATCTCTTAAATATTAATCCAACCCTGCATGGTATTGTAGGTATAATACCAGAAAATTGTGAAAACAAATGCGCTACAAAAATACTGTAGCAAATATACTGACCACCACAATTTCATCAAGGTAAGTATATATAAGCAAGTATAAGTCTACTTTACTTAACTCTGCATATTTGCACCTTGATAACTTATATATCACTTAGGTACATGGGTGTGAAGTTAACAATAGTAAATTTAAATTTTCCTGTATATACTTACCTTGACAATACTCTAGTAGTCAGTATTTCAGCTACAACTTTTTTGTTGCCTATCATATTGTGACATACAGCTAGTGCCGTATGTCCACTTACCTCAAAGTAGCTATAAAATTAAATATTAATGCTCTCAGGGGCATATGTACAAGAAGTTAACGCCGCGTTAGCGGCACTTTCCCGCCACTAATGCAGCGATATTTTTATTGCAGTATGTACGAGCTGTCGCTAACCTTTGTTAGTGGCAGTTTTCTGGCGAAAATTTTTATTTTAAAGATCGCAACTTCTGTTAGCGGTGATGACATGCAAGGGAGGCGTTGCCGTGCAAAAAGGCCGCTAACCCCACTTCGTGATATGTACAAGGGGATTCCTGATCTTTGGAGCACCGAAAAAGCTGCCTCTAACTTCAGTTAAAGGCAGTTTTTCAAGACCAGAAAATAGCTGGTCTTAAAAATGAAGATAACCCTTGGGGCCTCATTTCAGCAGGTTTTGTTGCTGGACCGCGCTGCAAGCAATGTTTCTGCGCTGCCCTGCGACAAAACTACAGGGCAGGACTGCGCACCATCAATAAGATAGTGCGCATTCCTGGGCCTCACTCATGCAAAGTGTTGCAGCTCTGCGACAACACAGCATTGCAACACTTTTCACTACCCCCTTCTTGTGACACCACGGATGCACTGTATTTACTTGACAGCACTCCATGACACAAGTAATGACAAATACGTCTGGAATCCTGACGTATCTGTCTGCGCTAAAGTCACCCATTGCTGCAGTCGTGTCACAACCATGTCGCAACTCCAGCAATGCATGGGGCCAGCCTATCCCTGTGGCACTGTGTCACCCTTACCCCTGCCATCATGCAGGCGTAAGGTACTGACGCAGTGCCATTCTTGAGGGGCGCCCGGGTGTCGGTGCAGGCAAAGATCCATTGGTGCGCACTGCGGTGGTGCTGAGGGATTTGACGAGACATACGTCAGTGGCCTTGATCCAGTTGCCAGAGGTTGTGTACGGTGGGCATGGTGAAGACGTGATGTATACAATGATGGTCGGTACAGGAGAGTCCAATGGTGGGGCTGTAGTTGAAGGTCCCGATGGGGTGTCCTGCTATGTGGCTTGCTGCGGTGACTTGCTTCTTGAGTCTGATGTTGGGGAGCAACCCCAGGAGGGGGTAGTGTTTTGGTCACTGGGGTTGTCCAGGTGGAACTTGAGTCAGCCGAGTAGGATTTTGTCAGTGTATGGGAGAGCCTGGTGTTCAATGAGGTCTACAATGGTATCTGAGAATGGTTGTCCATGGTCTGGGGGGCCTGCAGATGAGGGTGCCGCAGAGGATGGGGTTGGGGTTGGTCCGGATCTGGATGTTGTGGTGTTCAATGGTCACCGTTGGGTCATTAGTGTGCGTGGTCAGTCGGAGTGTGCTTCTGTAGGTGATGGCAATGCCTCCTCCTGGACGGTCGGGGTGGTTCTTGTGGGTGATTTAGTAGCCGTCAGTGATGTTGATGGCGATGTCCGGTCCGGAGCAGATGTTGGTCCTGGCAGGCGATGTGGCATTCAGGGTTGATAGCGAGGAGGGTGCTGGCGCTGTAGGGGTAGAGTGTCCAAGAAGAAGGATCCTTGGTGCTGAGCGCGGTCCAGGGGCAGACGGACGCAGATGGGCTTGTCTATGGCTAGCCTTTGGCATGGGAGACGTCCATTACAACGCAGGCATTACATCGTAATGCCTTTAGAACGCAAATTCAACAACGTAGGTGCCTTTACATCGCATTCCATTGCAATGCATTGCGAGGTCAGTAATGGGGTGTTTTTAATTTTTAGGGTGGGTATGGGTTTCGGGTGTCAGAGATGAAATGTGGGGTGTATTATGAGGTAAAATTTGAAATTTAGGGTGGGTTTTGGGGTCAACCATGAAAATTGGGGTGTGCATTTGGGTCAAATATGTTTTTTTGGGGGGGGGGCCAACTCTATAGATACCTTCAATTCCGGCACGCTATTTCCCCTAGTTTGGAGGGCTTAGAGTTATTAGCTGAGTTTAGCCTGATTGAGGAGAAGGTGTTCATGGGCGATCTCCAAGACCACAAGATCTCAAAAATGTACCAATCCCTGGTTACGCATAGCTCCCCCATGCTGTAGAAACTCAGAGAGGCCTGATAAGGTGATGTGGGCCCACTGGAGGAGGAGGACCAGACGGAGGCCCTGGCCTCCCCGCGGGGGGCTGCCGTAGCCGTACGTTTACGCCTTATCCAGTTCAAGTACCTTCATCGGATATACTCCACCAGAGTTAGGTTGTGGAGGGCAGGTTTGGTGGCCTCCCCTGTGTGTCTCAGATGCGAGCGGGAGGAGAGTACCCTGACACATACAGTCTGGCACTGCTCTGCTTTGGCATGTTTCTCGTGGGGAGTTATGGCCTGTCTCTCAGAGGTGTTGGGTTGGGACCTTCCCTGCTCACCAAAGCTGGTACTCCTACATGTTATGGACGGGGTTGGGGGCAACATATACAACACCATCTTATGTTGCTGGGGTTCACTATGGCTAAAAGAGATATTGCCAGGAAGGCACCGGTAGCGCCCTCAGTGTCCGCATGGAAGAGCGGTCCAGACTTCTGCATGGGCCTGGAGATTCCCATCTTCATGGCAAGAGGGTGCCCGCTTAAACATTTTAAAATCTGGAAGCGATGGGCGGATTATCGAGGCTTGGAGTTGGAACCTGTCTATAGGGCAGGGCCCCTCGACCCGGCTTAACTCTCTATTTTGTTGAGGCTGGACATAGTTTCAGGTGCAATGACGGACTATACTTTTAGCAGAAGGTGCTTTTTCTGTTAATGTGCTGCTCTGGGGTGGACGTTAATGCAATGGGGGTGGGTTGTGGGGATATGGTTATTTTGTTGGTTTATCATCTGTATTGCTCTCCATTTCTTCTTGCTTTGCTCATGTAAAGAGTCAAAGTCATGATGATATACGTTTCTTATGCAGACGTTTCTGGGGTACAGAGCTCTGCTCTATATGTGCTACTTGATGAATAAAATCTGTTTTAAAAAAAATATATGATTTTTTGGGTTTGTTTTGGGGGCTCAAAGATGAATTTTAGGGCCAGTTTTAAGGTTGCACCCACTGAAGTGGGAATAGTAATGTTTACATCTCCGCAATCCAACACCTTGCCTACTGTTGCAATATGCCTAGTATTAGTATGCATTGTGATGAAATGAGATATAATGGTATGCGTCGTACCTCCATATATACCTTAGGCACACCAGTTGTATGCACGCTGCGTATGGCCGCACAGCGGCCGCCATTGAGAGGTATAGCCGGGGGACTGGACAGCTGGGAGGTGGGAAACGCCAGAAAGAACACTGGATGGGGCGTGGATGCGGGGGGTGTGTGTGAGCGGGTGTTGTAAATATTTAAAGGAGAGAAATCTTACCTCGAGGCCGGGTCCCATGTCTTTGTTGCTCCTGCTTTCCTGAGTCTGCTTCCAGGAACAGGAAGTAGGCAGCCAGGCTCCCTCCCCTAAGCCAATCACAACGCTGCAATGCGGCATTGGGATTGGTCATTAGTGCCTGGATGAGGTGTTCAGTCAAGGGCTGGAGGTGTGGGCATGTTCTCCATGCAGACTGTAATGCAGCCTGCATTGCGAATAGGACAGTGCGCATGACTGCTTTGTGCGGCCTGAGCGGGCCAATCAAACAGTCACTGTGCACTTGAGTGAGCATACCACTCCGCCCCTGTCCTGCTCCGTGAGTGGAGAAGCCCTACCCACCTTCCCGCCCGCAAAGGAAACATGGCACGATAACATCAGGAAGTTATCATCATGTGATGATTGCTCCTCTTGCACTGCTTGGAAGCAGTGGGGCGACGCTCTTCTTCCATAGCGGATGAGCCGACACTGGGGATGCGTCATCTACCGGTTGCTAAGCCTGGGTGACTAGACCTCGGGCCTCCTCCGCTATGTGTCCCACCTTCTCCTTACCTGGACATTGACACCGTGGCACAATCCACTGCACTCTCTGCAAATCTGTGACTCAGCCAGCAGGAGCCTCAGCCAGGTGGGATTTCACTAGCGTGGGTAGAGCAGTCCCCGCCAAGTCCGCTGGTGAACCTCCAAATGCAGTTGATGCAGCAGGGCCCCCTTAGGCATGAACTTGCAGCGCTCCCGCAGCACAAGTTTGGCACAGCTCAGGGGCCTCACCCTCCACAGCGTCAGGCCAGCGCAACCTCATCCGGCCAGTGATGCAGAAAGGTGCTGCCCACCGTTGGTAATCCTCTCTGTGCACCCCGGTGTAGTGGAGGATCGCAGTATGCAATGCAGTCCTCCCTGCATTGGTGCGCAGGAGCGCCTCCACAATTCCCAGCTCCAAGGGGCGCAAGGCGGTCTTCTCACACAGGTCAGCAACGTGTCTCCATGCGTCCGGCCAGACTTCACCACTAGGTATGGGCGATCGCTGCGACTCAATGTCTACCACCACGGCTCATCAACTCCACAGCTCCTCCGCATCCCACTCCAGGCTCCAGACGCAGGTCCAGCAACGCATCCGGGCTCCAGAAGCAGGTCCAACAACGCACCCAGGCTCCAGGCGCAGGTCAAGTGACGCATCGAGGCTCTCATCCTGGTCATCCCGGATGTTGGGTGGCTTGAGGGGGTTGTTGATGTGTGCTGCACTTGGCCCTGGCTGCTCCATTCTGCATTTCATTTTTTTGGGCCTATTTTCTATTGAAGGTCGACTGATAGGCTATTTTTTCCATTAGAGGCCTTTCGTTGGTTTTCGCCCACTAACGCCGGAATTCCTATCGCCATCACGCTAACGTTAGCGGTAGTTTTCGCCAGTCCTTGTAAACATGCCCCTCAATGTATTCATGGCACGTACAAAACACTGATTTCTTTCTCACACAATACTGATGTCCTTTCCAAAATGTTATCCTAACTTAAACATTCCTGTTTCAGTGGGTTACCCTCATCATCTGCTTCTATGTCTGATTGTGGAAAATTTCAGAAAAGATAAAAACCAGGGGCTGTTAGGACATTCAGTAAGGTTTTTAATTGTTCACTCATCCACAAACCTCTCACCAACAGTATAATTTGAACAAGTCCTTCCAATGGTCCCTATAGACGGAGGTATCTGCAGGAATTGGGTTTCAATTATTCATTTGAAAGCTATTTGCTTCTCTTCCACAGTGAATGAAAGGTGTACTAATATGCACACAAACCCACCAAGGATGTAGCTTGGTGGTATCACATGATCAAACCAGTTACAGACATGTAAAGCACCCAAGTACTTAATCTGGTATGAATTAATGAATAATTAAAACAATTTTTATTGTAGTTGCATTTATATAGCGCTTACTACCCCTGACGAGACGTCGAAGAGCTATAATGCAGCAGTGACCTCGCAAGGGTAATACGGGAGGGTGGGAAGCAAGGACTAGGCTAAGGCAAACATAGAGAAAAGGTAGTATGGAAAATCATTTGCAGAATACAAGGAAATTGATAAGAGGGTACAGATAGATAGATAAAGAAATGCATATCTCAGCAGATAAAAAGGAAAAAACCCTACCTCCCAGTCTGACACCACACACCCAAGATACAGCGATTGGGCTGTGGCTAATGTGAGATTTCTACAACAAACAGATCTTTCCAATCAGGTGTACAGAAACGGCAGGCCAGAGCTGATGCTACCCTCACTACAAACCACACATTTGATTAAGTTTCTTGTCCACAGGAAACAGCAGATGTCCCCTCTGTCAAAGACCAAATAGTTTACTAGCTGCCATGTTTGTGATCATTTCCAGGAAATTACTTATGTATTTAGCAAAGCCGCGGAAAATAGGATTTGCAGGAAAGAAATAAGAAGTACACGCAGGGCCGGCTTTAGTGCGACAATCGTTTTTGGTGCCCCACACATCCCATTACAACCTCATCAGATTCTCTCTCTACCCCCGGGCAAAAGGGCCCCTCATCTCTCCAATCGTAAGTATTACTAAATACAGCGCCCCCCTCAGGTCAGCGCCCCCCTTCACAGGTCAGCACCCAGTGCGGCCGCACCGCTCGCACTGCCCTAAAGCCGGCCCTGAGTTCACGCCCTTACGCAATCTGAGGTGAAGGCAAATCGCCTTCTTGTTCCAAAATGTTGTAAATATCGATCAGGGGGCGGAGTTATTCAGTGCTGGCTCCGGCCACTTGGAATGCACTGCCACATAAAATTCGGCAGGAAATGGCGTAAGTTGTTAAAAACTTGGCTTTTTAAAACAGGCCTATGACAGCACATAATAACTTTCTGTGTTTCTCGGTCGAATAACTGTTGTGTGTATGCGCCAAGAAACCATTGGTGAATATGCCCGCTATAAATAATAATAACATAACAAAAAAGGACTTGCATACTCTTGCAAATAATAGTTCAACTGGTTTACCCTAAGCTTGTGTAACCGGAAGGAGGCGGTACAGGGCAGAGCCGGTTAAACCTGTACAACTGGAAGGATCAAATGAACGAGGTGGATTCCCATGTAACACTGTAACAATGGAGCCAAGCGAAAAGTGAACATTTTTCTTCGAAATCAATGAGGTACAGAATAAGCTACAACTTTACTTTTTCAGAGGAGCATAAACACGTGCAGGTAAACAAGGACAAACATATAGCGTTAAATATATAGAGGTAATTTAAAATACAAAAAATGCCCAACTTGAAGTCCTATTAATAACCAAAGTAGGCCATGTGGAGCAGGTTCCCTAAACAAAAAATTAGAACCTTGAAATGTTGAGAGCTCCGGTCTTATAATGAATGACTGTTATAAACCCTGGTCCACCAACATTCAAATGTTTGCCTTCATTTTTCTACCTTTTTAATTTATAAAATAGTACCCTTAGTGGGTGGAATGCTCTAATAGCTTCACAGCCCTTCTGCCTCCGGCTATACCAGTTGTTAAAGGCCCTCACCTTAGTTACAGGGAACTCAGGTTCAGGACTTTCAACAATCGGTATAGCCCTTGGCTATATTAAAATCTCTGATTTTTTACACATCGGTCAATCCCTGCTCTATTCGAGACATGTTTCTCAAGTTATTTGTGTCAGTTAGCACATCCTCGTCTGCATTGTGACCTGTTACTATGGTTACACAATATAGATCTAGGCTAAAGTTCTAGTTACAAGACTCAGAGAGTCAGCTAAAGTCAGATTATATTGAAACAAAAAAGAATAATTTTAAGTGTAATGAGATGTTCCCACTTCCAGCAACCTGAATCGGTAATATAGGCATAAAAATGTTTATGCAGCGTTTATGCACTGGTTGGTTTCAGCATGCTTTTTCAGGAGTGAATTTTGTGATACGCCTGGGTAGTTATGAAATGTCCATGCTTGAAGTGAGTGTGACATAATCTATTTTACAAGAGTCAGTGTAGATCTGTTTGAGTAGTTTACACTACACAGTCATATCCTATGCACATGTAATTTTGACAACGGAGGAGTGATTAGAGTAAGACAAAACAAATGAGGAACCCACCTTAGAGTTGTCGCCTTGTGTGTATTCACGACTATTTTGGAATCCATTTCTCACAATTCACTGTCCGCTACTATAGTACTGGAGTTGGTGCTTTTGAAAGTTTGCAAAACTATATTGAAGTGTGTCGAAAGTGATCTGTTAGCTTGGTTAATAAAAAAACGAAAATTACCTCGATTTTTCTACAGAGCTTCAAATCACATTTGTGTTGAAATTGAACTGTGCGAAATAGCACTTTCCAATTTTCTTAAACTTAAATGCACAGAATTTATGGAATGGGTGGGATCCGTACACATAGGATAGTAGTAATCTGTCTGCAATGTGCACGAATACCTTACTGATACACACATGCATTATGCCATGAGTTGTTCACATATGAATAGGACCCAAAGTTACTCATAGACTATGACTATTCGAGGCGCATTCCAGTCCATCGCTGTTCGCATACTCTGCCACTCGAGACAAAGGTTTGCATTGTGCAAATCAGTACCTACTCTGCTCCTCATGGAATGAGTCTGTTCCAAACTCCCATCAATCCCTCCAAAGGGGACCACAAGCAATCCCAGACCTGTTTCGCCATACTTAGGACTCTTTGGTAGGGTATACCTTGAGTTATATGGCACAGTAAGCATGGGATCAGGTCTCGGGATACCCATCAAACTTAGGGTTTCAACTGCAACAACAACAAGATGATGGACTGAATGCTTGAAATAATCTCAGTCACTGGCAATCATTGGGCCGCTTTCCAGTCCATCGTTTTTTATCATTATGCCACTCTAGAAAAAGGCTTACCCTATGCAAACCAGTATAGACCCTGATTCTCATGGGAAGAGTCTGTCTACAACTGCCCGGCAAGGCACCATCCATAAGGGACCACAAGCAACCCCAGACCGGTTTTGCTCTACTTAGGGCTCGTCAGTAGGGTACAGCTTGAATCTTGAGTGAAGGAGAGAAGCACTTAGGACACCAAAGCTAGAGGGACCAAGCCTAGTAACCTGCTGTGCTCCCCCACATCCCCTGGAACGGGTGGAAGAGCTTGGGAATGCTAGCCCCTATAGAAGAACAGGTGTTTGGGGGACCTGGATGCCCCAGGGTGCCTCTATGGGTGTTTGAGCCCCTTCCTGACTCGGGGGGAGGGGCATTTGCTGCACCTGGTAAGGAACAGTGAGATGTGCAGGGAATGGTGCACATATGAAATACACTACTAGACACCTCAGGCCCCTGGGGACCTGGGCTCAGAGAGGGCCCCCGGATGGTTCTGCATCCTCCCTTCCATATGAGGTTGACGAGGTGCTTAACAAATGAGCTGCAAGAGCCCAGCAGGGGGCCATTGACAAATACGCCAAGCCCATATCGAAGAAGGGAGCCTGGGGGTGCACAGGGGGGTCTACCCAAGCAGAGCCGGGGACCGGTTAGTGTCTGCAATAATCCAGGCCATTCATGAATCCAGGGAGGCCTTGGAGGGTTGGATAGACGGTGTTGAGGTGGAGGTGTCCCTCATTTGCCAAGACTTACGGAAGGTGACAGCGCATGTTGGAGGTAGAGATGAGGGTCTCCTCCACAAAAGACGATCTGCGAGCCCTGAAGGCTGACTATATCAGTGCATGAGGTAGCGTAACAACTGGAAAAAATGGCAGAAGATGCCGAAGGTAGATCAAGACGGCACAACTTGTGCCCGGTGCGTATTCCGGAGGGCCTGGAAGGGGCCCACCAGGAGCACTTTTTCACTAAATGGTTTCGCTTGTGGTTTCCGGAGGCTCACCTGTCGCCCTACTTTGTCATCTAATGGGCTTGCCCAGAGTGTGCCACTAGGTGCCCCACCACATCCAGTAATGTTTGGACTGTTCAACTATGCAGTCATGGACACCCTCTTGGCTGCAGCCTACACCCAACAGACGGTACTTCTGGAGTCCAACAGGGTGATGAATTTTCCAGAGTACACCCGAGTGCAGCAACAACGGTTAGCGTTCGCAGCAGTGAAGGTCAAGCTCAGAGCAATGCAGATGCAATACATGCTTACATACCCTGTGAGACTCTGATTTGCTTTAAAGCAAAGAACCTGATTTTTTAAACCCCGGTGGAGGCCTGAAGGTGAGTGGAGGAGAGACCACCCTTAAAAGATCAGGGGAGAGCAGGAGGCCACCTCTTGGGGACAGATCTGTTAAGAACATTCCTTCTTCAGCTACTCAGGAGGAGAGAGAAGCGCAGGCATGCATGTTCGGCAGCTGTTGGCCCATGTTAAGACAGGGAGTCCTCTCAGTCAGAGGAGGATCTCTTGGAAGCGACAGGTCCAACAGAGAGATGCAGAGGATCACCTGGGAGGGAGTCATGAGAAGGGGAGGCTCTCGACCCCCAGTGCTATTTTGGCAGACACTGATCCCTTCCATGAGTCACAAGAATGAAAGAATATGCAAGAGGGGAAAATCTAGCTAGACCCCATGTGGCCATGGGCACTGCAAACAAGACAGTACAACCATGCAATTCAGTGGTGAACAGCAGGATAGCTATTCTGGAAGTAAGAGGGGTAAAATGGCTCTACATTGTTATTGTGTGTTTGAATGAGGTTGGGGAAAGTTGCGGTACAGGGCAACAGATACTTCCATTCTGAAAGTGTGATGTAGGAGGAGTTTTTATGTAGGACACATGTTGAATCTCGCAGTCGAGGGAGTTCACTGTTTTGCTTTCTTGTTAATGTCGCTGGAAGACCTGATATAGATCGATAAGGAACACTGTGCAGGGGCCCCGAGTCAACCTAATCCAGGGACATACTCCAATGATGACTAGTCAGTAATGCATGGCACAGACAGCAAGTGGTGACGTAGATCGCCTTCCATTGCTACCCTGGAACGTTAATTGCCTGTTAAATAAGGTTAACAGAGGGATGGTCACAAAGTAAATCCAAAGACAGGCACCGGATTTGGGGCCTGATTTGCGACTAGCCATCTGCGACACATACAATGCAATTTACAACAGTGTCTCAGACACTGTTAGCGATTCCTAATGGGGTCGCAAATTGCCTGCCTCAGTAATATTCGTGAGGCAGGTGCTATTTGCGACCCATTAGCAATGGCCAGCACTCACAGGGATCGTGGCCTGCTGGGGTCAGCAAACCACCATGTCTGTGATTGCTTTTTTAATAAAGTTTTTTTTTTTTTAATGCAGCCCGATTACCTGAGAGGAAAACGGGATGCATTTAAAAAATGAAACGTTACCGTTTCATTTTTTAAGAGCAGGCAGTGGTCCCCTGCCTGCTCTTTTCGCATCGATTCACAAAGGACCCCTTCCCGTTTGCGAGTGGCTTACCACCTACTTGGAGTAGGTGGCAAACTGCGAGTGTATTGCAGCCGCAAATGGGGTCGCAAACAATCGTACATTCCATTGTGGCTCGCTAGTAGGAATGGACGCCCCTTCCTAATAGGGAGTCGCAAACGCTACTCAGACCGACTCGCAAAATAGCATTCGTACATGCCAGGACCCTTTTTTTACAGTTGCAAATGGGCCGATTTTATGGACAGAATATTGAACAATGTTCCATGCTTACTGCACCACTGGATTCAATCTAGCCTGGATGATGAGGGGTGATACCCTCAAACAAGTCCCAGGATGTTTGTTTCTAGTCCAGGAAGAACCTGGCCTGGCAGTTGTGGCTGGACTGTTCCCATGAGGAGTAGGGTTAAGGCTGATTTTCATATGGCCAGGTCCAAACTGGGGTGGTGTGATGGGCAAAAACCGATGGATTAAACCCAGATCTGTTGACTGGGTACATCATCTGTTCTTTTTGCTTTTGTTACCTTAAGTGGGAAGGTATGCCCAGACGTGGGTGCCTTGCTCACTTTGTCCCTGGATTCAAGCTAGCCTGGCTTATGATGGGTGTTAACCCAAAACTGGTCCCAGAATGCTTGTTTCTGGACCAGGGAGGACCTGGCCGAGTAGTTCAGACTCACTGTCCCGGCTCATCGTAGTGATCCATAGCCAGTGCCACCGGCTCCTCTATTCACCCCAGCTGCTGCTAGATCTCTTTAACGTGTTCTGCTTCCTGTTGTCTCATGATTTTAATCTCTCCTAACAGTTCTTTCAGCAGATGCATCATACACCTGGAACCAAGACTTTCCATAGCACGCTCCTTGGGGAGAATTTCTGAGGTGACAGGCATTTTCAGTAACATATTGGCCAAGCTTGAATCTCCAGAGTCAATAAAATTGCATGACCATTGTTCTGAATCTTCCATACTATTTTTATTTCGGGCTCTCATCAAGTTTTTCTGAGCTTCCACCTCTGTCTCCGACCTGAGTGAGGGGTTGGAAACAGGGCCAGACTGGGATCGCAAACCAGCCCTGGCAATCGAGTTGGACCCGTCGCGGGGGTGGGGAGATGGTGCACTTGGAAAACACTGCAGCTGCTTTTGTTACTGCCCCTGGTAACAAAAACAGCTCCCCAAGTGTCCAAAACCAGCCCCCACCCTGGCAGCCCACCGGGGAAACGCCAGGTGCCTGCTACTGCCAGTCCGGCCCTGGTTGGAATTCCCCTCCCTCTCTCCAGCATTTTCAGACCCCCTGCCTGAGACAGAGCTGTCTCTCACATTAATGGTGCCTGGAGCCCCATCTCCCATGGTCGTAGTCAAGGTCAAAGTGAACACCACATGACTCTCCACATTTTGGACATGGTATAAGTCTCTGGCCATGACTTGTCTATTTTCTGTCCCTCTATTTGGACCACCGGGCCCTCTAGATACCTCTTTTGTTAAGGCTGCTGTTCCTACTCCCATCACTGTTTGGCACAGCTGTCCGCTGTCGCACTTCATACTGCTAACCATATCTTGAGTCGAACTGGTCATCTCACTTTGGCTCCTTTTCTTTATCTGGAGGTCCTGTTAGTAGATCTGAATAAGCTCCATAGTCTTTATCTATTTGAGACAGCTGCTGCAAAGATGCTAAATACGGCCAAATGGGGCAGCATCTTGAATGTTTGAAGCTAGTAAAACTGACTCCATTACACTATCCCCTTTAGCAGCTTGTTGTAGCACATAACAAACTAGATGCAGTTTTCGATATAGTGCCTTGCTTTCATCCCTTTTGGAGGCTTAGTTTGCCCCGAGCATCTTGTAGTATATAGGCCGGTGGCTTCTTAGAATATATTAAGTATTCATTCCCTCCAAAACGGGCAGGTTGTTCTCTCCCCAATACTCCCGATCACACAATCGCAGAGAGACAGACTCGATAATACACCTTAAGTGTTGCCTACTGGGTCTTAATAATTAAGGCTCCCGGTTTTAAGGTATATCTTTTCTTTTACCATTTCCATCTGTAGTTATCCATATTTATTGTTTGCCCATTTTATTGATACATATTTCTTTTAGTTCCTGAAGAATAAATGGAGTCGTAAAATGGTGTATTTACACATTTATTTAACTCGTAAACATCCATTCACACTTTGATGTCTGTCGCGTTTTAGCAAATTAAGCATCCAAATATAACATTCCATGCCCTCTACAAATACCCTTAGTATGCTGGAAGACCCGGACGCTGCTGATAAAGCACTGTCGGACTGGATTCTCCGGCCACTGGACTTGCTTATCCCTGCTAAGTAGTCCAAGTGCTGCAATACCAAGTCCAGTTCTTGGTATAATGACAAGCTTGGTGGTATGCGTAAAGCATGAAAAAGACTGGACCGGTGTGGAGACAGGATTATGATCCGATCTCGAAGAGGTGCTATCAGGCAGCCATCAAGAATTATCCAGGGGACAGCCCCCCCTTTCTCCTCCCTGATCCACACTATTAAACAAGGGGTGCCACAGGGCTAAGCAATGAGCCCCACGCTTTTTAACCGTTAGCAGCTGTGGATAGGATCAGAGGGTTGACAGTAGTATCGTACGCTGATGATACACAGTTGGTAGTGGCACTCTCGGATTATTTTGTGCAGGATGCCTCCAAGTTCCAGAGCGATCTTGCAGCTATCGCTGAGTGGATGTCTGCCAACTGTCTGCAGCTTAATGCTAGCAAGTCTGAGGTTCTGCTGGATGGGAGGGACTCAGAGCTGTGGAGCGGGCACTGGTGGCATACAAACCTGGGTTGTGCACCCACCCCTAAACAGGTCGTAAACATTTTTGGTGTCTGGGTGGACTCGGCCCTCAGCTTCCAGGTCCAAACTAAGAAAGTGGCAGGGACCTGCTTTGGAATACTGCGGGGGCTCAAACCACTGCTAGGGTTTTTCGATCCGTACATCCGGCAGGTTATCATTCAGGCCTCCATTTTGTCTAGACTGGATTATGCTAGCTCGCTCTACTTTGGGACCATTAAGACAGAGATTCTGAGACTGCATAGGGTCCAGAATGCGGTGGCCAGAACTCGTTTTGGCCTCCCTAGAACTTGCTCTACCTCTAGTGCTATCCGCCGACTACATTGGTTGCCGGTGGCCAGTCGTGCGGAGTTCAAGTCCCTTTGCATTGCTTTTAAAATTCTGAACTCCTCCTCTCCTGGTGTTTTGCCCAACTTGCTTTTACCTTACACACCCACGTGCTAACTCCTTTCCTTGGGTCAACATCTGGCGGTTGTTCCTAGGATGAGGAGGGTGCATGCTGGTGGGCGCTCCTTCCGCACACTGGCTGCTCAACTCTAAAACTCTCTTCCTATATATATATATCCGTAGTATGAATAACTACCTGGCATTTCGTAAGGCAGTTAAAACACACCTCTTCGCTCTGTTTTAGGTCTTGTTGTCTTTCTTTTGTGGTCTCCTAATTTGCTGCTGTTAGTGCTGGGACAGCTGTGCGCTTTATAAAATAGTATAACATAACATAACAAAACACTACACCAACAGGAAAATTATATATAAATATATGTTAACATATGCCTGCATTGAAGAAAATCTCATGCTGCTTTTAAATCCCCATGATCTACTTTGCAGTTAGTCTGGAATTCATGAAGGAAAACAAGGTGTCTCTCACTAGAAGCACAGTTTTCTGTATTTTTCCACTTTTAAAAATAAATACAGACAGGAATAGGTCGTTAATAATGTCAATCAATTCAACAGGAATTTCTCTAAACACATAGTAACCACAGACCACTTCAAAGGATCCGTTAATTTATTACAAAGCCAAAAATAACTGGACATAGAGACACCTCTAAACGAGAATGTAAAAATACATGGGAATCAGCATAAAGGCAAATCTGCGAATAAAGTTGAGGCGATGCAACATGCACAAAACAATTACCTCAAGAAATAGAATGCAGAGGATCAGAAAGCAGGAGTCCAAATTTCACTGCATCAAGGGTTGATGAAAATAAGGCATCAATCTATCCCTACACTGACACTAGAATGACATCCCTACTAAAGCATCTTCAGGAAAAGGAATAAAAGGTGCCAGCATGTAGTATCTTCATAAGAAGTCTCTCCACAATATTAGGTCAAGTAGCAGAAAGCTGCAGAGAAGGAGCTCATTCTAAGATGCTCTCTCTCCAAAGGCAGAGATGAAGTGGGCACTTTCCCTACTCTAACATCGTATTATTGCAAGTGTTTTTCCAAGAGTCCTTACTGGTCACGACATCCGTTCTGGGATAGTGGTGTTCCTGAACAGTAACATGTTGACCTTGATTCCCAGGCTTTCTCTGGTGTGAAAACACAACAATTAATTTTATCGGCTTGAGCTTACAATGTATCTCCTTCTCTCCTTGCCTGAATAATAAAAAAAGACATTATTCTAGCTAACAAGAGCGCTTCTTCCGCCTGCAACACAAAACATGAGCAAGAACGAAATCCACAGCACACATGAAATTTAAACTGTTAATTCTAAAGCGAGAGCTTCCAGGGAAATTGTATTTCAGGCCTACAAGATTCAGCTAACATAAGAAAAATGGCATATGAACATGACTAAATTTCATAGGAAATAAGGCACGTTCCGTAAATATTCCAACCTACACGTAAAATGACACATTAATAAACACATTTAATAAATGAATGATTGTCAGTTGCACAGCATGAATTCTTCACATTAATGTTTTCTGCTAGTTACATTTACTTGTCCAGGTTAATTCTATATGTTACCATTCAATGGCCTATCCACATCATGTTTCACGTTATTACATTTGAGGATCCTTATACTCCATGTTGACACGACAAAGGATTATATGCGGGTGGGCTCTACATGTGTGATTATAAAGCACCCCTGCAAATACAATGCGGTTTCCAGTACATCACTTTCATGGGCTGAAAACTCTGCTTGTATGTACTCCATTCTATGCTCTCACCACCTACTGCTGGCACATCGACACATCTGCCGACGTTATTGATGCAGAGCACGGGGCTTCTAACAGGGCAAATCCCGCCAAACTGCTGCTGCTCAATGCTCAGCTCTTCAAAAACAACAAACAACACACCACGAACTTCACCTTCATGATAGTCCACGCCCTGGCCACGGTACCACGCATCCGGAGAGCCACTTCAGGAGGCAGATCCTTCTCCCATCGAGCCGCTAAAACCTGGAACACCCTCCCCCTCTACCTGCGACAAACCGAAGACTTGCTGACCTTCAGGAGGCAACTCAAGACCTGGCTCTTCGACCAATAACAGCAGCATCCCCCCCCCAGCGCCTTGAAACCCTCACGGGTTTGTAGTGCGCTTTACAAATTATTGATTGATTGTTTGATGCATGAGGGAGGGGTCTTGCCGAAACAGGAATCTAAGTGAAGCTACTCAGGCAGCATAGGGACAAGAGATGTAGGGGATGATTCAGTGACGTAAATGCTCACTGCTTAACATCTGCTATGATCTGGAGGTCATAAGTTCAAATCCACACAACAGCAGCTGAGCTTTCAATGCTTCTGAAATCAGTAAAAGGGAGAATCATTAACTTGAGTAATATTAACACCAGTTACATATAGTGCTTAGAAAAACCAGAAGCTTGGTAAGTGTTACATTTGTAATTATTATACACTTGAAGATTGCCTCACATGCATCCTGTGTGGGTCACCTGCAACTTCCGGTATATTTGTCTTAAAGGACAGACATGAAGCCAGCTTCATGAGAAGCATGATTTGAATGACATGATTAAGCTTGGAAAAAACACAATTAATATCAAAATATCACCCAATCTTTTTAAACTACATTCTAGGGGGTGTACCAAGATGGCGGAAGAGTAATGAGATCCTTCTTCCTCTCTGCTTTGGCCTGCCCAGAAACTAACTCGATCCCCCAGTGATATCACACTTGAAATGGGAATCCAAGACCTATCCAACAGAGTCGGTGAACACAGGATATCAAGGAAAATGAATAACCAATGGAAGGCTTCAAAAGCAAAATAGCAGGATATAAAAATAGTGAGAGCCCTGACTACAGATAAAGGCGAGCCCCTGGCAAGCTACTGAAGAGAGAGAAGCAATCCAACGGAGCAGTAAAGTAAGTGTGAGGTCCAATGCGGAGCCTGGTTCGACCACGGCAAAACGGAAACGAGACAAGAGCAGATCTCTGCACAGTTAGTGGATCCTGACTCTAGTGGTGCCAGGCACCAGGGGTGTACCACAAGCCCCAGCAGCCCCTGTTGCACTGGAGGGCCCCCTTTCCTTCAGGTCCTCTCAAGCCTTTAAGGGGGGGACCCATTTAGCCAAAGGCCAATGAAAAGCTGTGACATATGGGAGACTCCGGGGGAAATCTTTGCATTGTGCAGGGGTCCCATTACTTTTTATTACACCACTGTCAGGCACCAGAGCAGACAGAGATGGCACAGCAGAGATAGGCCAGGGATAATCCCTTACACAAGGGAGGTTTGGGCTGATAGCCTCTGATGGCAGCTCTTCTGCCCAGGTTGCCGGAGAAACTCAACTGGGTGAAATAGGACGAAGAAAAGGGGAAATCTAGGCAAGTGGCTGGTGAGGCAGAACAGCCTGACTCAAAATAGTCTGGTTACCAGAGGGAACAGAACTAAACTGCTAGTACACCAGAGGAACGTAGTAACTGAAAGTGCCATAGCTTGAATGGGTAAAAAGACTGAAGTGGAAAGGCAGCCTGGTGAACCACAGGGACCAACCTGTGTAGAAGGTGAAGATAACATTTAGCAACCCATGCAACAGAGGAAAGGAGGTTCATTTTCAACTTCTGATGTGGCAGAACAACAGCAGTGTAGATGGGCTTGAGACCCAGAAAGCACACCAGTTAGGGTGAGGTAAACCCCAGTCAGCATTTGTGAGTGAGATAAAGCACTTGTGGGGGGCCTTATGAGAGTCTAAACATCACAATCGTAGGAGCAGAGAGGTGAAACAATGGTAGAAGATTCTCTCAACTCGAGTCAATTTAGGAATCCCCACGCTGAAGTAGTTAATGAGCCTGATCTAATGTCCAAGGTACACTACGTGAACCACAAGAAAGAGGCATTTAAAGCACTGTATGCCCAAGAGGTATGACGCGGTTGAGTAGGTATGACGACCTCTGACGACCTCTCTTGTGATCTCCATTGAGGAAATGAGTCTATCTTCTGGAGATTAGCACAGCAATTCTTCAGTCTGATAGCTAGATTTAAGGGAAGGAGTAAAATGTTCCCAGATGCCACTGGAGATCAAGTATCTCACCATGTGTACATCGGCGGGGGCAATTGATCAAGGGAAATCCTCCCCCTAGTTAGGTCTTCAGCCTCTCCTAACTGTGCCATCTCAGTTATTACTCCTTCTCAAGACCATGTAGAGAGATTTTCTAACTTCTTTGAAGATAAAATTAATACCATCTGTAATTCAATGGGCATTTCTATCCAAAAAGCCGAACCTCCTGTTCTGTTTGATAAGATTCATCTCTCTGTCGATGGCTCGAAATGTTCAGAAATTCTAGTCGAACCTCATACCACATCTTCGCTTGACTAGTTGAACTGCCTAACAGTAGAACCAATGGTAATAATTGCGAGTTGAAGCATGTTGGGCTCCCATTGCATCCCAATTTCCTCAATTTTGGATGCTGGCTAATTCAGCTCTGTCACAATGTCGTCTGGAAATGCGTAACAGCTCTCTCACCGAAGCACGGATCAATGTAGAGTGAAAAAAAGGCCCTAATAATCCCTTTGCTGAAAATACCCAATGTAGAGCAAGCAGTTCTTTCCAACTATCAGCCCATATCTCTCCTCCCTTTTGCAGTTATGATTCTGGAGAAACATGTAAACCAACTACTATTGTGTTTTCACGAACAACATCATATGTTAAAACCCACGCAATCTGACTTTCGACTGGCATGCAGAACAGAAATTATCTGCTCTCCGTCCTTGATAACCTTAGAATGTCAGCTGACAAGGCAACCAGAAGCGTCTTGATATGTCAGCCGCGTTTGACACAGTGTCTCACTTCATCCTTCTTACCAGACTAGTAGAGGCTGGGATCAGGGGAAGAGTACTTCACTGGTACAAATCTAAACCTAAAGAACAGACAACAAGTAGACTTTCTTCCCCTTTTGTGTCGACCTATAAGTCCTTGAGTCAAGGGGTTTCACAAGGATCTGCACTCAGTCCGACTCTGTTTAATATTTACATCCACCCCTTGAATATTTTGGTCAGGCCTCATGGTGTTGCCTGCATGAATTATGCAGACAACACACAGCTGATCATTACTTTAAAGAAGACAGGGCTGGTGCCCTTTGATGTACTCCATCAGTGCATGACATCGATCGCTGCCTGGCTCCTACTGAACTCTTTGAAGTTCAATTCTAGCAAGATTGAGGTGCTCCATATCTCCCACAAGTCTCCTGCTAGTCCTTTCTCCTCAACCTTCTGGCCTCCATCCCAAATAAATCTTCCAAGCCCAGTAAATTCAGTCAAGAAACTTAGGTCCTCTAGCCAACATGGTTCGTCATTGGTCCTGGTATGCCACCATCATCCTCAGTGATAGAACAGGTAAAAACAATATTTTAACGTACTTTTTAATACACCCAAAACCAATCCTCCACCAAGCTATCACACCCTTCCAAGAGGGATGGCCAGGGTAATCATAGAAAACACTCTCACTCTGGTGATTAATCTAATTAAAGTGATTCACCATGATCAACGATGACATACAAGGTAAAAGTTACACCTAATTGTGACTCAATACTACTTCCACTTCCTTACCTCATTCAGTTCATTCCCCTTGGTTTTCTGATGTGCTTCCCCCCCCCACTCTTCCTGGGTCACCATCACTTGTTATATGTCCGTGCTGATACGTAGATTGAGTGTCTTGGCGGCCAGAGTGGGGACTGATGCACATTAGACTAGTAATAGAAGTTCAGAGAATACATCCATCAATCGTCAAATTTCCAATGTTGGAAAGTCATCTCTGCACTTGATCTGGGCATGATTTGGCCTATGACGACAGGAGGTAATTCAGATATAGGGTAGAACATCATCCACTTATGGTTCTCCAACTTTGTTTTGCTTTTATCTAGCAGGGATCAGATCCTTTGCTTGCTTCTGTACAAAATCATTGCTAAGCAATCAATTGACTCTGCTGAGATGCTCCCTTCAATATTATGTCCATCTGTCTCATGCCTCTCTCCTTCTTCCCTCACTTCTACACTCAGATTTGTGTTCAGCACTCACTTTGACTCATTTGACCTCCATCTCCCTTGTCTTTTTGGTCAAACTTTCTTGCAGCACTCATTACACCTTTCTCCAGCTTTCCCTCTTGGTTTGGTTGGGTGAAAAAAAGGATTATGATTTACCAAATAAGGTATAATGTGGGTATTTATAAAGCACGTAATAGTCCTAACAAACCACAGAAGCATTTTAGGAAGGGTAGCACGCTACTCCATGGGAGCCCAATGTTAATGATTTACACAAACATCACAGTGTGGTTAGTCATGGTCTTTCCACTCTGTGCCATGAAATTTGTGATATTATTCTCATGCCCATTATTGCAATTTTGTACAGATTCCATGTGTGATGATATTTTCGTGTGTTTGCATTCATGGGGTGTTTAACTCTGTCAGTTATATTCTCATACATAAGAACACTTTTAAGAATACTGGCTGTGATGTTGTTTGTCAAGTCAAAAGAACCTTTATTTGGTTATTCCGAACCATAAAGTGCATTTCATGAATCTTACAATTAAAAATTTTTCACTATATAAAATTTCACTTTCAAAAAGTTACAAAAGATGTTTGGTTAATCCCTACCCCTAAAGTGCATTTAATTATATTAAAATTTGCATGATGTTGTTTGTAGTTTAGTCATGTGGTTATAATTATGAATGTAGCAAATTGCGAGGTTATATGATAATGCCCACTTGGGCTTGATCAGATTTCAGTATAAGGTTACCCTTCAATTTACATTATGTAATGAAATTTGTTAAGTACCTTGCAGTGTATGCAGTACAAGCCAGCTCTTTGCTGGTAAGGTTAGATACTTACTGTGTCTCGGCCTACCAGGGCAACATTAATATATCATTGTATGCAATGTACATCCTTATGCCTGTACGTGTTCATTCTTCTAAGTCTTCCATTTCCCTAATATGCATTTCAATGGTGAAGCTTTCATGTGGATAGAACTGTTTAAATTCCTAAAAAAATCTTTCAGCTGTTGGAACATTAGTTTGGAATGAGAATTACCATCTTTATTTCCCATTGCCCTGTTAAATGTGATTTGTGAAATACGATTTGCAATAATCAACGGTTGATACATCCAGAGCGCAGCTCAATAATTGGGAGCTCATTTAAGGGTATAGAATAAAATGAAATTCATCATCAAATAGAGTGTGCCCACAAGGCCTGGACCCCCAGTGGATAGCAGCAATCTATGAACAAATGGAAGCCCATTTGCAGGCATAATGTGTAAAGGCTCGGCGCTATGGAGTTGCGCACTATGGTCGAGTGCATCAATTTCAAATGAATTTGAAAAATGATTACACTGCATGTTAATTATGTTTACGATTAATGTATTTAATGTGTTCGCGATTAATGTATTTAACTCAAAAACAAAGTATGTTAAATATTTAGAGTGATCAATGCATACAACATTGTTGATAGTCTTTCTTCTTTGACCATGATAAGGTCACACGCTACTTTTTGTAAATAGGTTTTGAAAACGGCGCCTCACTATCAGTGAGCAAGGCTCAGGACAGCCGAAATCCATTTGTTGGTTTTCCATAGCACGCAATAAACTTAGCAACCATGATGTATCGCATGACTGCAGTTATTTTGTCTCCCTTAACGTAATTATGAAAGGACAGGCAAAGTGTTAGGTGGAAAGTGCTGGCTCCGCCATCAAGCCGTCGTGCCCTTTGATCCGGTGCATGACAGAAGCCAGCAGTTGTGACAGTTTATCAGTATATATATATATATGTTGATTATCTCACGCGGTGAACACAAAGCATATTTAAAAAAATGGCGGGCCATGTACTGACGATCTGTGAGCAAGGGCAACCGCCCAAAACGCATCAGATGTTTGCATCTCTGTAATAATACATTCATCTGTGCCTTATTTATGGGATTCGTGGTGTCTCTGTTCGCCGTGGAGGAGGTGCAGGGACAGCGTTGGATATATATATATATATATTCACTGAAAAAACCATAGGTTTCACACATGTTATAGTTAGCTGGACATTTTACTGATAAAAAACCAATTAAATTCCCCCGTTATAGTTACTGTAGGCAACTATAACTCACGCGACCGCAATCCTCTGCTGATGACATATGTGTCTTTATGAAAAAAAAATATTTGTAATATATGTATAGCTAAAATTTAATGGAAGAAGACATGGGCAAATAAGTGTCTAAATACAGTATTAGCATCAGCAGAGGATTGCGGTCGCGTGAGTTATAGTTGCCTACAGTAACTATAACGGGGGAATTTCATTGGTTTTTTATCAGTAAAATGTCCAGCTAACTATAACATGTGTGAAACCTATGGTTCTTTCAGTGAATTTGCAAGGTTTTTTAAATGCTAATTCCTAACTATAACGTGTGTGAAACCTATGGTTTTTTCAGTGAATTTGTACGGTTTTTTAAATGCTAAGTTACTTTACGCCATTTGTGGCGTGCGCGCCCACTTAACGCAGTTCGTTTCGCGCACCGTGCGCGCTGTCGTGGCTGTGTTAGCAGCTTACCTGAAAAACCACTAACCTGACTAGAAGACAGCAGGGACGATGTTCGAAGAAAGGTCCTTCTTCCCGATAGCGCGGCTTCCCCCAGAGAGGAAACAACTACTCTGGGAACTGGCGCCCCACCGGGAGAGAAGGGAGTGAAGGAACTGGTTTGGAAGACAGTGCGATGGAATCTTTCGACGAGCCTCTGAGGTGTCGGGGCCTCGGGGAATGTCGCACCAACTAGAAGGGAGCACAGGCAGACATCAGTATACGTCCCCCGGCCTGCAATGCCTACTACCCTCTTTCGAGGACCCCAATCAGTTCCCCAACGCAGCTTACCTCAAGGAATGGGGAAAAGGATGTTGTAGTTCCTCGGACACCAATATACTCAAGGAAGTAAAAGAGGTAAGTGATAGGAGGGACCGGTACGAGTGCGAGTCCAGTCGTGACGTCCTCCACTGAAGTCTTTCCTAGCCGGTACGCTGTTCAATTCACAGCGTGCATCTAGGATTCCAAGTTTCCTCAAAACGAGTCAACGCTGTTATAGGCACAGCGTGAAATGTGCAGCTCTACTGACGGAGGGTTTGGAAGCTGTACTACGCGTTTTCAAGCACGCGTATAAGGGCCTAAGTACCTAGTAACAAGGCGAACAGGTTCTGTTCTCCTAAGGGAAGTTTGCCGGTGAGGAACCAAGGGTCTCGTGCTCCCGAGGAGCCCTACCTGTTCCTATCGCGATGTCGCCAAGAGTGAAGCAAGCGCCCGACCTCCGGCGGGGAAACACCTTCCGCCCGGCGCTATCCTGGACTGACTGAATTCTCTGGAAGCAGCTTGATCGTAGGGTAAATCTGGAACGTAGTTTTCACGCCCGACCTCCGGCGGGGAAGCACCGTCCGCCTGGCGTGCTGGAACGAAATAGGATTGTCAAGCCCCGCTTCCTGGACTGGGCGGGGCTTAAATAGCTGCCCAATCAGCAAACGCGCGGTTTCCCAAGCCGCGAGCTCGCGAAACGGGGCGCTGTGGGAAATGTAGTTTTGTAACCGGTTGTCCGACAGCCGTGAGAAATACAGGCCATGACAGTACCCCCTCTGGAGAACCGCCGTCTCGGTGGTTGTCCTGGTTTTCCTGGATGAGTGGCATGGAAGTGCCTCAGTAATCTAGGGCAATGTAAGTTGTCTAAGGGTTCCCATGTTCGGTCCTCCACCCCGTATCCCTTCCAGTCTACTAGATATTGCACCCTACCCCTCACTATTCGGGAATCCAGGAGTTCTTTGACTTCATACTCCTCTTGTCCGTCTATTTCTACTGGTGGAGGGAGCGCTGGTAGTCTCATATCCTGGGGACATGGTTTTAGTAGGGACACATGGAACACCGGGTGGATTTTCCAGGCCTGGGGAAGAGACAATTTCATGGCTACTGGATTCACTAACCGTTCTATGCAGTATGGGCCGATGTATTTAGGGCCCAGTTTACCCATTCCTTTTAGCCGCAAGTATTTAGTGGCCAACCATACCTTGTCTCCTACCTGATAGCTAGGTTCCTGACTTCTCTTTTTATCAGCGTAGTGTTTGTATGTGGTTTGTGTGTTTTGTAGTTGCTTTCTTGCTTCTTTAATCACTGTTCGGAGGTGGTCGTGGTGTTCTTGTATCGTGGGGTGCTGGGATTCTGCGGGCCATTCAAATGGAAGCATGTACGGGTGAAACCCGTATAAACAGAAAAATGGGGAACAACCTAGAGTGGCATGGTCAGCATTATTATATGAGAACTCGGCTAGCCATATCAAAGGAACCCAGTCCATAGTATTCTGTAGTGAAAAGCAGCGGAGATATTGTTCAAGTGTTTGGTTAAGACGTTCTGTCTTTCCGTCGGTCTGGGGATGATAACTGGTTGACAGTCTTGCGTCCACTCCCATGGTTGTACATAGCGATTTCCAAAATCGAGAAGTAAATTGGGAGCCTCTGTCGGTGATAAGAACCCTGGGTAGTCCATGGGCCTTCACTACGTGTTGGAGGAAGGCCACTGCTAGTTCTGCTGACGTAGGTAATCGCTTCAAGGGGATGAAGTGTCCCATTTTGGTGAGATGATCCACCACCACCAAGATGGTAGTGAAGCCGTCACATGGGGGCATTTCTACAATGAAGTCCATTGATACTGTGTGCCACGGGAGTGCGGGTATCGGAATGGGGCGAAGTAGCCCCATAGGTCGTGCATGGCTGGTTTTGCTCTGGGCACACACAAAGCAATTTTGGATATACTCCTTGGTGTCGTTCTTCATCGTGGGCCACCAAAAGGAACGTTCTAAGGATGCGATGGTCTTGTGTTCTCCCAGGTGTCCTCCTAAGGTTGTGTCATGCGCCCAAGAGATAGCTTGTTGCTGCTGAGGTTGGTCTGGAAGGTATAACCTTCGGTTGTGATAGAGAAATTCCTTTTCTGAGGAACGAATGTCGGGATCATCGTCAATCCACTGTTGCGGGTCGATTTGTTTGAGTGTCTCTCGTAGGTCCTCCAAAAAGGAGTCCGAAAAGGTTGTTGCCAGGGTCTTGGGATGAAATGCTTCCATCGGGAGAATGGGTGGTCCCTCTGGGGGTCCTTCTGGCTTGTTGTCTGTTGGGAAGGGAATGCGTGACAGTGCATCAGCTTTCCCATTTCGTGTTCCGGGTTTGTATCTAATCATAAAGTCGTAGTCTGAGAAGAATAAGGACCATCGGAGTTGTCTGGGCGTGAGGGCCTTTGCTGACTTTAGGAATAGTAGGTTTCTGTGGTCTGTGTAGATCTCAACTGTATGTCTGGCTCCCTGGAGGTAGTGTCGCCATTCTTCACAGGCTCTTTTTATGGCGAGGAGTTCCTTGTCTGTTATGGAATAGTTTATTTCGCAAGGTGTAAGTTTTTTGGAGTAATATGCCACTGGATGTATTTGTCCTGTTTCTGGGTGTCTTTGGGAGAGGATACCTCCCAACGCAAATTGAGATGCATCAGTCTCTACGATGTACGGTAGACTGGGATCCGGGTGTCGAAGTATGGGAGCTTGAGTGAATCGATTCTTCAGCTCTTGAAATGCTTGTTCTGCTTCTTTATCCCATATGAAGGGGGTGTTTTTGCGGAGGAGGCGTGTGATGGGGTGGATAACCTTGGAGAAATTCTTAATAAACCGCCTATAATAATTTGCGAAGCCAAGAAAGCTTTGAATTGCCTTGATATTCTTGGGAGCTTTCCATAGAACGATGGCCTCCACCTTTCCCGCATCCATCTGAAATCCTTGGGCATTGATGACATATCCCAGGAATGATATTTCGTTCACGTGGAAAAGGCACTTTTCCAGTTTGGCGTACAATGAATGTTGTCTGAGTCTGTCCAATACTACCTTGACATGCTCCACGTGTTCTTGTAGGTTTGTAGAATAGATAAGAATGTCATCGATATAGACTATGCAGATGGTGTCTAACAACCCCCGCAGTACGTCGTCCATGAAGTATTGGAAGGCTGCGGGGGCATTGCATAGCCCAAACGGCATTACCTGGTACTCATATAGTCCAAATTTTGTCCTGAAGGCTGTCTTCCACTCATCCCCTGTGCGGACCCTTACCAGGTGGTACGCTCCTCGAAGATCCAATTTCGTAAACACACGAGCTCCTTTTAATTGGTCCAAGAGAACAGGTATGAGGGGTAATGGATATCGATTTTTTATCGTGATACTGTTGATTGCCCTATAATCGATACAGGTTCTCAATTCGTCACAGTCCTTCTTGGATATAAAAAAAAAGGGGGGACGAAGCAGGGGATGAGGAGTGCCTGATAAATCCGGAGGCAAGGTTTTCGTCTAGGTAATTTTTCAGGTACCGCGTTTCTGGCTCAGTGAGGGCGTACACCCTACTACAAGGTATGTTGGCTCCTGCTTGGAGGTCAATACGGCAATCGTACGACCTATGGGGGGGCAGTCGCGTGGCTTTCTCTTTGTCAAAGACCTGGCTATACTCTTGGTATTCTTCTGGTAGTGTGGTACTGCAACAGAAGGTGTGTTCACATCCCTCCGCCAACAACCCTGCCACCGCACGGGTCTCTCTCTCTGTGAGGTCCGGTTCTGCCAGACAGTGTGCTTGGCAATACTCCGAAGTGAAGGATACGGACCTTTCCGACCATCGGATAACGGGGTCATGCAGGGTGAGCCATGGCATTCCCAAGATGAGGCGGAAGTGGGGAGCATCAATAAGGTCGAACTGTATGCTCTCCCGGTGATTCCTTCCCACCCTCATCTGGAGGGGAACGGTATGGTATTGCACTGGCCCTGAGGTAAGGGGTGTCCCATCCACCGCTTTTACCACCTCAGGGACTTTCTTCCGTATTGTCTGTACTCCTATGGCTTGGGCATAGGTCTGGTCGATGAAATTCCCTGTGGCTCCAGAATCCAAGAAGGCTGCCACTTCCACGGTGGTGGTGGGTCCGGTCCATAAGGTGATACATACATTCAGATGTGCTACAGACGGCTGGATAGTGTTGGCAAGTGATGCCGAGACCTTTTCCGTCTCTGGACCCAAGGGAGAGGTCTCCTTCAGTCTTGGGTCTTCCAGTTTTGCGTCGGTGGAAGAAGAGCCGCTGCTTGTTTAGGAGAAGGGGTTGGCCTTTCAGACGCGTTGGCTCGTGCCCGGCACTCACGGATAAAATGCCCGCTCTTTCCGCAATATAAGCAGAGCTTTTGTTGCCGGCGTTTCTCCTTCTCTTCTAAGGTTAAGGGCCCTCGAAGCCCCCCTATTTGCATCGGTTCTGTCCCTTCGTTTGCTTTTGGGGGTAGGTCCGTGGAGGCCTTGGTACGCAGTGGCGGAAAACGAATCTCGGTTCTTCCTTTTTCTCCTTTTCGTTCTTGTACACGATGGTCTAACTGTACCGTCAGCTCGATCAGTTCCTCACAGGTATTCGGCAGCTGGACCACCTGGGACAGGACATCTTTTAATTCGCCCCTTAAGCCTTGAAAGAATAACGTCGTCCTTTTCTCTGGGGGCCAATCGGTTTCTACCACGAGGCGATTAAATGTGGTGATATAGGTGAGCAAATCCTGTGATCCCTGTCGCAGGGTGAGGAGTTCTTTATCCAGTGTCATCGTGTGTGATTTGCGGTCAAATAATTTCCTCATTTCCTTGCAAAAGTCCTGGAAATTATGAAGCACTGGATCGTTGCGTTCCATTAATGGAATGGTCCAACTGGCGGCACTTCCTCCCATGTACGACATCATAAAGGAGGTTTTCGCCTCCTCGTCCTGGAAAAGTGCTGGTTTGCATAAGAAGTGAAGTCTACTCTGGTTTAAAAAGATTTCAAATCTCTTCGGATCCCCGAAGAATCGCTCAGGAGGAGCGAGGGGAATGCTTTGAGTCTGTACGACATGCACAGTGGGAGCTGTGCCATCATGGGTGGCAGGTGCGGTCGGCATTGTAAAGGGTCCAGGACCCTGTGCCCCACCCCCTAATGCTGGTGACGTGGTGGTTTGGGGGGGGGGGAAGAGTCCAATCCTTGATATACGACCTTTTCCCTTTCTCCTGTCGGGAAATGCCTGCCACTTCCCTGCGCAACGTTCCCAGTTCCTTTTTTAGTTCTTGGCTTTCTAGGCGGGAAGTATGTACCTCTTGCTGGAGGGTTGCGAGGGTCTCCAGTAATGAATGTAGGACTATATTAGTATCCATCGCCCGGGCTATCTAAGCTACGTGGGCTTGACAATCTGTCGTGGCTGTGTTAGCAGCTTACCTGAAAAACCACTAACCTGACTAGAAGACAGCAGGGACGATGTTCGAAGAAAGGTCCTTCTTCCCGATAGCGCGGCTTCCCCCAGAGAGGAAACAACTACTCTGGGAACTGGCGCCCCACCGGGAGAGAAGGGAGTGAAGGAACTGGTTTGGAAGACAGTGCGATGGAATCTTTCGACGAGCCTCTGAGGTGTCGGGGCCTCGGGGAATGTCGCACCAACTAGAAGGGAGCACAGGCAGACATCAGTATACGTCCCCCGGCCTGCAATGCCTACTACCCTCTTTCGAGGACCCCAATCAGTTCCCCAACGCAGCTTACCTCAAGGAATGGGGAAAAGGATGTTGTAGTTCCTCGGACACCAATATACTCAAGGAAGTAAAAGAGGTAAGTGATAGGAGGGACCGGTACGAGTGCGAGTCCAGTCGTGACGTCCTCCACTGAAGTCTTTCCTAGCCGGTACGCTGTTCAATTCACAGCGTGCATCTAGGATTCCAAGTTTCCTCAAAACGAGTCAACGCTGTTATAGGCACAGCGTGAAATGTGCAGCTCTACTGACGGAGGGTTTGGAAGCTGTACTACGCGTTTTCAAGCACGCGTATAAGGGCCTAAGTACCTAGTAACAAGGCGAACAGGTTCTGTTCTCCTAAGGGAAGTTTGCCGGTGAGGAACCAAGGGTCTCGTGCTCCCGAGGAGCCCTACCTGTTCCTATCGCGATGTCGCCAAGAGTGAAGCAAGCGCCCGACCTCCGGCGGGGAAACACCTTCCGCCCGGCGCTATCCTGGACTGACTGAATTCTCTGGAAGCAGCTTGATCGTAGGGTAAATCTGGAACGTAGTTTTCACGCCCGACCTCCGGCGGGGAAGCACCGTCCGCCTGGCGTGCTGGAACGAAATAGGATTGTCAAGCCCCGCTTCCTGGACTGGGCGGGGCTTAAATAGCTGCCCAATCAGCAAACGCGCGGTTTCCCAAGCCGCGAGCTCGCGAAACGGGGCGCTGTGGGAAATGTAGTTTTGTAACCGGTTGTCCGACAGCCGTGAGAAATACAGGCCATGACACGCGCACAGTGAGCACGCGGTGCGCTTTGCGCACCGCGTGCCCACGTTACGCTAGATGGGCCATGAACGCACGATGCGCTTCGCGCACCGTGCGCACATGGAGGACATATGATGAGCATCGTTGTGACAGGTAAAATATATGTTTTGTTTTGCTGTAATAAGCCATGCACAAATGGTGCCCTTCGGGAACCATTTGCACACGGGGTGGGGAGAATGTGGATATTTTTTTTTTTTTTTTTATTATTTATTACCGTATGCGTAATCGTAATCGGCGAAATTTTCGAAAAAATTAAAATTGCCTTTTTTCACTTGGGGGATCGTTGGGGACTCCCTCGACATGGCTAGGTGCTTGGGAGCTGTCTAAACAGCCCCTTTACATGTTTTTGCACTTTGTTTTTCAACCCCCTGTCAGAGTGCGAGAGAGAAAATGGCGGCCGCCGCTTCCTGGTTTCGACCGATTCGAATGTTTACTAAGATCTAACGGCCAATCAGAATCGCGCTCGCGCACGTCACCGTACGCGTACGGTAAGCGCACCGTAAGCGCACCGTAAGCTGGCTCAGATATATATATTGATTTAAAGGCTATTTTCTCAGAATCTACTGAACAGATTTACACCAAACCTACAAAAGGCACTTCCTTGACCTGAGGACTACCTCTCTGCCAAATTTCATTAAATTCTGTTCAGCCATTCGGGCTGTAGCTCTGTCTAAAGGTCCTATGGAAAAATGCATGGGAAAAACGCGTTTTGGGACCCCCCTTTTATCTCAGCCCCCGCTTGACGAATCCCCCCGAGACTTTCAGGGTAGGAGCGGAGCTCAACGCCCCACCTATTTTGAAAATTTTGCGAGGATTCGTCGACCGGCGCCAAAGTTATTCAAAATAGAATGTTGCGGATTTCCTATGGTAAGAGGGTCCTAACTATAACTATCTACTGGCGACCGCCAGTAGATAATATATATATATATCCTCTTGTCAGAACGGAGCCTCCAACGCACCTCTGGCTGGTGCGATATATCCAAAAACGCCCAATCCGTGAAGAACAGGTAGAGGCCACTCGAGGGGAACAGTTGGAAGATCTTTAATTAAAACAGCTGGTGCATAATGCATTTCGGCCATACGGCCTTCCTCAGATGCCGCTGTGTGCAAAGGGTAACTCCACCTCCACCTTTGAAAGTTCAAAGTTTCTCCCATTGGTGGAAATCCACTGACCGAAGGTCACATGATTACAACTTCACTGCAGTTCTGCCACAACTACAGCTCCCAGAGTGCTGTACAAACGGGTGAGTGTTGCTTG
This sequence comes from Triturus cristatus, assembly GCF_964204655.1. Lineage (NCBI taxonomy): Eukaryota > Metazoa > Chordata > Amphibia > Caudata > Salamandridae > Triturus > Triturus cristatus. The sequence goes on from NC_140588.1 coordinate 967,577,543, forward strand.
GGAGGTGCGGAGTGTCAAAATACAGAGTCTTTGCTAAAGATTGTTATCGATCTCCCTTCAGTCCCCTTCAACGTTCCAACCTCTTTGTGCATGTATCTGCCGGACCGTGAGCCAGGATTGCAATGAACCTGCCTCCTCGTCAATGACAAGCTGCACCACGCAGCAGTCCATGGTTAGACATGCACTTCGAGGTGGGCAGGAGTCTTTTCAATACCTTGAAACGTAGAAGCGCTGCAAGCAGTGGATGCCAGCCAAACTCCCGCCTCTTGTCAGAACGGAGCCTCCAACGCACCTCTGGCTGGTGCGATATATCCAAAAACGCCCAATCCGTGAAGAACAGGTAGAGGCCACTCGAGGGGAACAATTGGAAGATCTTTAATTAAAACAGCTGGTGCATAATGCATTTCGGCCCTACGGCCTTCCTCAGATGCCGCTGTGTGCAAAGGGTAACTCCACCTCCACCTTTGAAAGTTCAAAGTTTCTCCCATTGGTGGAAATCCACTGACCGAAGGTCACATGATTACAACTTCACTGCAGTTCTGCCACAACTACAGCTCCCAGAATGCTGTACAAACGGGTGAGTGTTGCTTGGGAGGTGCGGAGTGTCAAAATACAGAGTCTTTGCTAAAGATTGTTATCGATCTCCCTTCAGTCCCCTTCAACGTTCCAACCTCTATGTGCATGTATCTGCCGGACCGTGAGCCAGGATTGCAATGAACCTGCCTCCTCGTCAATGACAAGCTGCACCACGCAGCAGTCCATGGTTAGACATTCACTTCGAGGCGGGCAGGAGTCTTATATGTGTGTGTGTGTATATATATGTGTGTGTGTATATATATATATGTGTGTGTGTGTGTGTATATATATATATATATATATATATATATATATGTGTGTATATATATATATATATATATATATGCATGTGTATATATGTGTGTATATATATATATATATATATAATGTCCCAGCAAATCTTACCGCATCCAGTAAGAACGAGCCACTCCTGTTGTGGATGGGGAATAAAGATTTATTCGGGCACAGATATGACGCGTTTCGACCTATCCAGGTCTTGGTCACATGACCATTACAGTGAGCTTCCATGTTTTTAACTTTTCAAACGTCACACATGTTGCAAAAAAACATAGAAAACATAAAAGAAAGACTTCCATACATTTATACAATTACCGTGTGTAAATCTACCAAGTGTATAGCTATTCTAATGCAAATTAACAAGTGTATAGCTATTCTAGTGCAAATTGATTAAGTAACATATAAATCAATCCTTTTTACATTTTGCATGATATCAGCACAACATTATTATTTCCGTATTTTACCATCACGGGTCATTGACCACGGTTTATTGCACTTGATTGTTTCTCGACGACGCTGTGGGGTATTATTATATGTGAAATACATTACTGAAAATACGGGGTATAGTACCCTTTCTATCCCCACTGTCATCTGCAACAATCAGCAAAACCAGTAATTCATATAACAACCTGTAATATAGCCTTCCGTCAGAGTTATGCAAACAAAGGAGAAACATGATGCTATATAATTCATTACATATGATCATTAAGGTATAGTACCCATATTTCCTTTCTTAACTCCTTTTAATAAAGCTACCAAATGTTCCCCAATACTCAATATTCCCATGGTTCATTGGATCTTTACATGTCAACCAACCATAGACAACCCATAACATAATTCTTATATGGAGAGAACGGCTGTTACTTGGAACAGTTCCGGGTCTCCGTGCTCTTAAACTCCTTAGTGTGATTTCTGTATTTGGGAACCATAGTTTCACAGCTGTAATTCTGTAATGGGAAAGAAGAGTAATTACGTTAATTGCCATACGGAATAGCATAAAACATTCTAGCTCAAATATATCATTCGTATATCAATAAATCTATTGTACTGCCCTATGCAATAACTCAAACATTTACTGAAGAATCATGCGCTACAGCAACAAAATAAGGTGAACCGGTGATGTGTGTCAAGTAAACAGACATAATAAAATAAACGATATCTCATAAAACAGGTTTCAAGAACCTCTGAAACTCTAGTTCTGGAAATTGTCCCGAAGATCCTCATGTCTATTATAAATGGACGTATAACTCCTCGTCATTGTTCATCCCTATGGGGAAAACCCTTCCAGCTTGCAGAATGAACCTTGATTCTGATCTGCGTAAAGCTTGAATACGGTTACCACCTCTAGGGTTCTTGGGGATAGTGTCCAGGCCAAAATACTTAGCAGTGGTCCAGTCACCATTGTGTGCCTAATGAAAATGTCTGGCGGTACTGTAGCTAAAGTCCTTATTAGTTAAAGCCCACCAGTGCTCTAAAACTATTTTCTTTACTGGGAACGTCGTAGACCCAATGTACCACTTCCCACATGGGCAAGTGATGACATAGATAACATAGTCTGTTCCACAGTTAATATTTTTCTTGACCTACCCATCATCTCCTTTTTGTTTTTTATAACAAATACAAGGGACTTCCATGGGCACCTGCTTGGCGCCCAGCTATGCCAACTTTTTGGTGGAAGGGCTTGTCACAGACGCCAATTCACTTTTGGATACATACATTTCACCATCTCCATCAAAAGCTGCTGAACTCTGCTGAGCTCCTTAAGTGAGGATGGACTCACTAAAAATATTACCAAACTTTTCTTTACGGAAAGAAGGGCACTTGTGGGGTTAAAATAGTCCAATCAATTTTATTTCAATAAAACCAGAAACAGACGCATTTCAGCTGTGTGCCTCTGTCAATGTCGGCGTGTTCAGCCTAAGGCAATTCCTTATACAAACAACATGCTTCCTCTCATTGGTTAATGATTTCCATAGCAATACTTGAAGACAAACTACATACACAGGGCCTCATTTACAAAGAATTGGCATAGGGCAGTACCACAAGTCATTTTGCTGCACTGCCCTACACCAATTCGAAAGGACAGGAATGCATTGTATTTACAAGATACAGTACATTCCTGTACTGTCAGCCAGTGCACGATTTGCAGCCGAGCGCCAATGCAGGCACCCTTGCACCATGGTGCAAGGGTGTCTGTGTTGTTGGCATGATTGTTTTTGTGCAGGAAGGTGTCCTTCTTGCACAAAAACAATCACAAGAGGCATTTTACTTGTTCTATGTGTGCTGCAGAATTCAGCATACGTGGAAAGAGGAGAAATAAGGATAGTGGTAAGCATTTCTAATCGTTACACCTGCTCTTGGGAGGCATAAGGTTTTGGCGCTGCCCCAGGTTCACGTGATGTTGTAAAATGCATGGGTGTTAAGTGGGAACACCCACAGCAATGCGCATGGAATGCCTCCTTGACGTAGAGTAAGGCAAGGCTTTGTGCTGCTTTGCCTTACTCCTTATATATGAGGCTATGTAAAGCCACGCAGGGTGGTTTTGCGTCACCTCATAGATATGATTGAGAGGCCTGCCCCACCAGATTATCATAAAAAGTGACGCTCCAGTGGCACACGCCTCTTGTAAATAAGGGCAGTAGAGTCTCCTTCATGATTAAGGCAGCGGCCATCTTAACACCATTCAGTCTTCGTAGTGTTTCAATGTAATTACCACAATTAATCATCGTATGCACCACTTGAGAGACCAGAATTAATTCATAATGTTACATATTCTGACAGACATTTCGTAGCTATAATTATCACAACAACCTCAATGATTCACCCTAAATGGACTTACCTCAAAGAAATCATTGCAGTATGCCGAAATATGGGCATCATTCCTTCAGTGGAACTCTGTCTCAACGAGGCTTGTCATTTACATAACTGTATCAAATTAATCAATGAAGAACAGGTGTAATCATAGAATCATGATTAGTACATTGCCCCTAAATTGGCTGTTTGTATACATTAAGTACAGTGATAGTGAAGTGCAAAAGTTAAATAAAATTATTTGAAAGAACAAGCAATCCAACATTTTACAAGAACAATTATGAGCATTGGAAAGCCTAAGAAAGGGCAATCAAATTGTTATTAAATCCTTGGATAAAGAAGGGAATGAAGTCCTTCTTACCAGGGATTTTTACTGGGATGAGGAATTGAGACAATTTAGTGACCAATCTTGCTAACTTCCCATTCACCGAGAAGAATATCTGAGAAGCATTATAGATTTTCATAATATGCTACAGGAATGGTATGATAGGGGAATGATGGATGTTGAAGAATTCCAATACTTGAGATGCCCACATCCACAGATTCCAATGTTCTATCACTTTCTAAACATTCACAAACACACTACCATGCTTCCAGGATGGCCAATAATTTCATCTAAATCAAGTCTACTTGAGAAGACAACAATATACACTGATAATTTCCTTTTTCCTTTTGTGAAGAATTTGTCCTCATATATACGAGACACCAAAGACTTCATGCAATGAATTGAGAACATCAGTTGGGAAGACGACTTTTTAATTATCACCATGGATATAATTAGTCTTTATACTAGTATAGGCCATGAGGATTGCAAAACTTTAATATATCATGATCATAATAGGATGCTGCTGGAAATTGTGAAGTTCTGTCTCACTAACAGCATTTTCATATTTTCAGGTCAACTACGGGCAGATACAAGGAACGGCGATGGGTACCTGCTCCGACCGCAGCTACGCAAACTTGTTCATGGGCTGATGGGAGAAGATGGTAGTCTGGTCCGAGGAGAATGATCCCTGGAGAGGGTTATTATGCGGACCCGATATATAGATGACCTTTTCATTCTTTGGAGAGGGAGTAAAGAGTCGGCACAAGAATAGATCTCAACCTTGAATGACAACAGTGTAAACCAGAGATTCACAAGCGAGATTAGTGCAAGATCCGTGACATTCCTAGATTTAAGACTGTTCATAGCAAAAAGGAGAATATTTATGTCCCTCTATTGGAAGCACACTTCAGGAAACCCCATGCTGCATGCAGGGAGTAATCACCCAAGAAAGTTGAAGTGGAGTCTCCCCTGTGGGGAATTGCTCTGTACCAAAAGAAACAGTACCCGAGAGAAGGAATATAATGCAGCAGCCAGGGATGTAATTAAGAGTTTTCAAGCCTGTGTATGCCCAAACAAAGTTCTAAAGAGAAAGGATCAAAGGGCATGTAAAGTTAAGAGAAAAGAGTAATTAGTGGAAAAACTACAGACAGAAGGAAGCCATTAATTCAGATTAATCACTGATTTTTCAGAAGATACAAGTGATATTTATCGGATACTCTGGAAGAATTGACATGTCCTACAGGCCGATAGGATACTATTCCCTGACCTACTAGATTAGCCACCGGATTCCTATAGAAGAAGCACTTCTTTCAAAGGCCTTCTAGTGCACAGTCATTCAAAGACCTTCTAGTGCACAGACTGAACTTATGTGAGATAACGGGCTTCTTTCCCTGCACTAAGTGCAATCCCTGCAGAAATAGTCACAAAACTCTGAAGTACCAAGTACCAGGCCAAAAATCTCCTAAAAAGATTAGATACCTAATGAATTGTAACACCGACTATACCATCTACTGCCTGGTTTACCCCTGTAAAAAGAAGTACATTAGGAGTACTGTACTGCCCACCAAAAACGTGTGTTAGAACACATGCGAGCCATCGCTAACAGGGACCCCTCCTATTCCATAGCAAGGCATTTAGAAAACTGTCAAAATAGCGACCAAAATCTACTGAAATCCTTCTTTCTTGACCATGTACCTGCATGAGAAGGAGGTAGGGTCCTCAAATTGAAAAGACTTGAATCCTGATATATGCTAGATCTCCAGACCAAAATACTCCTAGTGTTCAACAGCGATGAGGAATTGAACTTGCATCTTGGAGATTAAAGAATTACCATTGAACTGAGTCTTTCCTAAATTCTGAGATTGGCATTTTGCCAGCATACACGCCTCTGATCTGGACACATCAGTTTTCTTTACAGTGTAGCACCATTTATTTTCTTTGTAATTTTCAAAATCATGTTTTTTCTAATCTTACTTTGAGAGATTCATTGGAAGAGATATTACAACTGTTACACTTTGAGGGGGGGAGTTAAGAGCAATGTAATTACGGATGTATGTACATCTAGAGGATGTTAAGATGTGGTAAATGTTGAGCTAAAGGAACTACACATGTGGAGATATCACATTAATAAGCCAATCTGGGTTACATATTGAAAAATATTAATGATCTATCGACAGTTGTATTCAATGGCGTAAGGCACATGCTTGAATTGTTAGGCAATTAGTAACCATTCAGGGCGGAATTTTTGTGTGACTATATACCATTAATAGAGACAACAGACATGCGTGGATACAGTGCCTGTATATTTTATTAAATACGTTTATTTAACCTTTACACTTCACTACCACTGTTCATAGTATGTACACTCAGCCAATTTAGGGGCAATGTACTAATCATGATTCTATGATTACACCTATACTGTAACAGCCACTTGACCCATTGTACTTGAGACTTTTGCACTGCTTTTTATATTGTTCATATGCTATATTCTTTGTTTTTCTTTTTCATTTTCTTTTTTTTTCCTTTTTCTTTTTCTCTTTCCTGTTACATGCAAACTGATAAAATAAAGTTTAAAAATAAATCTAAGGATTATCTGTGCATCATCTGGATAGTTGTAGCATGTGAGTTGAAACGGTGTGACGATGTCAGAGAGTGGGTTGATGTTAATGTTGAATGAGATGATTGGCTCTTGAGGTACTCTTGACTTGCTAGAATGTGGCTTTGAAGTAAAAAATGGTATTGATGGGATGTTTGATCTGTCCATAAGGTAAGGGAAGATCCAGCTGAGCATGCTTCCTTTAATGCCAGTTTCATTTAGTCTATGTAGTAGCGTCTCATGATGTACACTGGCAAAGGCCACTAAGTTAAAATGTAGTAGCACAGCTATCTCATTTCTACACTCTTCTTTTTATAACATCCCAGGTAGAGATCAGGCATGATTCATATTCCCCTCCCTAAAAGGAAGCTTGTTTATTGGTCAGATGGTGGTGATTTCTCTACTAGGAAATTTGAAATCTGGGAGAATGCTGCTCTTTCAATTAGTTTCTAAGGATCAAAAGGTTTGATATTGGTCGGTTGTAAGTATGTAAGTAAAAATGCTTTATTTTGGCCATAGGCAATTAAAGTAGCATAAAACAATTTAAAAGGAAGGAATAAAAAAAAATTTAAAAAATTACAATACATTATTTTGTGGGCAATACAGTGAGCTTGCACCATTTTACATGAATACACCTCTGAGTCTGATTGCACAAGGTTAGTACAAATGCCTAAGAGTGAAGTTCATACATAAAACATTTGGAAAAAGTTTGAATTAAGTATTATCACAAGTCATAAACAATCAAACGGGGCTACATAAATTAGAACAGTTAAACTTGGCACCTACATCATAAATGCTTGTACATAAATTGTCCGGTTATGACTATGGTAATATAACTTAGCTAGTGGGAAGTAACAATAGCTCTTGTTTCATAACACAAGTACATATCCATACCCTACAAAGTCCCAGATAAATAAAGTGCAAGTGCTAAAGTGCGTGATTCGGCCTGGGTCTCTAATTGTTATAATAAACATTATTTTGGCACATCAACATAAAATTGCAACAATATAATCTCTAAAAGTATGTCATGCATTGGGTTAGAGATCTGTAAAATTTGAGTATACCTCCCCGATTTGTAAATAACTAGAATTTAAAAAGAATTAAAAAAAAACTCATCCTGACCCACAATATATCTAAAGCCACTCTATAAAAAGTAAGAAGACTAAAAATATCAGCCCCGCTTTCTTACGCAGGAAGCTGACTGCAAGTATGTATCTACTGAGAGCAAAAGTTATATAGGGTGATGTATCACTTTTTGGTACCCTCAGGGCTTCTTCAAATTTCCTAAAGCCCAAACTCTTACATAACAGACAAATCCATTTACTCCTTTGCCTATTGTAGGCTGTGCAAAACAATAAAATATGTGCAATGTTTTCTGCCTGGTCTAAAGTGCATAGGGTGCAAGCCTCAGTCTCATAAATGGCATTCATCTTCCGATTTGAAGTGTAAGATCTGATTTGGAGAATTCCATAATGAAACTTCATATACAGTATATCCGCCAAAAATATAGAATCTAGTTTTATAATGACAAATTGAGTTGTAAATTGGCCTAAATTTGGGAAGTGACGATGGTAGTTTGCAACATAGTCCCAATACACAGGTTTCAAATGTTTCTTTGAGCTAGTTTGTAATGACTGAGGCTCCTACCAGTATGAAGGTAGAGCAAGTTTTATAAAGCATGCTTTTACATGCCGCAACCATGGGAGAGTTTGATTCCTGTCTAGTTCCAATATTTCCTTTAGACCATCTTGATAATGGCCCAGCTCTTCGGTGATCCATATTCTTACCCAATAGAGGATAGATCTTAGCGGTGCAATATGTTCTGTCTCTTTGATATTCAGATCAGGGTACATTGGGATCAGTGGTGCTCCAAATGGCAATCCTAGGAGCCTTTTCATAAGCTTGTTTTCCGTTGTAGCAAGGGATTTTACTTTGTCTATACTCCATAGTTTAGCTCCATATAATGTGGCAGCCTGAGCCTTGGGCCTATACATTTTCATGACAGGGGCGGTTTCTCCATTAGGGCTGTGGAGCTGCACCCCTCTGAAATTCCTACACATTCACATAACATATTAAATAACATATTAAATAGATCGATTTATTTAGAGATATTATTGTATCTCTAAGTAAATGGATGTATTTAAGTCTGCGCTGAGCTCTGTGTTTCAGGCTGCCGCCTTGCTCTGAAACAGGAGATGGAAGCCAGGCAGTAGATCAACTTTCGGAACTAACTTTAATGCAGGACGTAGGGCTTTCTGTTTTAAAACCCTTCATTGCCATTAGGTCTATGATAGCATGCTCTCTTTGGGCCAGTGACGCAATTAGCATCATGGCTTATGACGAGGGAGACTTCATCCCTGTATGACTTCAGAAGTCCGTCATTCAAAGCCATAGATCCCACCCTTTCGTCATACACGAGATGAATGCAAGCACGTCTGGTCTGGTGCCTTGTTCTCGGTAATGGTAAGTATTTGCAAGCTAAAGTTGTGTATGTATATTGTGCTGAGACCCCTCATTAAGCTAACCTCCCCCAATGTGACACACCAGGCCCTGCCTGCACGTAGCCGGCCCAGTTAGAAGTGGAGCTGCAGCATTTGTTCCACCACGAAATGGATCCAAATAACAAGCAGGGTTTGTTCATGTTCCCTTGTGAAGTTGATCCAAATATCTGAGTCAAGCAAGGCGAGAAATATGTGCTTACAGTGAACAGTTCTCTGAGGTGTTATATTAAAACTGCCCGTGGCTTCATGCCCCTAAGTTAACACTGATGCCAAAAAACATGGATTGACTTGCAAACAATGATTGCTAAAAACGTTCAGGCAATCCATTTCAGTGATTTAGTTCCTCTCTTATTTCTCATACTTTACCTAGTCTAGCATTCCCCAAGAGTTAGGAATTTTATAATGTTGTTGTTTATCTGTACTTTTTTCTGTGCATACTTTGAGGCTTGAGAAATGCCAGGTGTTTATGAGGGGCTTTGATTGAGCACGCAGGCGCTATGGCTGAAGCCAAACAAAGTGTGTGTCAGAGGGTTGGCCTCTCTGCAGAGCACATAGAGCAATGTTTATGTATTCCATTTGCAACTGAAATACTGTGGATGTGTGTGTGTGTGAAGGGGGTACACAGATGGAAAATTATTTGCAAGGCAAAAGTAAGAGAAACTAAAGTGCTTACATTTGGGGGAGTGCAGTTTTTTCCTAGGGGCAGTGAAGTGACAGCGATGCAAGGAAGTACATTCAGGGAAGAGTGAAAAGAGGATTTTGAAGAGGAAAGAGAGGTGGTTGAAGATGTGCAGATGGACAAGATATGCAGTGAAAAAGATGACATAAAGTACACATAATTGAAGGTCAGAACTCCTTCCACAGGCCTCAATGCTATTTAATTCACAGACTCACTATTTCAGGATTTAAACATTTCCAAGGTTAATTATTTTTAACAAATCATTATTGTTGCTCATTTATTTTAAACAGCTAACACCTATTGACAAAGCTAATCGTAGTGAAAGGTTTTAGGTGTAGATCAGTTTTTATGTCATTTATCTGGATACAATTACATCTCAGAGAGAAACCAGTAAACCAAAATACTGGTCGGTTGGCACCCAGCTGGGCAACCTTGCTGTCTAAAAGGAGTCAACATTTTTCTGTGGTTGATGTCCCCCAGTGGGGTGCTCTGTGATTCACATGGGTCAATAACAAGGAAGCATTTGGAGCATAGAGCCTGACATTGGAGGAGTGTTGTCAAACTAGAGATTCTTCTTCGTTTGCCTGGTAGACGCCATATGTTGGAAGAAAGGAGTTATCTCTTTTCCTGTGATGTCAGTTCCTGTTTGAGCCATATATACGGAGGCATTGATGGAAATATGGCAAAGCTTTTGGTTCTATTAATTTCCATCAATTTCATCACCTACTTTCTACTATTTTAGTCACTGGTTTTGGCTCGTTTGCCATTTCCTTTGGATTCCTTCTAGAGGTCCTTGCTCAGCAATTCTCTCTGCCCGATGTCAGGGATGGTTTGGTGTCTTGCTGATCTATTCCTGCATAAAACATGATCTTGAATCAAGAACTACAAGGAGGTTATTTTCCCTTTATTTATTTCTCTTTCTCACTGGGACCCTCGGAACCTTTCATAAGTGCAAGGAACAGCGACTGGGAAGCATTGCCCTTTCCTCGGGCAATCAATAAGGAAACCTGACAGATATTCACAGTGTCCAGTCATTGGCACTTCTACTCTGGATCACGTTTACATACTTGTGAAGTTTTATATAGCAGGAACATGACCCGTCCGGGTATCAGAGCACGGTACAAAGAGCAGACAAGTTAAATAGGTATACATGCAGATAGTAAATACTGTACATATCACTACAGGTTAAGCGTACAAAATGAGAAAAGGGAACCACACGAAACATAGTAGATATAAAGTAGCATAATTGCATATTGGAATAGGCTTCTAGAGCTGTATACCCGAAATAATAGTCAATTTGAGTGGCTACAGGTCTATTGTGGAAGGTATTTATTCAGTAACAACCGTTTTACTTCTTTTTTAAATAGGAGGTCTAAGAGTTAGATCTGGTTTCAGGAGGAAGTGCGTTCCATATTCTAGGGGCAGGACTGGAGAAGGAGCGATTATAGGTTCTATTCTTTTTGAATTTCTGTTGTTTCAGCAGTAGAGAGTTAGAACTTCTTAGAGACCGAGACATACCAGATAGTTTGATATTTTTGCCAGGTAAACGGTGCTATGATGAAGAGTTTTGTGGGTCAAGCAGGCTATCTTGAAGTGAATTGTTGCTTTGAGAGGGAGCCAATTGAGTTGTATTCGATCTGGTGTGATGTGATCATGGTTTCTTGATCCCGTGATGAGTCATGCAGCTGAGTTCAGTATAGCCCTTAAAGGGGCCAGCCAAGATTTGGGTAACCCTGCCAGGTTTGCACCCCCATAATTTAGATGGGAGATAACTAGTGATTGGACTTCTAGCTGTAAGGCATCTGGAGGCAGGAACGATTTGATGTTTCCTTACAGTGTTGAGTTGGTGATTGGTCCTCTGGTGGTTGCACTGATGTGGTCTTGCATATTCAAGTATTTGTCCAGAATTATTCTTAATGATCTTGTGGATTACTTCTTTGTTTATGATGTATTACTATCACCAACAATTTGACTCTATGCACTTAAAAACATGTTTCTTTATTTTTCATACAAATACAAATGATGATTTCTGATGTGTATGATGCACATGAATCTATCTGTAATCTACCTCAGATCTATAATCCATATGTTAAAATAGCAATTTTTGTAAACCCCAGGCATTTCGGAGCCAAGTCATTCTTCAGTGGGTACTTGGCATAATTTGTCCACTCACTGTAAATAATCATAGTTGTCGCAGAGGACTCAATAAAGGTATTGTTTTGCTACAGTGGGATCCTGCCATGGTGAGCCCTGGCAGATCTGCTTTTCAAAAAAGGAATGAATAAGAAAAAAATGGATGCTGTTATCAAAGTGCTACAGAATTAGGACCACTAGTATCAACGTTTTGATTTATGCCATTAGTTTCTATAGTGCCCATTTTTGTTATTATCTTTTTTATTTGATCGCTCATATGTGGAGTCTTCCTTTTCATTTTTTGTTCTGTACAAATTTTCCAGGGGAAGTTTCTGTCAAAAGCATTGTCATCCAATCATGCAATTTTCTACTGCTGTATGGGCAGGTCCAGATATGAGCTGATGGTGACTGTGGGCTTACTTGCTGTTTGATTCTGGCATTTTTGGTTTGTCGAGACAGATCTTCAAGTCACAGATGATGCACAAGTTAGGGTATTTGATGGATAAATCTAATTTGGCATTTAGTAGAGTCTCTATATAAATTCTATTTTTTTCCGGAAGCCCGAGTAGCCATACAATGCTTGTGAGAAAATGAGAATAGGGCTGCATCTTCTTAGTAGTGTCTCATATATAACATCAGGACCGTGGGATAGATGTATGACGTGATTTTGCATGAGCAAACTGGTTTGTGAACCCGTTTGCACATGCAAAATCACTGTTGGCCATGTGCAATTCCTAAATAGCAAGTCGCAATTTATTTGCGACTCGCTATTTAGAAATTGCGAGTTGCAATTAGGAAGGGGCTTTCCCTTCCTAATTGCATCTACAATGCTATGTGCAAATGTTTTGTGACCGCAATTGCGGTTGCAAAACACTCGCAAATTACCACCCTCTTCAAGAGGGTGGTAATGCAGTCGCAATTTGGAGGGGGTCCCCAGGGGACCCCTTCCACTTTGTGACGGTTTCTAAAAATATTTTTTAAGAGCAGGCAGTGGTCCCAGGGACCACTGCCTGCCCTTAAAAAATGAAACGAAAACGTTTACTTTTTCTTTTTTAGATGCATCCCGTTTTCCTTTAAGGAAAACGGACTGCATTAAAAAAAAAAAGCTGCTTTATTAAAATGCAGTCCCAGACATGGTGGCCTGCTGAGCCCAGCAGGCCACCATCCCTGGGAGGGATGGCATTCCCAATGGGCTTGCAAACTGCGAGAGGCTCATTAATAATAATGAGCCTTGCAATTTGCCACCCCATTGGGAATCGCAAAACAGTATAATAACACTGTTGTACATTTCATTTAGCGCCTCGCAATTTGCGACTGGCAATGAGTCGCAAATTGCGAGGCGTTGAATGCAAGGGTTGTACTTCTGGCCCCATATGCCTTCAACTTGACATTGGTATCCTAGCAGGAATGCTTCATGGAGCGCTATTGCCATGTCATCTCCCAGTTATGTTTGAGGAATTGAAAACAGGTCTTGTTTTTAATAATTTATTAGGACACAGATATTTTATCTATTTCTTGCATTTTGCGCAATGATCAACATGCAGTTTAGGAATGGATGATGATTCATCGGGGTAGAAGACGTGGCTACATCAGAAGATTGAGACAGCTTTTAAGTCTGATGTTTTTGTTGCAGTAAGTGTTGGAGGTGGTTGGTCGGAGCATTTTATGTGTTGGGATGAGAAATGCCTTAAGGGAACAGAGGTTCGACTAATGGTGTATTCAGTGTTTTCAAAGTATCCACTTACCTGCTCAAGGAGACCTAGTAGAGATGTTTTAGAGTTCATTTTCAAAGGAAAATGTGGTGCATCCTAAATGGTTAGTATTTTGAGTAATCGGTTTGTGCGTAGAGTTGGGATGTGTTGGTATGAAGCAAGAGAGAAGATAGTGATTCAGTAGCTGAATAAGAGTTGACTAGCTTTCTTCTATGTCTCTGGAATGTGGATGGAGGCAGGTGAGTTGGGTCCAGCTTCAGAGCTCTGACATCTGCAATCACTATTAGTTGTGCATTTGATTCTATGTGTTGTGTGGATGTGACGGTGGTTATGGAAGGAGGCAGTTGGTGCGACTGTGTAGTTGATGACTTTAATATTATAGGGCGGTTATGGAGGTGGTTGCACAGGACAGTGTCACACTGTCGGAAGGTGATGCTGTAAGAGACTTTGGTGGTGCAAGGGTGGGAATGGTGTTAATTGCTGATTGAACTGGAATGGTATTGAGTTATGGCTTGGTTCATCATTGGAGGGAGTTGATGAGGTTCCTTACCCAGTGGATGGACAGGGTTGGAGGTCTTGGTGTTCGAGATGGATATTGAAGGAGGGGTGTATGTGGGGATGAGAGGAGTGATGGAGAGGTAAGTGAGAAGCAGGTGAAGGAGGGTGGCTGTGTTGAGTGGGTAGCTTGAGGGTGCATTTTTGTGAAGTTGATGGGTTTTGCTAGAGAGGACTGATGTCAGAAAGAGGCTGAGGTTAGGAGAGCAGTGGGAGAATGACAGGAGGTGAGCATGCAATAAAATGAGAGCATTCAAAACCATGTAAATCAAGATTGGTTCTCCCCCACAGTGGTTGAGGAGAACGTTGTGAGGACCGAGTAGTGAAGGGTTGGATATCTCCAGTTGGGAGTGTAAAGAGGAGCGGAGATAATTAGGTTTTTACTGATTATGAAGGTGTTAGGTAGGGAATCGGTAGTGATAGGCAAAGTGGGCAAATGGATCAGGGGTTTCAAAGAGAGGTGTAGACGAGTAAGTTACGGTTTGAAAGATAGAGAGAGGGCGATAAAGAGGGACTGTGGGCGCCTGTGAATAAAAGTAGGTCCAGGTGTGCACATTTTGCAGCATTTTACAGAGATACAATAATTGATTTCAGTTATTTACATAGTTATTGTGGATGATCCAAAAAGCTCTCTGGTTGGAATGTCTGAACTCCTTGCGAAGCGCACGATCAGAATTTCCGTATTTGGCATCTACTTGACAGGACTGGAATTGAGCTAAAGGTGGACTGTGCCTTATTTTTGTGGACTGTGCTGTGTTTCTGGTTTGGACTGAATATTTTTTAAATGTGAAGCCTTATAGTAATGGCATGAGTGTTTACATTTTGACTAGACTCTATTTTGTCAATGCTATGTGTGTTTCACTCAGTGGACCTTCTTTGGCCAGCCAGGGGTGCACCGATGTTGGGGTTGGTACTGACTAAAAGCAGGCATGAAGCAGTTAGTTAAGAGTCGGGATTTAGCTGAAGAATGGGAAAGATATGATCTCCAGGTTTCCTGAAGAGCTTTTATTCATGATGGACCCAGGGGGGAAACATCCTTTACCCCACAGTCTAGAACAAGGTTGATACCCCGCATGCGACGTTACCACTTGTTACTTTAGCACGCCAGCCGTTACAACGATTTGCTACAGGGGGTGAGTGGTTGGACTGGTGTTTTATTTTGAAGTCCTCTTTTCAAAAACAAAATGGACAAGTTTTTGTAAGGTAACTTGGAGCAAACGTTTTTCGCCGTCACCTGTTGAAAAACTAAGAAGGAGAATACACAACTGTTGTAAAAAAACCCTCACCCACCTACCTAGTAGGTGGCATGCTTCATCATCGGGGCCCAACTGGATTGACTAATGCAATCCAGCTGTGCTACGACGCCTGAGTTACAGCGGAGCAGGTTGTTGGGTGAAAAGTAAGTGACGTGTTATGTGAAGTGAAGCTCCGAGTTAAAAATGTCTCTGAGGAATGCCCTTTTGAAAAATTTTATTAGAAGGGTCCCAGGACATGAGTTAAAAATATATTCGGGATCTCTACTAAGGTATATTATTTTCCTTGGTATCCCTTGTAAATGAGGTCTACTAGTTTCAGCCTTCTAGATGGTTCTTGAGGCTTTCTTCAGGACCGAAAAATGGTGAGTGGCCTAAAAATAGGAGAGGCCAGGTGAGGTGTAGGTATCAGCACACACCCTAAAGTGTGCTGTGAGTGTAGTGGGTAGTGATAATTACTCACAAAACCTCTGTTGGGAGTACCTGTAAATGAGAAGATTAATAGGTACACATAAACAGTTGTTTTTACATGCATCTATATTTAATGCATGCTCCTATATATTTGTAGCAAGTGGTATCATGCATGTGGCATGGTGGGCATGCATGTCCACTAGGAAAGACTTGCGTGGCTACAATGTGCCCCGGTGGTGTAGATATACACGGGGAATCCATAAGTGTATAGAAGTAAGTGAACCAATGGCGCAACACAGTAGGGCACATAGTGCTCACAAACTCTATCGTCTATAGGTAATGTATAAGTGTTTTTATGCAATTTATTTCTAAATGCGAGACATTCTACTTCATTGTGGCGCATGGTGACATTCACAAAGGCTAAGAAAACAAACTTGAGACGTACGAGTTGACGATATACAACATAAATTAAATTGTGGCGCGTAGTACCATGCTGTGAAAATCACGTCAACTCGTACGTCTCAAGTTTGTTTTCTTATACAACCGGTCCCAGGGTTTTAAGAACCTACCTGTGACCACCTCTCCTGGGACACATTCCAGGCTCCTAAATGAATGACTCAAATTTGGTAGAGCCAAACCCTTGCATTAATGTAGTGCCATGAGACATTTACAGGTGAACCACTTGGATTGTGACCCATAATAGAAAGTTTCCCCATTATGCTGACTGATTGAGCCAGCTGGTAGGACTGCATATGTTCAGAGATTGTCATTTTAATGTGGGTTCCGAAAGAATAATATTACAATTTAGTACCAAATAACAGGAATAGTAAGGCCCTTATACACTCTCAGCACAATCTTGCCCTAAGGGAAAGGAGGTTTATGCAGTAATCATCCTTTTTAACGTAACCGTTACAACGCATGCGATTACATTGCATGCCGTTGCAATGCAAAAGGTGTGCAGCAGTGGTTAGAAGATGTTGGATTTAACTCCAACACCTTCCCTACTGTTGCACCCACTGGAGTTGGAATAGAAAATTAATCTATTCCAACTTCCAGCGCTCCCCTGACAGAAAGTCGGGGTAACGTTTTGCATTGCAACGACATGCGATGTAATCGCATGCGTTGTAACATCACATATTCGGTTTAAGTAGGTGGGAAGGTGCAAAAATGAAGTTATCATCCACTTGAAAGTCTTCTGATGTCCTGTGTAGATAATGTGGAAACAATGCCAGATGTCAAAAGGGTGGAGTTTGTGTGAGACATTGCCCTGGGTGTGTTAGTATTAGTTTCTCTTGATAACATAATATTTGGGAGAGAGGAGGAGCAGCACAGACCACTGACACTGGATTTGTGTGAAAAAGTCTGCTTTTATTGAAACAGGTGCACATCACATACATAAACTCTGGGCCTTTTGCCTTACAAAACCAAAACCTCACTATGTAAATATGTTACCATTGTTATACTATCTCCCACCCCTAAATGTCCCTCCCCCCATAATTTAAACTTGCAAGTCTTTACATCCTACTGTGCTGATCTTCAGCAATTGAGACCTTTAACCTCCCATACAGTTTTACTGTAACTAATAACCTTTAACTAACTTAACTCCCTAATTAACCTTAAACTTCCTGCCTCATCTAGGTATGAGCTTATCTACCTGTTCTCTTTCAGCATGGATTGCCAGTCAACAACAATAAACTCCCCTAACCCATACCGCCTTCTCAGCCAACCGCTCCTGTACCTGCTTCAAAGTGCCAACCATACATGCTTCTCTTCTCCCCTGTACACCTGATCCAAGGTAAAGCTACCCATAATAAGCCAACCTCAATCAGACCAAACCCTAAAACCCTCCGAAATGAGAAGTGGGAGGGTAGGAAAAAACACTCCAGGAGCCAATACCAGCCATCGTGTCACACTATAAAATGGTGGCTGGTATTGTAAAATGGCTGCTTTTATGCCCCTGGGCTACCTTGTAGCCCACACTCAGATCAAACTGCAGCAGTCGCAGGACTGCTCCCATCCCCAAGTTTTCCCGAGGGCAAGCCTCCCTGCGGTCGGCTGCCCCCAAGACCCCATTCTAAAACTGCTATTAATCTACAAGAATTCAATCCTATCTGGATTTTTCAAATGTAGTGAAGAAAAAGAGTTAAACCTACGACCATACAGCTAGGTTTAAGATAACAAAGGATCTATTAATATGATAATCACTTGGCATAACTCAGACACAAGATTTGAAAATAGGGCTGGTTAATTAAAGTAATTATTGGCACAGCTGACAGACCCGGAAAGATTTCCATCTTCTGTCAGCTATGCAATAGTGGGTGGCTTAAAGCATCTCACATTAAATGTGTTGTTTACTCAGCAGAATTCTAATGTGATGCTGCCGGGAATCTCTGCAGACAGAAAAGGTTGATGAGTAAGACATTTTTCAAACAAATATTATGTATTGTGGAGAAAAGATGAGAAAATGTAGGAGGGATGCGAATGACAAACTAGAGCTCATTCAATCGCTTAACATTTAAGAAGCAATTTCGAAACATACCTTGTTTTAGTCATTTAATTAATACAATGCTATCCACCTAAATTTATTGTGCTGACAGAATATAATATTATTGAACATATATGTTGTTGTTGGTTTGGGGTAACATCTCTGTGTATTGCCCCTTCCACTGACTGTATGTAAGTGGAACTGCACAATATCCTGGTATTCATGTGCACTGTGTACATCACATTTCCTTTTTATATTCTGAAGAATAGACCTCTCGTCAACTTATCCTTTTTTGAATAAAGATTTTATTAGCATTATGTTACAGTTTTTTATGGCACATCATTAGAGTGTAAATCAATGTGGGTGGTGGAATGCACATTTTTGAACTCCATGATTTCCTCTTTGCTTAAATGCTCAATTTCTTCAACACAATACCGGCGTGCAAACTTGATAGCGCTTCGCCCAGTGCGCTTGGAAGTACATGCAAACAAAGAAGAACCGGGGTAGGTCCCTATACCAGATGCACAGCCATGGATGACTCAAATGAATCAAAGTCATACATGTTAATCCTTTGTTTTATCTTTATTTACACCTTCATTCCTTCTCGACTTTAACACTCAGTGCCATCAACAATAGCAGGATCATGCAGCTGCTATTGTTAATGGCGCTGCGTGTTAAGGTCGGGAAGGAATGAAGGCGCAAATAACAGTTTTTAGGTCTCGCCTGACCCAGCGCATGCGCTGGTCTGGCGAAACTTATTGAGAGGGCTCCAAAAAGTGCTACCAGGCCAGCCTAGAGCTACAGTGCATGTGCGCGGGTGCGCGCGCCGCGCTTTATCGCGATTACTTTCACTTTCGCGGCCGCTTTGATGTTTGATCGGGATCGCGATCACTTTTACTTTCGCGGCCACTTTGCATAGCCAATAGGTCTCGCTTTTGGGACCTTATAAGTATTTAGTTATGCAACTGTTGCATGGCTAAACACTTATAAGGTCCCAAAGGCAAGACCTATTGGCTATGCCAATGCTTGTTTAACATGTGAAGCAGCGCTGTAAGGAGTTTGCATTAAGCTCTAAT
The DNA here is from genome assembly GCF_964204655.1 of Triturus cristatus. Taxonomy (NCBI): domain Eukaryota; kingdom Metazoa; phylum Chordata; class Amphibia; order Caudata; family Salamandridae; genus Triturus; species Triturus cristatus. The sequence continues at coordinate 967,596,953 of NC_140588.1, forward strand.
GGAGTACGAGGCAGCATGGGATAATGAGTCACGGTAAGCACATTTCAGTCGTAGGGTTTGGGAAGTACAGTTTGCAAAAAAAAGGTATTTAGGGTGAACGGGGTGATGGGCGCAGTTCAACGCAGTGGCAATGTTGTAGTAAAATACACGGGGTGCAATGGACGACATCCTAAGGTGTCGAAACATGCATAAGCTCGGTGTTTAGATATTATCTAGGTATTACTTTTCGCATCAGAATAAAAGTTGGGTATTTGTGCATGATGCTCTCGGATACATAATGGGGAATATATGAGGCATAGGCTGTACTAAGTGTGTAGTGTTTTATGCCTGGTAATCGGGTGTGGAGTGGGATGATGACACTGATCCTCTTTTTTTTAATCATTTTAGATATCCCTGATGAAGGGAACAATTCCCGAAATGCATTTGAATTTTTAATATATCGTGACTTGTGGAAAAGTTTTACTCTCCTGTGCTCCTCAAAAGAGCTTGTCAAGGGAAGTTGAATGTATAAAATGAATTGAAAATATTGAGTAAATGGTTGAAAAATAACGGATTAAACGGGTTAAATAAAGATAAAACAGAGGATTAAAATGTATGACTTGATTCATTCAATTCATCCATGGCTGTGCCTCTTGTATAGGGACCCACCCCGGTTCCTCTTTGATAACATCATTAGATTGGCACTGGTTTACACGATATCAAAGAAATTCTTACTTTTCTTCCCCTATTTATTTCAACTTTATGTTATTGTGGCAGCTATACTAACAACATCAATTCCCTATCTTGTGACTTCGTGAAGCGGTGTTTGCAGCATCCCTGCTGACAATACGTATCAGCTCTCTGAGCCATTAACATGGGTCGTATATGTGCACAGCGGGGACCAAAAGTCTCTTGTGCGTAATTACACTGGAAGAGTAGTTGCATAGATCCGCCATTTCCCCACACATCATTATGTATTTAAGCCATTCTTTGAAACACGGTGACCTTTTACCACCCCACATCATTGCCACTCTTCTCCTCCCCATTAAGACAACCAATGTCAGCAACTTCCTACATTTCTTAGGTGCAACTTTCACATATCCCTGTAAAACCACCATCAAGGAGATGTTCAGTGACTTTTCTATCATTATCTCAGCCGCCTATATCACTTGTGCGCAAAAACAGGAAATACTTGGGCAATTCCAAGCAAAGTGCAGAAAGTCCGCTTCCAGACCTGAACACCTTTGGCAATTAGAGTTTTGTAACCTAGCATGTCTAACCATAGAGACCGGAGTGTAATTGACAGGTACTTATAATGTATAAGCCTAAACTTACCATTGGGAGATACTTTTTTAGCCTGATTGCAGCAACAGGTTTCTCAGTGCCCAGGTCTCGGGTCCATAGTATCCTAGCCTGCATTTCCCTCCCAGCCAATTCAAAACATCATTGTAGATTCTAGTAATTAGTCTTTTGTGGTAGGGATTACAAGGTAGGAGGTTCCTCTGGTACCAATATAAATATTTCCCTCAGCAAATTTCTCAAATTGCTAATTTCTTTAGAAATTCAAGAGTGTGGGAACCTGACTCCTGTTTTAACTTTACAGCATCATGCAGATATAAATCAAGGAAGAGTCTCTACCACATAATATATTGTCGTGTGCATGAGTAGTAGTAGAACAGTAGTAATAGTAGAATGATCCAAGAGAAGACCAGCTATGGGAAGACAGTAGATGTGGTCAGGTGAACCATATTGTTGATGTGCAACCGGGCTGTCATGTGGGTAGTCTAGGAAGGATCTGTGGGGTCAGCATCTTGATAGAGGGGCATTGGGGGTAGAGCTGCTAGGTTTGTGGTTCCGCAACAGGAAATTCCAGCAGAGAGGAATGGGATAATGGATGTGAGAGGGTCAGGGATGAAAGGGCTGGTTTATAGGGAGCCTAGTGCAAGATAATGTGGTATCCGAGTGCTCCATACAGCCATTATCTTCAGGGTGACTTTGCCCCCTGCCCATTCACCATCATTGGAGGTTTAGGCTGAACTACCTGCGTGGGGAGGAGATGGTGGGGTTAGTTTTCATGATACTCTGACTCCTGTAGTCTTGCGTTCATTATGGGGTGAATTAAGACTTCACAAATGTGAATTTTAAATTTGATTTACACGTTTGTATATGTATTTGTTGGACCTACTATGTGGTTCTCTGAGACTGGATGCATTTGAGGGGGGACGTGTTGTATCAAAATAGATTGACAGTGACAGATATCCCGTCCACCTTATTGCAACGGTATTATATCTTACTGCACTTGTAAAAAGGCGGATGGGATATGCATCACGTTTATGGTGGAGGACCCTTCCACCAAACTCCGATCAGGCCCTAAGTTCTGGGAGCCATCAAGAGTGCCAAAAGTAGGAAGTGGGACAAAATAAGTACTTTACTTAGGGAGACAAAATACATTGATGTGGCCTGGTGACAATGAAAGTGCTGGGCCATAGTTGATATTATTGAACTTTTCACAAAGTAAACAAGCACTGGCAAAGCAGATAGGCCTTGCCTATGTGCCCTATTGGCTATATGAATGTTTGTAGCCATGTTGCACAACAGCACGGCTGCTGTGCAGCATTGCCGAAAGTTCTTTTTTAAGTGCTATGACACTTTTTTATTGGGGTGGGAGAGCGGCGGACGTGCAGGGTGGGAGGCACACCCTCCCTCCCTCCAAGGTGCCTCCCAACCAGCAATTTTTTAGAAAGCGCTATGACACAGCCAGCGCTGGCTGCATCATAGTGCTTTTCTACAAAGAAATTCAGCCATGCTGCACAGTAGTCACGCTGCTGCGCAACATGACTAAAACACTGAGAACAGTAATGGCAGGGGGAAGGGTGGTCTTTTAGTCCTGGTACCAACTGTTTTTTGACGCTCCTTTCCAACTGGTGAAGATGTCTTATCCTAAAGAGTTTAACTTAATTTTAATCCATTTTTATTATAATTATTTTGGGATTCAACCGGTGTGGATTATCGAGGATCTAGAGCTCATTCTCTTGGGCCAAATAGATAAAGAACCAAATGTGGTTTCTCTTTTATGGGTGGGTGATTTTAATATAACTAAATGTATCTTTAGGGGGAACCATGTCTGTGAAATCAACAATGGGTTGGGTGAGCCTGTTGGTCATTTCAAGCATTCAGCATATGTAGAAGCATTAACAAGATTAATATTAGTTAATAACTTGTCCTTTACAATGGATTTAATTGTTGAAAATCATGTAGCTATTCCTACCTTTGTGGGGAGAGGCAAAGAAAGCACCATTGACCATATTCTAGTATCAGATGACCTGGTTCAGTTGTTAAAAAACTGTAAGGTCTGTCCCTCCCCTTTTAGTGATCATTATCCTATTACTGTTATGCTTGCTTGCATACTTCCAGTTTCTCCCGCAAATAGTAAAACCCAGCCCATGACCTTTACTACAAATTAGGGGGAACATAGAAAATGGCAACATCTTGATTCTATTAAAAGTTTCATAGAAATGGTGAGCAATAATTATGCTGCATTTTTAAATTGCTTGAGAGAAAATTGTGATCCAGCTAATGTATGTGAAAATTTCTCTAGGACTTAAATCAATTTCTGATTTATTACTGATTAAGAACCCACGGATGGTGTGCCCTGTTTGTACATGGTTTAACTCAGATAGCACAAATACCTATTAAGGGGTCAATTACGATGTCGTTCGGAAAGCTGAGAACGGTATTAGATTAGTTTGAATCCTATTCAGAAGCCTTGTTTCCGACCGACTCGGAAACATTTCCGAACAACCGATTATGATGTCTGGAAATCGTTCGGACTGTCTGACTCGGTTCCGAATGGCATTCGGAGTAACCGAGTCGGTCGGAGCCGACTCGTACAGGTCTAAGGACCGGGTTTCCAAACGAGCGATTAGGATGTCGGATTCACACAGCTGGATTGAGTCTAGAAGTGTAGAGGATCTTCTGATGTTTATTTATAGTTAGTTACAAGTCATGAAGTTAAGTCCAGTACAAAACCCACCAGGAGCAGCAAGCATGCTGCTCGGCCCTTCTCAACTGACACTTCTGACTCCCAACATTCTGTAACACATCATCCATGGAACATTCTACTAGCAGAGCATGAGGTGACATGCATAACCTTACGACACAGATCAGCTGTCGGAATATGACTTTGGGGGCCTGTAACTGGCCCTCCTACACTCAGGACCCTCCGATTTGGACCCGCAGGGGTGCCCATGGGTCCCCCCTTTCCATGCATGCACAGTGTGGCAGGTACCATGGGGTGCCCACCACAGGGTGCAAGGTTTTTCCCAACAACCCCTTTTTTCAATGGGAGCCTGTGTTCTCATTAGGAACACAGGCTCCCATTGAATTCAATGTGAGTATGACCTAATTATGTGCGGAAGCATCGTAATCGATCAGTCGGACTCACAGAACCCGTTTCCGAAACCGATTCGGTCAGAAGAGTTTCCAGACTACATCGTAATCGACCCCAAATGTTTAAAAGTGTAGCCCATAAAATCCCACTGGGTGCAGTGGTGTTGAGAGTGGCTAGAAGGAACTATAAGATAGTCATTGAAAAAAGAAAGGCTGAAACAAGAACTAAAGCCGGCGACGATCTGGAACAAGCAGTGGGTCTGAAAGATAATAGAGCCTTTTGGGAAATAGTGGATAGGCCCATCTTCACTAAAAAGCCAGAGTCAGGTTTAGATTGTCATATAATGAAGCATGAATGGGTTTCTCCTTTTGCAAAAATATTTAAGCCAGAAATGCCTGATAAAAGTCAGAGACTCCCAGTTGAACCCATTGCAACCACTGTGAATTTAGTTGAATTTAGCAAAAACATCTCCGTGGGGGACGTACGTTCAGCTATACTCTGTTCAGTAACTGGCAAGGCAGCAGGACCAGATGGGGTGCCAGCAGAGATTTGTAAACATAATTTAGCATTCTGGGCCCCGTTGCTTACTTTTAGGTCTATAATAATTGGGGGGATGATTGAGTCGTGGAGGCAGTCAGTCACACTCCCTATTATTTAAAAAAAGGAGATAAGAACGTCCCTTCTAATTATCGTCCAGTTGCACTGCTTGACTCGTCGGGGAAAATCTTTGGCGGGGTCATTTTGGGGAAGTTGGAAGCATGGGTGAGTGTAAATTCCTTTCTATCAAAGTGCAATATGGGTTCCGCTCAGGATTGGCTACTACCGAGCAAGCTTTAAATCTTTTCCTAATTCTGGGTAAATATGTCAAGGTCAGGAGAGGTGCTATACAAATGACTTTCATGGACCTCTCCTGTGCCTTTGACTTAGTGGACAGAAATAAATTGTGGGACATTATGGGACATGCAGGTGTGAATTTATCTTTAATGAGTGTGATAACAAGCCTCCATCAAGATACACGTATGAGAGTCCGTTATTCTCAGGCACGCAAGCAGACTCCCCCTCTCCAAGTTACACGTGGATGAGGCAAAGTTGTATCTTGGTGCTTTTTTTATTTCTTTTTTATATTATTGCCCTTGATTTCTTTTTATCCAACTGTACATCTGACGTCCCGAAAATTGGTTTGCGTTAAGTTACTCTGTTACAATACATGGAGGATGCTGTTGTCTTGGCCCGCACGGCTAATGGTCCGCAAGCACTTTTAGATGTATTTTATAGTTTTGTGCAGGGGTTGAACGGTAAGGTAAATAATGACAAATCCTATATTTTAACATGTGGCCCAAAGACCGCCCATTCAAAAAATCAAAAACGTTTTTAGTGGAGATACAACGATAATGAAAACAATGAATTTGAGTTACTTGTGCATTTTATTTAGCGCCAATCTCCTATGTGATAGTTTAATTACTCCAAAGTCCCATTCTATGGAGGTGGTATGTGTATCTCTCTTTAGATTTGCAAAACATGTGGGACATAAACCCCCCTAAAAACTGACAATGTTATATAGAAGTAAATGTATGTCAGTGGACACATATGGTGCAGGATTATGGGGGCATACGTCTGTAAAGACCCTCAGGCAGCAGAAAATGTGTTTTTAACCAGGCTTTTAGGACTCCCCCGAGCCACATCAAGTTTTATCACTCACAATGAAATTGGCCTAGATTTCTTAGAAGACATGGTGCGCCTAGCTCCTATCTTGCTGTAGGTTAAAATGTGGTTCACCCAGGGCTTTAAGTGGGCCGGGTCTGTCCGGGTCTCAGCACCAGCAGTTATTTTCAGGGGGCTCGAAATGGGTCTCCATCGGGCTCTATTTTCGGGCCTCACAAAGGTAGTCCGTTTTCAGTTTTTTTTTTTCTTGCCGTTTTTTTTTTTTCTTGGACTGCAGTGAGAGCAGGCACATCATTATGCGCATGCTAATTTTGCTTACTACTGAGAACACTTCATTGGCTGCCGATCCGAAAAAGAATTCATTTTAAGGCTCTGGTTCTTGCCTTTAAGGCCTCCCATAACATTGGTGCTCCCTATCTAAGAGCCCGCTGCCTTCACTACGTGCCGACACGCTCATTACGGTCTTCCTCTGCACACTTGTTCCGTACGCCCAGGTTTTACCGTGCACGACTGGGCGGCCGTTCCTTTCAGGTTTTGGTATCGTCTTTATGGAACAAGCTCCCTGTCACTCTACGCCAGGAAAACGATCTCTTATGCTTTCGCCGCAAACTCAAGACACTGCTGTTTTAAACTTCCTCTAGGGCTCTTTTCTTAGCCAGCTTTTTTGGTTTGTTACAGGTCTTGTGCTCAGCGCCGGGACACTCCTGGGAGTAGCCGTGCGCTTAACAAATACCTAGTAACATAACATAACAACTGATGGTGGAGGTCAAGGCATGACGTCATGACGTCATGCCAGGTGAGCCGCATTGTAGGAGGAAGGAAAATCCTTTAATGAGAGCCATTTTCTCTCAGGATTTCCCTTCCCTTTTTGCAGCGCAGGAGCAACGTCGTGGAGTCAGCCTTGACATCGTAGGATGATTAGGAGAGAGACGACCACAAGTGAAGCGCAGAGAGAGGATCCTTGTTGTTAGAGTCCCTTGTAAGGCGTCCACTCCACCCTGCCACTGCTAAATTTATTTATAATGCAAAAAGAACAATTGATAGACAGAATGCAGACCAATGTCATACATTCACCCCAGTACAGAGATATGGGCCTAAATCCACCGTTTTTTTGCTCACCATGCCATTCCAGTTTGAACCCAGCCATATGCAAATCAGTCTTGACCCTGTGCCTCATGGGAACAGTCCAGCCCGAACTGCCAGGCCAGGTCCTCCCTGGACTGGAAACAAGCATCCTAGGACCGGTTTCGGGGTTTCACCCCTCTTCAGTCAAGGATAGCTTGACTCCAGTGGCATGGAGAGCACGTGACCCACGTCTGGGCATACTCGTCCCACTCGGGGTGACAAATGCAAAAAGAACTATTGATGGACAGAATGCAGAACAATGTCATACATTCACCCCAGTACAGAGCTCTGGGCCTAAATCCATCGTTTTTATTTATAAATCATAAAAGTAGACGAGGACTGCTTTTGTAATAAGCCTATGAAGAGCCATATAACGTCAGTTTCCGCTAGGCCATGCCATATTTTGGAGCGCCCTCTCTGTGTCTCAGGATAATGTTTATATTTTGAACGAGGTACTCGTGGTGCCAGGACCCCAGAGACGGGCTATGTGTGATGTTTGACACCTAGGCCCCTCAAAAGCTTTTGGCATTCCTGGTGACTGATATCAGCACAAGACAGATCAGCAGAAGTCTAATTATGTTAATCTGGTGCCATATTTCCTCCATCAACCACATATTTCGAAACCTGAGGGCCCGATTCACAGAACTAACTTAAGACAAAAGCCTAAACTTACTACCATTTTGGTATTCACAGAAGGCACTTACTCATTTCGGTATTCACAGAAGTTAGGACTCCTAACTTTAGGACTCCTAAATGCCTTATGTGAATACCGAAAGTCTTAAAGTTAGGATTGTTCTCAGTTTAGGAGTAGTAAAGTTAGAACTCCTAACTTTACTACTCCTAAACTGAGAAAGATTGTTTCGGTATTCACAGAAGGCATTTAGGAGTCCTATAAATTTATTTATAAAGATGTCAATTGAAAAGATGTTGTGACTATGACCAAACCTGAAAGCCCACAGAAATATCATAGTATCAGTATCATAAAAGCTTTATTCGAGTTTTGCAAATCATAAAAGCACAGAACAAAATACAGATTCTTTTCATTAAATACATCAAACAATATGTCAACAATTTCCAACGTCATCTCATAGAATACAAGTTGAACATGTCTTTTCCTAGCCGACAATGCCTATCATCTTAGCGCTCTCATAGACTTAGCAAATCAACAGGACTCGGATGGATACAAAAGCCATGAAGCTGTTTTCCTATGAGCATCTAATTAATACAGGGGCAAGAGTAAATGTAGAAAAAAGTGCGGTGTGCAAGATGTTATCACAAAGGTTTTATATGTATTGAAAAAGTTACATCAATATAACAACAATTCTCTTCCTGTTCAGCAAGTGGTAATTTACCCATGAATCTTTCTTATTGAAAGTGCATTGTGCATCAGTGCAAGGTGTTATCATGGAAATTTAATATATCATGTAAAACGTTACGTCAGTAAAGCTGCAATTTCATTCATGTTCAGGAAACAACACTTAACCATAACGCTTTCTTACTAGAAGTGTAACTCTTATGAAAAGTAAGAGCGGCATAGCAGATTTCAGGGAGTCGAGAGAATGTAGTAATCAAAAACCTTCTCCATAAGAACTAGGGCAACGTTGTTCTTGTTCTTGGGGTTTTGTAAAGTGCACGGAAGTGAACAAAGTGCAATGTGGATTGCTTTGAGGTATTGTCGCAAGAGCAATAGTGAAAGGTTTTCTGTCCATCCACCTTGGGTCAGAAAAGCTACAGTGTACAGTGTCCAGGTGAAACCTAGTCAAATAAAACCTATAAAGTGGATTTAGAATAACAACTCTTGGCTGAAGGAAGAATCATCAAAAGAGCTCAAGGAGTATTGCTGAGCGGATGATCTCTGATGGTTCGACAATGCCCTTACTGAATATCCTTTCCTGGATTTGACTTTGATTTTCTTGATTGAGACCACGCCCCTACTTGGATAGGCCACACCCATTTATGAGGTTTGCCCCGCCCCTTTTAGAGCACCGCCAGTTTTTTTCCCACTTAAAGCCCTGGGTTAACGCATGAGTTAAGTTTGTCTTCGGGAATAGTGGAGAATTGTGTGCAGGGCCGGGTTTAGCACTGGTGGCGCCCTGTGCCACACTGATTTTTGGTGCCCCCTCCCCCTCAATGACCACATCCGCAATGGATTCCCGCACTACCTACCCTTTAAGTGTCTTCATAACCACTCTCTCAGATACATTTATTTAGTCTTATAGTGTCACTCATAAAAATGAAGGGTGTAAGAGCACTTTACATTGCACACACATTACAGAGACAATCGATCATATATGTGTAAATCAATCTATAGAAAACGTTACATAAGACGGAGACTACAAGGTAAAGGATTTATATGTCATCCATACTGGTAGGCAGTATAGTTTAGGGGGGCTTGGTCTGGAGAAGCACAAACTCAGAATTTGAAACGTAACACCATGGTTGGGGGTTCTCTTTAATAATCAGAAATTATTTCTACCCAAATGAACCCTTTGGGAAACATTAGGATAATTAAAGTCTGGAGGAAAAACTCAATACGCTCTACTCTATACTTGACCTCTACATTTCAGTGATTTGATGACAGTAGCGCACTGTTTTACATTAGGAGTTGAACTTGTAAACTGCAAGTAACAAAAGGAAGTCTCTGACGAAAGCAGTAACCCACTGACCTATTTATGCTATGCTCTATTCACTTTGTGATTTGCTTGGTACACATTCTTTGCAGCAGCCATATTAACCATCTGCACTACCTTATGAGGAATCAAAACTTCCAGCAGTCAAAACTTTCACTAGACAAAACTATGGTTTCTCTCCGGGAAGAACATTAATCACTCGAGTTAACTTGACATTTTTATTATTGGCTTAAAATTACCGGATTCCAGGAACGCGACAGCGTGTGCTTTAAAAAGCAATATAAAGTAGCAAACAGGCGCCCCCACGCGAAGTCTGCACCCGGTGCGGTGGCACCGGTCGCACCGCCCTAGAGCCGGCCCTGATTGTGTGAAACAGACTAACATGATAGCTATCCCATGGATTAAATATATAAAAAATACCCTTCAAGACCTAGGATTATCTAGTTTCTTTGAGAATACTAGCGAGATTAGCTCAGACACGCAGGCCTTGGTAAACAACATATATCATGTCTATAGAGATAAGATTAGACCTGAAAAAGTTCTAGACATTGTTCCTGTCCATTCATATATTCAATTGCCAACTTGCGAAGGCATGGAGCTGTATCTATCATGGATAAATGCACCAGAACAAAGATTCTATTTAACTCACCTTCAAGTAAACATGATTTATTTTTTTGTGGCTTTTTTTCCCTTGGTTTGCGTCATTACCCTGTTATCCATCCGATGGAGTGTCCATAAATTCCACTAAGCATTTTATGTTATTTTGCACTTTATATTCAGTTTTTAGAACCCGGTTTTTAAGGCCAGTTTTATCTGGGAAACATTTTAAAACACATCAAGAGTGTTTGTAGGTTCTACAGCGTATCAAGTCCCCACCAACCTGTTATGCAGTGTTGAATTTTATTTCTCAGGCGATGAGTTTAAGGAAAAAGTATGCTGCATGATCCATCTCTCCAACAGTCAATCTCTCGTTCTTTGTCTATCGGCTGATCCTGTAGAATACATGGTACAGTATAATAGTCCCGACATATTTAGGCATTGGAATATCGGGGCATCGTACTACTGGTCACTATCATTGATTGACAAGTTCGGCCAAACAGCCTCAAGAAGTATTTGGTTAGTCACATGATATTGTTTCAAGAACTGTTACCATGCAATAATCAATATATGTATTAATCCTTAAAGCAAATTGAGTACCACTTTTAGAACGATCATTTAAGTGTGGTAGCCCACGTAAGCCTTGTATACCTATGGTAATTGAATGCTTTTGTGCTGTGAAGCGCTCTGACATCCACTTGTGGATCATGTTCCCGCTATAGAAAACAAGGAATAAATAAATAAATAAATACATCTATGATTATATGGAAGGCCAATGATGACGTATATTTTAAAGTAATTGAAATTTGTGATACTGATTTGTGTGATCTGTTTGTACTTGTTTTTACCATGTGCTTTTATGGTCATGTTGCTGACTGAATAAAGATTATTTGAACCTTGAGAACGGTAATAGACCTCGTATGCGAGACCTATTTGCTTTGTCAATGCTTTTTTGCTTGTTTGTTCATTACTTCAACTGAAAAGTGTAAACAGGTATTGTCTGTCCTAATGATGAAGATGGGATTTAAACTATAAACATTTCCGCATTCACTACTGTAATTGATTTCTGTCTTTAGTCACTCAAATCAAGAACAAAGGATCTCTGATACAAGCGTGTGTGCGTGTGTGCATGCGCATGTGTTTGTTTTTGGATGTGTGTGAATGGTGTACCTCGGGTCATCTGAAGTTTGGCGACAGTCCCCTGGGTTTCCAGGTCAGCTCTCTACAGTGGCTTGGACAGCTAATCAGCCTCAGGTGTGGTGGAGCAGTACCTGCCAGGTGTGACTCATTCTCTGCATACACGAGCTGCTGAGAATGAAGGCGGGGCAGTGGACAGGTAGAACAGGACGAAGGCAGGGCAATTGCTGAAAGCAGTGAGGCCAGACAAAAGGGAAAGTTGACACCCAGGTTCAACATCATTATCATCGCCAGCCTTGAGTCACTGTGGGTCCTCATACATAAAAGCCACATCTACTGCTGTGAATAAAACGTTAGTGCATAGTGGAATAAAGGGATGTGTGCAACAATCAACTATGGAGCAGCTAACTCTGCCAGGCAATATTTTAATGGGTTAAGCAATCGTGTGTCTGTGTGTGTAACCTTTAAATTACGTCTCTTGTTAAAAAAATGTACTTTGCCAGTTTAGAAATGTGACATTTATTTAATGCAGGCTTCTCCAACGAGTAGCTCGTGAGCTACTTGTAGCTCTCCAGCTACCTGTAAGTAGCTCTACAGTGTGCAGCCCACCCTGCTAAATTAGAAGCTTTTGTTTGGCTAAAGTATTATGTTTGTAGCAAAATTGAAAATGTGTGTACTTTCCAAGCTGATAAGCTGATGTCTGGAGAAAAAAAGGTTGAATTTCCAAAATACTTTTTATGCCTGACATCTGATAAATGAGGTGGTGATGGAGCAAGGATTCGAAGAAAAGAAACTTGCTTGAATCAGCCTCTCGTTAACAAATACTAACAAGTAGAAATAGAAACTTGAAAGAAAATTAACATACACACGACATTCACATACTGAGTAAAGGCTTACTGCTTGCTTGAATAACAAAGAATAATGTGCTACGTAACTGAAGTCCCGCTTGAAACCATGTGCGAACCCGTCCAGCGTAAATAATTATGTGATCAACCCATGTGAGAGGAAAACTCTCACGCATGCGCAAGGAGTCACTAATTGTAGGTCTCGAGGTACCGCGTGCCTGGCATATGTTTGCCTGGATTCTAAAGGAGTTATTGCTGCTAATGCTTTTTGCTTAACAAAGAAGAAAATACCATGGGATAGAGTAGAAGCGGGTGGTGAAAAGTGATAATAACATATTTGAGAAATTAACATCTGTTTATGATTCCTTTATCAATAGTGTGCGTTTGGGCCCGATGTGCTAAGCCAAAGGAAAAGATGGCGGTTGAGACGTAATACAATTTGAGTCTGCGCACTAAAGGTTTGGGATGACCTGCTGACCGGGACATTGACCAGCTGACAAGAACCAAGGACGGATGCTTGGGAAAGTTCTTCAACTGTAGAAATTATACAAAATTTGTATCTATTTCTTTTTGCGAATGCATGTGAAAGGAAGTGTTCTGTAAAATTGAATAAATTAAATGGGAAAGGTTTATTAAACAAAGAATTAGTTAAGAAATCCAGAATGAGCACATGAGGTGACGACAACTCCCCTGCCCCGGCCCAATCACAGTCCATGATTCACAGATATTCGCAACTTCTGAGGGTGGGACATGCAGAATTAAAGGGTATAACTTGAGTGACTTAGCAGAGATAGAGAGCTGAGAGAGCTGAGCTGCTACAGAGAGACATTGATGCTGAGTGAGGAGTAGGCAAGAGCTGCTGCTGGAGAAGAACAGACTGAGAAGATGCAATACTTAAGACAGCTTGACTAGATTGAACATTTGCGGAAGAATATCGAGGAGAGAGAGAGTGTAAGAGAGGGATGCGCTCCGGTGCGTCGGGTTCTAGAGAAGTGTAGCAAGTAGAAACCTATCCTGCACCTGTCCTACAGTCTTTTTCTCCTGACTTTATCCGGTGACCTCCACAAACCCTTCTGGCCAGGGGTTGGGTTTCCCATTTCACCATTAGGTAACTAAAATGTTGTCTTGAATTTGCATATTCCTTTGCAAAGTACGAGATACTATGTCCTTTTGTCTCTTCATCTATTACTCCTAATGTGTTAAGATTGTTGAATGCGTTTTTGAATATTATTTGATAAATTAATTTTTCTCTCCCATGAAAGTTGATGGAGTTGCACTGTGAATCTGTACAAATGAGCGTTAATTTTGAATGAAATTATTGGATAAAACTATTGAATCTTACTTGGAATCTGTGATTATTCAATTGAAAAGTTATAAGATAGATTAATGAATTTGTTAATATCACCATCAACTACTTGACTAATGGTCCATTGACCAAAGGAAGATTTGTGAAGATTAGTTAGGCATTGACTAATTCAGATCAAAGTGAAATAAAACTTGATCCCCAGCGAAACAGTCAGGAAACCTAAATGTGTATATGGGCCCAGTGTGAGAAAATGGTTGATTTTGTAAAATGTTCAACCTGGCTTTCCGCTGGATCCGTGGCATTTGTGAGACTTATTACTAATATTATGACTGTCTTGGTGCCACGAGCATCACAGCAATGGCTGTTATGTATTAACTATGTAAAGACATTTCAAAGTGTCAAAAAGTTTTTGACATAGCTGCTGGCAACCCTGTCTGATGCACTGAGGCGATCACTGCTGGTGAACACACATAGGATGGCCACTAATGTAATCTTTGTTGATGTGGTCACTGTTACAATGCTAATAATATTAGTATCTCTGGATGATTTTAATTGAGCAGAAGTAGCCATTATTACAGAAAAGGTTGGTGACTCCTATTTTAATTAACACACAGTCAAGCAACAATGTGTGGTTGGAAGGGGCAAGCAGGAACGGGGAGATGGGCTGCAAACACATGCACTCTTATGGAGTGCTGCAACGAAAAGAAAAAAAGTAGCGCTGAAAGCATGAGCAGTGGAAGGACTCTGGGTTATGCTCCATGGGAGAGTAAAACATACAAAATTAAGTTAGCATGCGCTGCCCAAAGAGAAACAAGGAAATGAGAATGACAATGAAGCCAACCAATGGTAAGTACTGAGAGGGGGTTAAGCTCCCTGTATGTAAACAAAATGTCTGGCAAGCGACAGTGCATATGCTATCTTAGGTGAGACCCAAAAAAGGAGGCATCATCTTTGCCTTTCATGTCACTGCAACCAAACTAAAAGGTAAAAATGAAAAACATTGAATCAGGCTTTATCTTTCCAAGTACCAAGAATATGGACTCCCCTTGAAGAATTTAGGGCATCATTTAGAGTTTTTCAGAGTAGGAGCTTCACCATAAACCAGCCGCGGTGAGCACAGGTAAATGCTTTGGGGCGGTGGTGTGGGGTGGGGCAGGGTGGGTGGTAGTGGAATCCGACATACGACGGCAATCTGAAAACTAAATAAATAAATAAATAAAAGCACGTACCTTGCGCTCGCCGCATCGCAGATTTCAGCGATGCAGCGAGTGCAAGGTAAGTGGTTTTATTTATTAGTTAATTAGTTTTCACATTGCCATCGGATTCCACTACCCCCCACCCCATCCTGCCCCCGCCCACGTCTCACTGACCCAGAGCATTTACCTGGGCGAGCCACGGCTGCCATAAACTGGCAAAACTCCCCGCCTGCCATTCTTGTGCTTTCACTACCTCATTTAGAGTCAGGGAAGTTGATGCCAAAGCCAGCTGAGCTTTCACCGTTGAAAACACTTGACAATGATGGCCCCTCCACCATGGTCCTCCTCACGATGAAGTAGTGGCACTAATTTTTCTTGCTGGGCAGGGAAAAACAACAATGGTCCGGGCAAACAGGGAGAAAACACCCTGCACGTGAGGCCAGTTTTTTGTTTTTCAGTAAAAACTCCCACTTTGGGTGATTTTCTGATGGTGAAAATATGAATGTATGAATGCTGTGTGTTGTATTCTTCCCTCTTTAAGAAGAGAATGTTTGTACAGCGGAAGAATGTTTGGATTCAGCTGAGAAGAAGGGTTCCAGTGGGAAATGTACTATGGGGGTCTTTGTGGCTGCATCTTGCTTGAATAATGGAATTAACCTCCAAAAATAACTCACATTATGGAACTTCTTTCCTGGAACACAGGACGTTTGACTGAGCAAGTCAAACAAACATGGCGTCCAGCTGACATTCACCCATCCTATCAGTGCATCTGCCTCATAGGCAGACACCCCGCAGACTCAAAGGTCCCTGCTAGGTAGAGAGGACCTCTAAATACAGTGGGAAACAGAGTTCTAGCTGACCTGGTATGTTTATAGGGAGCTGCCAAATTTTAAATGTGTCACTAACCCTTAATCTAGACCTGTTGTCTTTCCAGAAGGTACTGAAGAATCACCTTTTCAAGATCTACTTAAATGGTGATATTGCGCTTAGCATTTCACGTCCCTCTACTCCCTCTCCCATTGTTTACTCATCTGTATTTCTGTTTGTCATATGTGAATTGCTCCTCTTTATAGAAGTCCACACTATGCTAATATCGTCAATTAATACATAAATGGAGGAGGAGCCAAGATGGCGACCGAGACGGCAGCGTAGACTCCCGGCTCCGTGAACCTCCGCATCCCGCACGGATATCCTGCATGAGATCCTCAGCCTGCGCGATGCGATCGTGTTTGTGAATGAGAGTGGCAACCGATCGTGTGACTCCGAGGTTTCTGGCTGCGGTACCGCCGGAGAAATGTGCATTTGAAATTTGCGGCCCGTGCAGCCCTGGAGCCAGGACCTCGAGTGGACGCCTTGGCCGGGTGGCAGTTCAGCAGCAGCGGCCTGTGGTGACTGGGTGGAGTCGGTCCACCGGAGCGGTGCCAATCTCGGCCTACATTTCGCCGTGGTTGTTCCTGCCGCTAAGCGAGGCGGACCGAGTGCCTGCCCGGGGGTGCAATTCTCAGATTCCCCGGTGATTGCCCCTGCCTTTGACGGTGAGCTGCCCGGACGCCGCCCGTAACTCGCCCTGATTCTTGCGGGCAGCTCCCGGATTTTCGCGAGAGCTGGTCCGTGGTGGGGACGACTGTTGCCCGTGACCACGCAACGGATACATTTTTGCCTGCCCCCGGACCCTGTCTCCAGCGCCGTGGGCCTCGAGGCGCTTGTCCCGGGGTCCCGGCCCCCATACGGGTCGGGCCTACCCGGCGGCCATTTTGTGGCGATGAAGCCTACCATCCTGTCCACTGGGTCGCAGCAGGATTGGGAGTGTGTGACTTTTGGGAGTGTGGCGGAGCGATCGCAGAGAGCTGTGCTGGGGTACGGCGACCTCCTCGAGGCCCTCGGTGCCCTTCATTCCTCCTTGGTTCATGGCGTCGGGGTCTTGGGGAGTAAGCTCGATGGTGTGGCATCAGCGTTGGGACAGTGGCGGCCTTCCTGTCCTCAGGTACACAGGGACTTCCCACACTGCACACCGGAGGACAAAGTCGCGGCCACCCCTGAGATTAGTGCACAGCTGGACACTCCGGACAGTATGCTACAGTGTGATCGGCTGGCTGTGGGTCTGATCTGTTCCGGAGGTATTGGACCTGAGTGGGAGGTGGTGGCCTCGTTCCGTGCACGGCCTCCGGCGACCCAGGGACAATTCAAGCAACAGTTGTCTACTTTGGCTGCTTCCGCCTTCCTGGACCTTGTGTGCAGTGCAGACTCTGGGGCAGCACTGGGAAGGCCGTCCCTCCATGAGGTGGACTGTGTTGGTATTCAGAGACTTCCACCCCACCTGTGTGCGTCGCTTCCCGGTCGTTTTTGGACACTCCTTTACCTTGGAACATCGGACATGGCGCTGGGTCGAGGGGTAGGCATGGGCAGAATTGCAAAGAGTGGTCAAGGATAAGGCTGATCCTTCAGGGGTGGTCATCTAGTAGACGGGCGGGCTCAGGGGTTGCGTGCTCTCATGGCATAGCTATTAACATAATAGGTGCATAATGCTCCCCATCTTTCTTTGATATGGTCGATTTTGTGCTGCTTACGGTTTGCTTTGGGGAAAACTTACCGTGCGGGAGGGGGAAGCCGGGGGTATGTTTTGAAGGCCCTCCTCCAGTTTATTAACACTTTCTCTACCCCCCCGTCTGGTGGGGTTCTTTTCTTACTCCTTTTTTCCCTGTTTCTTCTATATTTCGGGTCTGGTTCCGGGGCGACAGGCACACTGCTGGGAGGGGGGGGCCGTACTCATCTGCAGAGGTGCAGGGTGGGGGGAGGGGATTCTTTAGTCTTTCATCTCCTTTTTCCATGGCCTCCTTTTTCTTCTCTGATTCTTCTTGTTTTTTCTTTTCTGGGATCAGCGTGGTACACCTCCTTTGTTGTGAATCGTCGCCTTTTCATGTGTGCCACAATTTCCGGGGTGTTCCCTGGGCTTTAGGGCAGGGGACTGCAGGCGCAACTGCTCATGATATTCTTCCCCATCCTGAATTTCCTGTGTCTGCGCCATTGATCCAATAGATTGCTGATTATTGCTTACGTCATTATTCTGCCTGCCTCTTATCGCTGTTGGGAAATTGTTCGGCACCTGATCCTTCTGTCTTTTTCCATTATAAAATGAAAACCCTTTTTATCCTGGTGTCCTACCTGCGCTGTTAACCGGCCAGACTATATTAGCATGACGATTCTGCTCCCCGAGGTGCTGCCTGTGTTCACATTTGATCTTTGTTGCTCTGATTGCTTAGCGGCCGGCCCCGGGGGGTTGTAGGCCCATACTTGTTATTGATTGAAATGTCAATAAAGGTTTTTAAAAATAAATAAATAAATAAATAAATAAATAAATACATAAATGACCCAACATGATTGATACATATGTTTTGGGAATGTCTGTATTCTATGCAACATGTTATGTTTTGCTATAAACTTAGTCCTATGCAGGAAGTTATATCCAGGGCCACTGGAATTATGCGGCAAGGGAGGGCCAAATTATGTAACAGGGTTGAGTAAATTATGCGGCAAGTAAAGCCAAATTATGTGACATCATGAGGCACATTTTGTGATAGTATTACTTCATTATTTTATCATTTTTAAACTTCTTAATACTGTCTGGGGCATTAGTTGCACCTCATTAGTACCAGTTTAACACCCACAAATAACAATAAGCTACAGAGAGGTGACCAGTCAACCTTTGCAAAGGGCCTTCCACTGCGCTGCAAGACGTGTCACTGTGTTCTTAGTAACTTTTGAACCGTTTAAGCTAGAAGCAAAAACAAATTGTTGTCAAAATCTGCATATTACGCAACAGATGATGGATTATGTGGCAATTGTGACAAATCTATAATTATGTGAAAAACGCAGTGACCACGCAATCGCATAAATTCCAGTGGTCCTGGTCACATCACACAGAACTGCTGGCTTATTTCCCATGTTGAAACATTGCCAGCCTGGCTTTCAGCAATGTCTAGTACACTGCTGATTACACAACATCCTCTCACCTCAAGGAAGGCAGGAAGATGACGAAAATGATGGTCTTCTTTCCTGTTTGCAACCCCGCAGGACTGTTTCTCAATACCTGTATTCCACCCGAGCTCCCTATGCTTTAGCAGGAAGCGCGTCTTTACCTCTTGCTAGTTTTGGTACCCTATTGGACGTACCTCTTACCGTAGTTAACTAACAAGCTGCAAACCCCAAAATAGATTATTTCACAAAAAAACGTAGAATGGCTTATGCTCAGGTTTAAATGCGGGACCCTACCTAATCTGGTATAAAAAACAATCTAACACATGATTATATATCGTTCACTGACTTCAGAACAACTGCTGGGGCCGAGGTTGCTTTGAAGGCTGAAGAGTTAGTGAGGCGGGTGCCATTTTTATTGTTAGGGAGTTTCAAACTCACTAACAATCAAAATGACGCCCACTCCACTAATAAACGAACTCCCAGTTTGTTTTTAAAAATCAAAAAGTAATACACCTGAGGTACAGTAAGTTTTCTCTGTCCACGTCAGTCAAGTCATTGTTTGATTCCCCCTTGCATTGCAGAGCAGTCCCAGGCAGGCAACTCTCTGGACATTTGCCTTGCCTTAAGCAGAGTGATGCGCAGTGCCTAAATTGTGCCGGTGCTCAACACTAGCACTTCCTTGTAAACAACGGTACACGTTTATCAAAAACCACCACAGTGTGACACTCTGTGTATTTTTAAGCAACTATATAATAAATCGGTAAAAAATGCTAAAAGATGGCCTTTAACCTGCTGTTGAAAGTGGCATGAGGGTTGTGCCAATTGCAGTGGACCCATGTGTAATAATTGGGCCATGACACTTAATGTTTTACAAATTCAGTACTGGCGAGGTGACCATCACTATGGGCGGGCAGTACAGTGACCAACTGGCATAGGTGCAAATTCAGGAAGGTAAGTGTAAAAATTCAGGACAAAGTGTCAAAATTCAGGACAGAAGGTTAAAATTCTGGACAAAAGTTCGGGACAAAAGGTAAGTTTTACAGACACATCAGAGGAAGTTGCGCGATGGTATAAAAGTAAGTATATAGACAACCACTTAAGTACAAATCAAAAGAGGTTTATATTAGGTTGAGACAATTGTGAACTTCACGTTTTTTTGGTATGTTTGCAGCTTTGAGCGACTGTGCAGTTCTTTTTGTGGTATTTCATGATAGTAATCTATTTATATGGTTATTACACTGGGTTGTCCAGTCTGATATTTCTTTTACAACTCATGGTCATGAGCAGGCATGTTTGGTGAGAGCACAGCTCATGGCACTATGAGGCTCTCCCTTAAACCTTACACCTAAAACAAAACAAGCAAACATTTACAATTACTAGTGTAACATTCAAGTAGCAGTTGGGTGTCACTCAAAATGTCAAATGCTTGATGTATAGATCCCACACATAAGCACACAGCAAATACAGAAAGGTAACACATAAGCAAGGAAATATCCAGACAATTTAAATACCTCCCACTTTGAACTAAAGCTCTTATGACACCAAGAAAGCAAAGTAAGGCATCACAACCCTCCCCAGAAGAGCTCTCTTGTCCAAATATCTAGCCATTCATCCATCAAACCCCTGATATCCACCATTTCAAACATTAATTCTGTCATCTATTTATTCTTTCATCTATCATTCAGTCTTTCACCATTCATTCTGTCCTTCCATCTGTGTGCCCATCCATATCCAAACCTTTTCAACCATTTTCAAAACTATCCATCATCTATCCTTCCATCCATCATTTCACTCATCCATCCCTCAATCCACCCTTTCACTCATCCATCCATCATCCATCCACCCGTTCACCCTATCCATCCTTTCACTCATCCATTCACTCTTCCACTCATTTATCCATTCACTTATCCATCCAACAATTTACCCTTTCACCCATCCAGACATCCTTTCACTAACTCATCCATCCATCCAATCACTCATCAGTCCACCCATTCAACTTTTCACTCATCCATACATACATCCTTTCTTCCAGCTCTACGCCCTCCCTTTCACTCATGTATGCATTCTTTCACTCGTCCATCTTTACATTCTTCTTTTCACTCATCCAGGCACCCATTCACCCATCCATTCTGCCAATCATTCATCCATGCTTTCACTCATCCTCCCTTTCTCTCTCCATTCCCCTTTCATGTAGCCATCCTTTCATCCTTTCATCCACCCTTCACCCATCCACCCACTCATCCATTTACTCATCCACTCATGAATCCATCCACTTGACCCTATCACTCATCAATCCATCCTTTCTCTCCTCCATCCATCCATCCTTTCTCTCATCTATCCACCCTTTCACTCATCCATCCATCCTATTGTCCATCTACCTTCCCTTTCGCTCACTCATCCATCCTCACATCCACCCTTTCACTCTTCCATCCATCCATTCATTCACCCTTTCACTTATCAATTCATCAATCCATCCATCATTTCTCTCATCCAACCACTCTTTCACTCATCCATCCATCCTTTCATTGTTCCATCCACCCTTTTACCCATTCATCAACCCTTCCACCCATACATCCATCTATTTACCTTCATCCATCCTTCCAGTCACGCATCCATTCATCCTTTCTTTCATAATTCATCCATTCACCCTTTCACTCATCCATTCATCCTTCCACTAATCCATCCAGCCATTTACCCATTTCGGCTAAGCTACAAATGAATCCCTAGCTAGAGTTTCCTGGTGAAACACGGGGACTGTTTCTCCAGTTATTCTGAAATAGTTATGGCTTCATTACTAGTTGCCCCTTACCTGGGGAGGTAATACTGCACCTGGAAAATACCAATTCAGCAGGCTGCCATATTTACCAGGCATCTTGGAATGGGCCGTAATGGACTAATACCACATCTTTTCAAAAACAGAAACAAGATAGAATGTCTTCCAAACCATGCAAAAAATAGTCCTGCAGGTATTTAAAAAAACCTGTTGCAGGAGCCCGTACGCTTCCTGTAGCGAAGAAAAAGCCTGAAAGCCTTAAAAGTCATACAACTGTCCAAACTTCTACATCACTAACCCACCTTTTCACATTAATTATGAGCTGAGCCTTTGTCTACTGAGTTGCACACAGAAGAGGCCCATAAAGAACTTCACCTTTGCTGTAGTTCCTAAAGCAAGAAGTGGGGTGGGGGAGAGTTCGTATTTCACTGCACATAGGCAATCTGAAAGCTTGGAAGTCATGAGTCATGCATGATGCACAGTGCCAGGACGTGAGGCGACTGTGACATGGTGTTGTTTCCAGAGCTTTAAGTAGGATGAAAAAATTGGGGGTCTCTCCAAGGGGCGGGTCTGATGTAATTAAGGGCGTGGCTTAAAACACCAGGGCTAAAAATATGTGCTGAGCATAATGTGCTGCCCGACTGGTATTTTTCTGTTTCTATCATTGCATCCAGTAACATTAGACCTACAACAAGCCATGACTATTGGCTTTGTCAATGGATGTTAGTTGCATAAAATAAATAAACAAGCATTTGCAATGCAATAGGTCTCGCATTTATGAGAGTTTGAGCTATTGGCATTGCAAATGAAAATGCCTTTTATTTATGTATTGTTTTTAAAACCGATAAATAAAAGGAATGGTCATTTACAATGCCAATAGCAAATGCGAGACCCATTGCATTGCAAATGCGTACTATAAAAATGTGTAAAAAAGTGTTAGGAGAGAGCGTGTCCAGCAGGCTGGACAATGCTATTTGAGAAAATAGTGCTCGGAGGCTGTAATTAAAGCCTACCGAGCAACAACACACGCAACAGGGGGTGTCGCCATGGGAGGTTACAAAATGAGACAAGGCAATACTAAGGAGGGACTGCTAAGCCTTTTGGGCAATGAACAGTCACAGTTTACAGTGGACAATGACACAAGCCAATGAAAAATGTGGGTGGAGCGTCAGGTCCCTACCTCAATACAGCATGCCTCACAGAGCAGCGCATGCGCTGCCCAGGCTCGACCTAAAAAGCCAGGTCTTCAGATTCATGCGGAATTCAAGAAGTGAGGAGGAGGCTCTTGCGTAGCGGAAGGTCATTCCACACTTTAGGAGCGATGTAGAAGGCTTGACAGGCAGATCTGGTTTTCCGTATGGCTGGGATGTGTGCAATTAGGAGTCCGAGTGAGAAGAGGTGTCTGGAAGATTTGTGAAAGCAGATGAGACTGCCGAGGTTTGGTTGGGCAGTGGTATGTAGTGCCTTGAAAGTGTGTGTGAGGAGCTTGAATAGTGCTAGTCTGTGTATGAAGAGGCAATGGAGCTCGGTAAGGTTTCCTGTTCCATGCTGGGGAAGTGATATGCACAAGAGTTGGGCAGCGCCAGTCAGAAAAGTGCACATTGAACGGCCCAGAGGTCAAACGCAATTCAATGAATGGGCTCTATGGCCCTGCTCAGGTAGAGACTGTATGCATGCAGAACTTATCCTAGTGAAAACAGAAGTGCCTGCAAACAAGCACTGTGGTTTAGCTGGTGCGTAGTCCTATGCCTGGCTTAGTCACTTTGAGGGCAAGCTGATATCTCCAAAATAAAAGCTTTATTGAGGATTTAGAGTTATCTGCTAAGGTTCCCAATTACAGGAACAATTAAAAGAGAGCTCCAGGAGAAGTACGGAGACGGGGAAAAGGGGGGGGGGGGTCTCGTTCTCAGGCACTTCTTAAATGTGCCAGGGCTCTCGTTAGGAGGCCTCTGCAGCTTAAAACATCTATTGCCATTGCCGGTGCTGCCAGTGACAGTACTCACAAAACTACTAACCCGCACACTGCCACAAGTATGACAATTCAGCCTATTTCAGGCCCCCAAAGCTATAAAAATAGTTTGGGTGGCAGGTATTAGTTGTTTTTAATATATACTGAATTAATAAACAATTGCTGTTCTGCTCATCTTTAAATTATACAAACAGCGTCACCATGTGGCAGAAGTCTCAGTGTTGACAATTAAGTGCCGGTGCCGAGCACTGGAAACCATCTGCTCAAATTAAGCACTTCAGGTAAACATAGCATAGCTATGCTTTGCGATCTTATGCAAGACAAGGGGCTACAGACCCCGCCATTAATGCAGAGACGACAGACCTGACGAGGGTGCAATATGGCAGAGAAAAGATTCCACCAACAATGAATGCACACAAGCGACACCTGCAGGAGACTAAACGAGCAGAGACCAATCAAGCACGGCCCTGGTGCCCGAAGACAAAGCTTCCAAGTAGATGAATCCGCCCCCACCTCAATAGGGAGGCGGAGCCCTCTGACCAACACCTCCTAGTTAATGACAAACCGTTGCTGCCTGCCACTTGCACCCAAAGCGCGGAAGTCTGGACAGACAGCAAAGGGGTGGGTGGGAGGGGGGTGTAGAGTGAACCTACGCAACCTTTTCACCCCAACTCTCTCACCCATGGCCACCCACCTCTGCCCCCTTCCCCAATCAAAGACTTTCGAGGCACAGAAGCTTTAGAAATAAAAAAATTACAGGTAGGCGTGACTGGAAACATTTCATCTTTAGTAAGGCGCCCTATTAACACAACAGATGGAGACTGTTTTAAAGGCGTAAAAAGTCATTACATTGTAAACCCTGTGTGGTAAAATCCTGCGGACTAAAACTACACCGAGAAAATCACGGGCATGAGACTGTTTTACAGTTACATATTCTGAGTGGCCCGAGAAAAAGCGCCTAAACAGCACTGGGGAGCACCAAAGCACTATCACACCTCACTCTGCGCTTTTCTGCTGAGTCTGTTCAGAATTGTAACAAGATGTGCCAGGAAAGACACAAAACTACGGAATTTTGTAAAGTGCTGTGGAATGCCGAGGTGAGAACAAAACTTTGAACTGCTCAATTGTTGCTGAAAAGAGACCGCTGCTGTCACAAAGCGTCGCTGAATACATTTCACACGGATATGCTTTACTGCCTGTGGAAACATATTATGGAAAATTCAGTCCACATGTGTGTGTGTATATATATATTGTACAACGAGAAATGTACATAACATTTATAAAGCAGCTACATAATCCCAAATACACGGTAGGGCAAGAGAGAGTGCCAATAAGTGGACATACCTTTTGGTCCAGGCTTTCCTGTGGCATCGCACAGGAGCCTCCGATAGATGAGGCCCGAACAGTCCCTACCTCGGTAGCCAGCATGACGGCTCCAAGAGCGAGGCCTGGTAGCTGTGCGCCGCGGCTCTGGGGTCCGTGTAACTCTCCCGGCACCCCCGCCCCTCGTTAGTGCCAAACAATGCTAGTTGTACACCTTCTCCAACTCCGCACCACTCCTGCAGGGGTGTGGCGAGGGACGTCCGAGAGGAGTAACCAACACCAAGGTAGTAAAGCTCAGTAAATAAACATATGTCACCACAGTCGTGAATAATTTTTTTTTTTTTTAAATGCGCCCCCCCCATTAAGAGCATGCTCACTGTAGATAATAAACCACCTTGGCCAAGCATATTAACAAATTAAGAAAACTGGCCACTTTCCCACCCAATCTCATCCATACCCAACAAGCAGTGGCGAAAGCTAAAATGCCGCCTCTCCCCACGCATAATGTGATGCAGAGCCACCAAGTCTCCCATATCTCATATTCATTGCCCTTGAGCCGAATGGGGGCCCCCTAAAAAATGCTGCCCCCACCTGCGCTACACCCCTGCCCATAAATAAATACTTGCTATAGTGAGAAATGGTATTGATGTAGTAGCCGTTTTCTGTCCTGCTCCTCGTTTCATCATTCTAGCAGAGCCGGCATTTTTCCTGGCTCGAGTCGTCCTCCCTGCATCATCCATTGTAAGTCAAGTGTTGCGTGTGGTTTTGAATACAAGCACATTCAATGAAGCAAAAAGATTTCTCAGCGTGTCTTCCCTGGATCAAACGAGTTTACACAGGTCAACCTCTGGCTAGAACAAGCCACAAGCAATCTTCATGGTGGATGAAAGCACGATTGGAGTGTTATAAAACACATTTTTATAAGAGACAGGAAAGCAAAAGTAATATTACAAAAGTAATAATGATGAAAGCGCACATGCATATTAAACATATGCGCATGGCTTTGGTTGCAGGAAAGCATGTCGTGCCTGAAGTAGAAGAAACTCATTAATGAAAATAGGCTTACAGACTAAACAAGAATTGCGACAAAATACACCTTACTATGTAACGTAACGTTTGTTTTTGTAACAGGCTCACTTGTAATTCTTCTCCTTTTGTATCTTTACTTTGCCTAATGTGAAGCGCTCTGACACCTTCGGGTAAAGCCCGCGCTATATAAAAACGCATTAAATAAATGAAATAAAAAAACTATGGTTAGGACTGATCTCCCCCCGCCATTTCAGTACTGTATCGACATGTTTACGTGTATGGGAACACGACATATATTTCACTCAGTCAAAACACCAGAAAGTAGACAACAACTTTAGACCGAATCCATGCAATGAAGGAAAGTAACACTTCAAAAACGAAGCGCGAGGGGCATCGCTGAAGGATTCCCGAAGAGACGGAGTTGAAGTAGCATGAGATCTTAACTCTGCTCGGAAAGATCTGCAACAGCTACAGCCATCACTTTACCTGCGCAATCGGAATTTGTGACTGAAGTATTCTTTGCGGCCCCATACAGACCTGTGCATCCTTTGGGGTGATCTTGGGAGCCGCCATATTTTCCTGTTCCACCACATCCGGAAACATGGTGCATGTGCTTCCGGGTCAGCCACGGTCGGAGACTAGGAAGGACAGACTAGAGGTTTACTATGGCAGCCGTGCCCAAAGCTGTGCTCTTTGAAGCGACGTCACGTAGTAACCATAGCGAAGGAGAAGGTGCACTGAAATAAACAAGCCCGGCGGTCGGCGGAGCGTGGCGCGCTCGTTTGGGGGCGTGTGCGTCTGCGCTTCTCAGAAGCGCGTCCACAGACCCCGATCGCTGCGCGTGCCCCGGTCTGTCTCCCTTGAGAGGCATCTCGACGACAATAAGTCTCGTTGGCGGCAGCGCTTCGCGCTGCAACGCCAGCGAGACCTAAAAAGCAGCAACTATGGCTTTGTTGTATATAATATTTAAAAAATGATTTAGCTCTGAAATGAAGAGACTGTGTAAGAACTATAACCTCTTCTTTTCAACATCTTTTGCTAGCTTCTTTTCATGAAGTGGCACATAGCAGCACGGGCGTTTTTTAGGTCTCGCGCCTAGCGTTGCAGTGCGTAGCCCTGCTCGCGCAGCGCGAGACCTTTAGTAGGTGAAAAACGGGGTTTGGAAGCTGACCTAGGAATCGCACACGCTCGTGCGTGTGCTTTTCCTTTTGTGGCCCGCTATTGGCCTTTGTGTGCGTCTTTTTATAAAAGACTACACGCAATTGGCCAAAGGCGGGTGCATTGCTCCGCCCATGGCATATTGGTGTCTATTACGCGCTTGCTGTGCGTAATAGACACCAATAGGCCATGTGGTTTCAATTATCGTGCCAAGACACGGGCACGATAATTGAAATCACATGTCTCGCAGTGGCGCGCGCACTACACGTGGCATTGTTCTTTTTTGGATCCATTTCAGAGGGAAGCAAGTAAATGAAAGAACCGCTGAAGTATTGTGTGCTTTTTTTCATGTTTAACATGGGTGCAGCAGTGAATTAAGAGACGCTGTAGTTTATGTTCCTTGTTTTGGGGTGTTTCATTGGGTTAAAAGTTAAAATCATAGTGGGGGCATGGAGGCAGCTGGTCTGTGGTAAGATCGTGCAGGCAGACATCAGAGATCTTTGGAGCCAAGCTACTTGTATGAAGTCATTCAGGTGGGTTTTGCACGAAAAACATGTTTCTGTTGGTGGCGGCTCCGGTGCCACGATCAAGAGTTGCTTTCACATCATTACACTATGACTGATCCCATTTAAAGTCAATAGCCTTGTTCTTGCGCGTCAATAAGGAGGACCATTTTTACATTATTTTTTAGTTAGCGCTTATACCACAGTTTTGACGTTTCTAAGCACTTTAAATAGCCTCAATAGGCTCCATCATCTGAAAACTACAGCCCAGCGGTCCACGTCACACGTTCACTAGGTAACAGCTGTCACGGTTTTAAGCTTGTGCCTTTTGTCATGCGTGATGTCATCACTGATGTGGAACGTTAGGTTGTGGGTCGGGCATGGAGGTTGAGGTTTTATTTGAAACTTAATTGTTATCTAGGTACTTACCAAGTTTTTTTCCCCCGAATAATGCTGACTAAAACGTTCAAGTATTCAAAACGAAGGTAACATGAAAATAATGTTTCAAGAAAAAAAAAATGACTTCATTACTTTCTCGCGCCCTATCTATGCCTTTGACATTTGTCTGGCGACCAGTTCCTGTCACGTGACGTCCCGTGGGCGCAGCAGTCATGATGAAGTTCACGGAAAGTTTTTTTAACATGCATCACGTCCTTGCACTTAATGTGGGCTTGATGTCACCATTGTCATCCCCAAAGGTCAGCTATGCTGCATGCAGGGAAATGGCGTGTCTCAAAGGGATTCACCAGGGAGCAAAATGTCAAGCAGGAAACCCCGCGACAACATAGTGAGAAATTTGAGACCCTGGCATCTGGTTTGCACTGCCACTAATGTGTTGACAAATCTCTCAATTCAAGTTAACACGTGCAAAGAAACTGCAACAAACTATTCATAATGCTTTCTGAAATACACACATATCTGCAAGAAAGGTTGACAAATCTGCACCCACCCCACTACCTCTGCTTGATTCTCTCACAAAATGGGTTAAATTTAGGAAGTGTTTTTCACACGGAGAAAACCCAGCCTGGTTTGGTGTGTTAAGTACGGATAGGCAAATCCTTCTGCAGAAATTTAGAAAACAAGGGATTTAGGTACCAGATGTATCAAAGACAATGGGCGGGGTGGGGCTGCTCTTGTGCTCAGAGGATGTTTCGGGCTGCCCCATCAGGGAGCTGAGGCATCTCGCTGGGGAACAGCTCTGCTCCCGCAAGGCCCAAAATTACGGACAAAAGGCATCCATAAAAGGGATCCTCACGGACAACGGACGTGAGGTCCAAATTACGGACGGTCCGTGAAATTTACGTACGGTTGGTCTCAGTAGCGGGCTGGCTGTCAGGTCAACAGTTTCCAATGGCGAAGCAAGATGAGGATCAGCATGGGAAATCCTTGTGGTTTCCTCATTTCTAAAGGAAATGGAGGTATCCCAAACTTTCCTGGGTGGGTAAACTGCCTATTTATGATGGGTCCAGTCAACCACTTACTTTTTTGGCTCACTCTGTCTGCCAAAGTCTAAATGAGCCCATTGGACATACATTTCCATTTCACACATTATTGGTCCCAGCACAGTTATATGAGAAGCTGACTATTAGAACACTGCTAACTTTTGTGACTTTCTGAGCGAAAGCGTTCTCACTAGTCATGTGAATGACACCCCCTGCAGCCTACCTTTGTACTGTAATTGCCTAACATTTCCTTCAGTTCTGAGTGCTGCTCGCTTAAACCAGAGGAGAGAACTGCTGTTCCCCCCCTTTCTATCACAGCTCTGGCTTTCATATAATGATGGCTCTGATCTGCGTTTAAGCTCCCAGAGCTAAGCTACAAATGAGTCCCTAGATAGAGTTTCCTGGTGAAACACGGGGACTGTTTCTCCAGTTATACTGAAATAGTTATGGCTTCATTACTAGTTGCCCCTTACCTGGGGAGGTAATACTGCACCTGGAAAATACCAATGCAGCAGGCTGCCATATTTACCAAGCATCTTGGAATGGGCCGTAATGGACTAGTACCACATGTTTTCAAAAACAGAAACAAGATAGAATATCTTGCAAACCATGCAAAAAATAGTCCTGCACCTGCAGGTATTTAAAGAAAACCCATTGTGGGAGCCCTAAGCTTCCTGTAGCGAAGAAAACGCCTGAAAGCCTTAAAAGTCATACAACTGTCAAAACTTCTACATCACTAACCCACCTTTTCACATTAATTATGAGCTGAGCCTTTGTCTACTGAGTTCCACACAGAAGATGCCCATAAAGAACTTCACCCTTGCTGTAGCTCCTAAAGCAAGGGGTGAGGTGGGGGAGAGTTCACTATGCCCCTGCACATAGGCAATCTGAAAACTTGGAAGTTATGAGTCATGCATGATGCACACTGCCAGGACGTGAGGTGACTGTGACATGGTGTTGTTTCCAGAGCTTTAAGTAGGATGAAAAAAAGGGGATCTCTCCAAGGGGCGTGTCTGATGTAATTAAGGGTGTGGCTTCAAACACCAGGGCTAAAAATATGTGCTGAGCATAATGTGCTGCCCGACTGGTATTTTGCTGTTTCTATCATTGCATCCAGTAACATTTGACCTACAACAAGCCATGACTATCGGCTTTGTCAATGGATGTTAGTTGCATAAAATAAATAAAAAAGCAGCAACTATGGCTTCGTTATATATAATGTTTAAAAAATGCTTTAGCTCTGAAATGAAGAGACTGTGTAAGAACTATAACCTCTTCTTTTCAACATCTTTTGCTAGCTTCTTTTCATGAACTGGCACATAGCAGCATGGGCGTTTTTAGGTCTCGCGTCTAGCGTTGCAGTGCGTAGCCCTGCTCGTGCAGCGCGAGACCTTTAGTAGGTGAAAAACGGTGTTTGGAAGCTGACCTAGGAATCGCACACGCTCGTGCGTGTGCTTTTCCTTTTGTGGCCCGCTATTGGCCTTTGCCTGCGTCTTTTTATAAAAGACTGCACGCAATTGGCCAAAGGCGGGTGCATTGCTCCGTCCATGGCCTATTGGTGTCTATTACGCGCTTGCTGTGCGTAATAGACACCAATAGGCCATGTGGTTTCAATTATCGTGCCCAGACACAGGCACGATAATTGAAATCACATGTTTCGCAGTGGCGCGCGCACCACTCGCGGCATTGTTCTTTTTTGGATCCATTTCAGAGGGAAGCAAGTAAATGAAAGAACCGCTGAAGTATTGTGTGCTTTTTTTTCATGTTTAACTAGGGAGCAGCAGTGAATTAAGAGACGCTGCAGTTTATGTTCCTTGTTTTGGGGTGTTTCATTGGGTTAAAAGTTAAAATCATAGTGGGGGCATGGAGGCAGCCGAGAGTCTGTGGTAAGATCGTGCAGGCAGACCTCAGAGATCTTTGGAGCCAAGCTACTTGTATGAAGTCATTCAGGTGGCTTTTGCACGAAAAACATGTTTCTGTTGGTGGCGGCTCCGGTGCCACGATCAAGAGTTGCTTTCACATCATTACAATATGACTGATCCTATTTAAAGTCAATAGCCTTGTTCTTGCGCGTCATTAAGGAGGTGCATTTTCATATTATTTTTTAGTTAGAGCTTATACCACAGTTTTGACGTTTCTAAGCACTTTAAATAGCCTCAATAGGCTCCATCATCTGAAAACTACAGCCCAGCGGTCCACGTCACACGTTCACTAGGTAACAGCTGTCACAGTTTTAAGC
This sequence comes from Triturus cristatus, assembly GCF_964204655.1. Lineage (NCBI taxonomy): Eukaryota > Metazoa > Chordata > Amphibia > Caudata > Salamandridae > Triturus > Triturus cristatus. The sequence continues at coordinate 967,628,231 of NC_140588.1, forward strand.
TCGTGCCTTTTGTCATGCGTGATGTCATCACTGATGTGGAACGTTAGGTTGTGGGTCGGGCATGGAGGTTGAGGTTTTATTTGAAACTTAATTGTTATCTAGGTACTTACCAGGTTTTCCCCCCCCCGAATAATGCTGACTAAAATGTTCAAGTATTCAAAACGAAGGTAACATGAAAACAATGTTTCAATAAAAAAAAAAAATGACTTAATCACTTTCTCGCGCCCTATCTATGCCTTTGACATTTGTCTGGCGACCAGTTCCTGTCACGTGACGTCCCGTGGGCGCAGCAGTCATGATGAAGTTCACGGAAAGTTTTTTTAACATGCATCACGTCCTTGCACTTAATGTGGGCTTGATGTCACCATTGTCATCCCCAAAGGTCAGCTATGCTGCATGCAGGGAAATGCCGTGTCTAAAAAGGGATTCACCAGGGAGCAAAATGTCAAGCAGGAAACCACGCGACAACATAGTGAGAAATTTGAGACCCTGGCATCTGGTTTGCACTGCCACTAATGTGTTGACAAATCTCTCAATTCAAGTTAACACGTGCAAAGAAACTGCAACAAACTATTCATAATGCTTTCTGAAATACACACATATCTGCAAGAAAGGTTGACAAATCTGCACCCGCCCCACTACCTCTGCTTGATTCTCTCACAAAATGGGTTAAATTTAGGAAGTGTTTTTCACACGGAGAAAACCCAGCCTGGTTTGGTGTGTTAAGTACGGATAGGCAAATCCTTCTGCAGAAATTTAGAAAACAGGGGATTTAGGTACCAGATGTATCAAAGACAATGGGCGGGGTGGGGCTGCTCTTGTGCTCCGAGGATGTTTCGGGCGGCCCCATCAGGGAGCTGAGGCCTCTCGCTGGGGAACAGCTCTGCTCCCGCAAGGCCCAAAATTACAGAAAAAAGGCATCCATAAAAGGGATCCTCATGGACAATGGACATAGGGGTCCAAATTACGGACGGTCCGTGAAATTTACGGACGGTTGGTCTCAGTAGCGGGCTGGCTGTCAGGTCAACAGTTTCCAATGGCGAAGCAAGATGAGGATCAGCATGGGAAAACATTGTGGTTTCCTCATTTCTAAAGGAAATGGAGGAATCCCAAACTTTCCTGGGTGGGTAAACTGCCTATTTATGATGGGTCCAGTCAACCACTTACTTTTTTGGCTCACTCTGTCTGCCAAAGTCTAAATGAGCCCATTGGACATACATTTCCATTTCACACATTATTGGTCCCAGCACAGTTATATGAGAAGCTGACTATTAGAACACTGCTAACTTTTGTGACTTTCTGAGCGAAAGCGTTCTCACTAGTCATGTGAATGACACCCCCTGCACCCTACCTTTGTACTGTAATTGCCTAACATTTCCTTCAGTTCTGAGTGCTGCTCGCTTAAACCAGAGGAGAGAACTGCTGTTCCCCCCCCTTTCTATCACAGCTCTGGCTTTCATATAATGATGCCTCTGATCTGTGTTTAAGCTCCCAGAGCTAAGCTACAAATGAGTCCCTAGATAGAGTTTCCTGGTGAAACACGGGGACTGTTTCTCCAGTTATACTGAAATAGTTATGGCTTCATTACGAGTTGCCCCTTACCTGGGGAGGTAATACTGCACCTGGAAAATACCAATGCAGCAGGCTGCCATATTTACCAGGCATCTTGGAATGTACCAGAATGGACTAATACCACATGTTTTCAAAAACAGAAACAAGATAGAATATCTTGCAAACCATGCAAAAAATAGTCCTGCACCCGCAGGTATTTTAAGAAAAACCGTTGCGGTAGCCCATATGCTTCCTGTAGCGGGGAAAACGCCTGAAAGCCTTAAAAGTCATACAACTGTCCAAACTCCTACATCCCCAGTCTTTCCAATGCCTGCCCCATCATGTCATGAAATATATTAGGGAAGACTGGGTTACCCCAAGTGGTGTATACACATGCAATGTAGCTAAGGAGTATTTAAAACAGACTCCCTGCCCTATCCGAACTATATCCCTGATTATTTTAAATCTGACCCCCTTGAAATAGTTAGGGTCTGTCAGCTTATGCAGAGAAAAGCTAGTTTCAGAACCAAGAGCCAGTTGGTATCCCACAAAAAGTCACATCCGGTTTCTGCATAATTAGAAAATTCAGAATACGACCACCGAAAGCTCCCCAGAAGGATAACTTAAAATCTAGAAAGTTAAATCCCCCTTGTTTATATGAGAGTTTTGAGAAAAGAACGGCCCTCTTGTATCCCAAGATAAAAATTGTTTATACCTTCTAAGCGCTTGAAAAAAGAATCGGGAGCACGAAGTGGTATAGATCGAAATAGATACAGAAATGTGTCAAGATATTCATTTTGATGCTATTGCGCCGGCCCACGATGCTAAGAGGGAGCAGATGCAGGACCCACAACTTAGCAGTTACTGTCTGTAGCAGGGGCTCATAGTTGAGCGAAATAATATCCTCAACTCAACTACTCAGCTTGATTGCTAAATATGTAGCCGTAGCTGTTACTCCGGTTACTGGGGCATGCAATTGGTAATTAAGAATTATGAGTTTTTAATAAGTTTAGCTTGTACCCAGAAAAAACTCCGAATCGATCGGCCTCTTCTATTATGTGAGTAAGGGCCGCCAGAGGAGTAGTGGAAAAACCGACATTTCCACTTAGGCAGTGATTTTTTTAAGCTCCATACCATTTAGTTTAAGTGGCTGAATGCCTTCATTCAGTTGAAGATGCCCCAAATATGGCTCTATATAGAAAGCAAAGAGGAGGGGAGAGAGCGGGCATCCTGACGTGTGCCCCTATATACCTTGAATAAGGGAGAGCAATTCTTCCAACAGTGAGACCTTAGCCATAGGATTCTTATACAAACTGTGAACAAGTTTAAAAATCTGCTCCTTAGACCAAATATCTCCAATCAAAAGCCTTCTCGTCGTCCAACAGGATCATGTCAATCCGGTTTTAAGTCTTTTCCGCCACATCAAATGCTGCAATTGCAGTATTAGTATGACTCGTAGGATCTCTACCCGGCTCAAATCCATGCTGTTGATCTGACACTAAGGTATGTACATAAGGAGCCATATCTAATATTTTAGAAATAATCTTGGCATCCATGTTTATCACTGGTAGAACCCCATCTTCAGGTGGTTTATCCTTTTTAAGAAAAACTACGATGGTAGTTATTGCCCAGGAGGCAGAGATGTCGCCTTCGCCACCTACATGCGTAACCAAGTCGAAAAATTCAGGTAGTAGAATGTCCCTAAATACTTTATAAAATCCAAGTGGACTTACGTCCCCTTCAGCTGCTTTCCCTGTGTGTAAAGCCTTAATAGCCGTTTCAATCTCTCCCATAGCAATATCCCCCTGAAGCACAGATGCCGGCTGGGGGTCTAGCCATGGCAAGCTACAACCCTGTAAGTACTCCAAGATGTCAGCACGGTCAGACCTGCAAGGCTTGCTGAAGACCCCCCCCCCCCCCCCGATGGAAACATGTAAACTGCTCAGCTACAGCTTGAGGGCGAATATATACCAGTCCATCGCCCCCTTTAATATGCTGAATAGAGCTTCTGGACTAGTCAGAAATCTGATGAGCAAGAATACACCACACTTTCTCACCAAATTCATATTGGAGCATTTTGTTCTTATGGTAACTAGCAGCCGCCTTTTCTCTTAGCAAGCCAATTCTCAATTAGCCTAACATGTATAGACACGGCCGGCTGGCATGGCTCATGGGTGGGGGGGCGGGTGCAGAGGGGGGGAATTGCGCAATGAGGGGATTGTTGCACGGGGAGGGGGGAACATAATAAAAAACATTTTTTAAACTAGAACTTAGAACAAGCTGGAGCGTTACACCCCTTATGTATGCCTTCGTACTGTCCCATACAACTACTGCCGAGACTTTATAAACTCTCTTAGCAAGCCTTCAAGATGTAATCGATATTCTGGATTAGTAAGGAGATGGCAAGGAAATGAAAACGGACGCCAATTCCCCCTCCTAACCATTGCATTTCGAAATGTCAGGATTGTGGGGTTATAATCTGATCTAACCTTAGCGCACACTTCTATATATGCATTTTCTAATAGCTGCCCCTAGTGAAGTTCATATCTACGTGTGACTATTGCTTGTGTGGAGAGGAGTAGTAAGTAAATGCTGGTGTTAAGGGGTACATTGCTGTCCACTCATCAACTAGTCCATTCAGTCGCAGGAGTTCTACTATAGAGGTTCTAGTTTTAGATATCCTTATATGCGCCAAACGTTTAATAGAATCTATATAAATTAAATTATGCGTTTGAAATCACCCATTAAAATTAAATCCCCCTGACCAATCCAACAATTCCAGACTTAATGAGTCAAACATATCAGGCTTGTCCAAATTCGGGCCATAAACTACACACATAGTATACTTTTGACCATGAATTATAAACGGAGCTATAGCCCATTCCCACTTAAGTCTGCTAAAGTTTTGATTTTTTGATCTCCAGATTCTTAGATTTCACTATCGCCACCCCTCCTCGTATTGAGACTGCCTGTGAGGTGCTTATAAGAGTATCATACCCCAACTGGCTTAACACTCGCCAATCTTTATATGCTGAGTTTGTCATTCCTAATATTTGTGGTTTCTACATCGTTATTTCCTGCTGAGCTAATCACCACTTTCTAGGACGAGTCACCCAGCAACATTGCACGACATACATTGTGCCAGTCTGAGCTTTGCTAAACCCTCCCCTACTTCAGTTCCTCAATAACACCAGCTCTCAGGTTTTCATTCCACATTCGGAAGCCATACAGCAATAATTCTGACTCCTTAAACCCCACCACCCCACGCCAAACCAACCAGCATTAGTGTGAGCAATCTCGCGGGGCTCCGCGGGTACCCCATAGCACAACACTGGGATAACATATTCACGGCCTTCAAGAATGGGGAAGATGGAAACGCTGTAGATGCCCCTCCCGCCAATACGTGATCCAATCTCTGGTGATCCCGAGCCCAGAGGCACTAGGTATCCACGGATAATGTTGCGTCCCGTGATGCAATACGTCTCTGTCCTGGTTCCGCTGCCAAGAGTCCCCCCCAACCCTCAGCCCCTAGCTAATCTCCTGGATGACAGAGGTCTCTAACACTTTAATGAGTCCAAATGCCACCCTAGCGAGCCGCCGTAATGCCCAGTTCGAGATGCGCGTGGGAATGCCTGGTGACGCTACCTATATAATTTTCGCTATAACTCGATGGCAGTTTTTCCTTTATTTCGTTGTCAGTTTTGAGGTTTGATTAATATATGTCTTATTGGCCAATTCTTTTCTCTTCGCACAATCTCCCAGTATATTGTTGGTTGCAATACAAGCCCCTCCCTCCCATGTGAGCAGCTGATTCACACCACACGTCGCAGCTGCCTGGCTCAATAAGATATGTTTACAATATTTTGGGTGTAACCAACCGCTGGTTGGGAACTGAAGTGCACAAATGCTAACAGGAAGTTGCATGCACTGTTTTACAAATATAGGCCACGTGTAAGGACAAGTGAACACTATTATGTACTGTATTGGAATCTCTGTAATCTGGTACAGACACGTCACTTGTTTTCATAATGAAGCTATGCATATGCAGATGTGATGCCTATGAAAATTCTAACTTGTTACTAAATTCAAGAAAAACAATAAAGATATTTAAACAAAAAAAAATTGTGTGAGCAATCTCCCCATCACCACCCCTGAAGTCCTCCCTCAGTCCACCCCCACATCTCTGGGAGAAGGAATCATCCACACTCTTGCTGTCAGCTGGTGTGAGAGCCGTGAGACCACACCCCCCAGACTACCCCCTCCAGCACCCATCAGCCTGAGTCTAGCAATCCACCCCCTTCTGACAATAGACCAGAAATATGCTTGCAGAAACTGTAGAATTGTAGACATAGATGGCTCCTTTGGATCCGCCGCATCTTCCGGGTTAGAAGTATTAGGCCCAACAACTGGTGTGGAACACCCAGAGGAAATGCTCCCTGAGGAGTCAAAGAGTCCCCCTTGAAATCTTCCAGATTTGAAACTGAGGGTAGTGTTTGGGTGGCATTCTGATACTGAATGTCTACCCTTCCCGATACTAGCTGACTAGGGGGGTAGGCAGTATATAGCCGAGATAATAGAGGCTTGACTTCTCCTCTTAGAGGTGGCCCAGTTACGCAGAGGTTCAAGTGAGTTGTTGGATCTGCTGCTCACCTGGTGGTCCAGAATTTTCTTTGAGTCGCCTCGATCACTTGGAGCCTTCTGTTTGCCTCATTTTTCGCACAGAGATCCAATTACCTGCTTAGTCAGGTCAACAGAGCCATCCTTAGACTTGGGCAGTATATTAATCGCTACCCAACCTGCTTCAGAGTGAGCAAAAACACTCCTCATCCAAAGCCCCCAAGTTATTCTGTTGAAAGGGTATCCACACGGAGGCTCCCACCACGGTCGGGGAGCCCTCTACCTCAGTAACCCCCGGCCCTGTCACATCCGCACACTGGCCCTGTCCCTTCCTTGAGTCTGCCTCCTCCAGGCGTAGGCTTCTGCTATTTTTCTTCTTGCCCTCAGAGTTGATCCCTCCTGGTTTAGACTCATAAAAAGAAGAAAAAAGCTGAATATGTAAGGCCGCCTGGGCTTTAGAAAACATTGCAACATTGTTGCTGGTACCTTCACAGACTGGATTAGATGGGTGAGAGAGTTACCTTGTTGCGGGGCCACCAGAGAGGCCATTGTAAGATTGTGGCCAGCGCCTGCAGGGGACGGTATTTCAGAAGGCACTGGGGCATCTGAATCGGTTCCTGTAGCCGGGTTCTGAACAGTGTCCAACACCATATCTACCATTGATGTGTCCAGGCTGGCATTTTCCTCAATGCATGCCTGAAGGAGGCTGGCTGTGCTACCTGATTGCAGAAGCCTCACAATAGGATGGCCGACCTGGGAACCGGGCCCCTTCTCTGCTGAACGTGGATTGCCATCCAAGTCTTCCGATGACATGGCACCTACGGGTACCTCAGTGATGGCTGCTGCTGCTGTATGCAAGGCCTCCACGAAGATCACTTGTCCGGGGTGTCGCCATTGTGAGGGAGAAGCTCCCCAGATAGCGACCAGATTTACGGGTACAAGCCGGCCACCCCTCAAACCACAAATGCAGCAAACGGCCTCAAAGCATCCTGGTACATGACCACCACATCAGGTTCGAGAAATATTCATAAAGCCTTTTGAGCACAACTCAATACTATTGTAACTTTAGATGAGGGGAGATTTCGCCATACCAGACCAGCGGGATCGCAGTCCGGGAGTAGTTCTGGAAGAGCGCTCACCGCGGGGTACTCTGCCCACCATCTTCCTTCTCAAGGGCTGGTTTGCACATAGTTAGCACAATACACAGAGAAGATCTTTGGATTCAACAACAATAATCCGTAGCTCAATCGTGGTAGTGTAGGAAAGAGCAGTCAGGCTTTACTGGAGGAACATGTGTTAAGCATTTTACAGTACCATTACGGTGCATTAGAAATTTAGACGACTTGATAGAAATCCAACTCCAATTAATAAAAATTGTGTATTTTTATATAAATATAGACACAAACTATCATACATACAACCAGAGTTTTGGATTTTTAAAGTGATTAAACATAAATCTCTTCTATCCCTCTACTATCCTTTTCAATCCAACTAACAGCCAAACATGTCCACCTCTCAAATGACTTTCATATTTCAATATATCAATTCAATACTAATCCTTTATGGGTTCCGGAGTAGCACTAACACTTCAAAACCCCCTCAGGGGTATCAAGTGCCCTATAAATGCAAACAATTTCCCCTCTTCTATCCCTCCACCATCCGTCTCAATCCAAAAAACCGACTAACATATCCATCCCTCAAATTACTTTCATATTTTACTATACTAATTCACCACTAATCCTTTATGGGTTCTGGAGTAGTGTGCTACTTGCCAAAAAAGCGCTTCAAAGCCCCATGAGGTGTAGCAAACGTAATATAAATGCAAATCTTTTCCCTCTTCTATCCCTCCACTATACTTATGAATCCAAATAACTGGCTGACGTATCCACCACTCAAATTACTTTCATATTTCACTATACTAATTCACCACTAATCCTTTATGGGTTCCGGAGTAGTGGGCTGCTCGCTGAAAAAGCACTTTGACGCCTCGTCAGGAGTAGTAAGCTCTATATAAATGCAATTACAATACAATACAATTCAATTCAATTCTCAGCTTTGGCCCTACATTTGAAGTCACAACAGAGAATTTCTCTATCAAGATGGACCCTAGATCGCACAATTCTGCAAGAAGAAGAAGCTATGGCAGCACTTTCCAGAGAGACAGAAGAGTTTTTTCATCTTAATCAGGGGTCGGCAACATGTGGAATAATTTGGGATGCATATAAAACCTTTTTGAGGGGCAGGTTAGGGGCGCTGGCAGCTGAAAAAAGACATAGTTATTACAAAGAAGTGTCAACTGTCGAGGAACAGGTTCAGGCCCTTGAGAAGGATCTGACTGATCCCACGACAGATGAAGAAGCCCGCGAAAACCTGTTTAAAAAAGTACAGGAAGTAAAAGCTAAGCTGGCAGTTATTATACAAGAAAGGGGAAGAAAGAAATGGGATGCTAGCAGATTGGCTCATTTCGAATACAGTGAAGGCTGCAGCAAGCTGCTGGTCTGGAAGGTGAAAAAGGAGCAGATGAGAAGCAGGATAGAGCAGGTCAAATGTGAAAAAACTGGAGATCTTATTAGTCACCACAGGAAGATCGAGCATGTTTTTCATAGCTATTATAGTGGGGTATATCAAGAAAATCTAAAACCCACCCAAGATGAGTTTGAAGTTTGGCTGGAACCGAGCTCAAGTAGTACACTTTCAGAAGATAAGAGCAGGCAGCTGAATCGGGAGATTGAGGAAGGAGAAGTAGATACTGCATTAAGACAGGGTAAGAAAGGAAAAGCCCCTGGCCCCGACCGTCTACCTCTCGAGGTATATAAAGTACTGGCCAGTGCACTAAAACCTATCCTTACAGAATTCTTTAATGATTTTTTTTCAATGGGGGCCAATTTGCCAGCCTCATGGGATGAAGCTAACATCTCCCTAATTTTGAAGCCAGGTAAAAACCCCAAAAATTGCGATTCGTATCGGCCAATATCTTTGCTGAATTGTGACTATAAGATGTTTGCAAAGATACTGGCCGACAGGCTTAATGGACCAATGGCGGAGCTGATCCATACGGATCAAAAAGGGTGTATTCGGGGCAGGTCTTTGAAAGAAATGACCATCTCACTGATAGGATCGATTGACCTGGCATCTGCCTATGAGCTCCATGCTACTAAAGTTTTCGACCGGGAATTTTAGTAGAACTTTGGAGGCTATTTATAGGACCCCAAGGGCTAGAGTGCTTGTCAATGGCTGCCTGACAGACCCGGTTCTCATTAGTAGGGGTACGAGACAGGGGTGCCCCCTATCGCCACTCTTATTTAACTTACATATTGAGCCCCTTGCCAGGAAAATAAGGGACGATTTGGAGATTGCACCTTTTCAATATGAGGGCTGGTGTAAGAAATTGGGCCTTTATGCTGATGATATTCTCATCTTCTTGAATAACGTAGAAAATACCCTAACCCGTATTATAGCTCTAACAATAGACTTTGAGAAAGTTTTGGGTTATGAAATAAATGGGAATAAGACGGAGGTCATGACCTGGAATTTGGAAGCTGGGGAAGTACCCAATAGGGAGGCAATGAGGTATTATGGAATCATAATTCCACAAGACATCTCAAAATTAACTCAAGTTAATCTGGAGAAGGTAATGAAAGAGATCAGCGGGCTCTTAAAAATTTGGGCACATCTCCAGCTCACTTTACTAGGCCCGGTAAACCTAGTAAAAATGATGATCCTTCCAAAATTAACCTTCCTGTTTGACACCATTCCCCTCCCATTTGACAAGGAAGCGCTTAAAAAGCTGCAGGGTCAAATAGGTAGCTTTATAAGGTCAAGCAAGGGGCCCAGAATAGCCTGGAAGAAATTGAGGAGGAGGGTGGAGAAAGGGGGCGTAGCCTTACGAGATCTGCTTTTTTATTCATGGGCCTTTTTGTTAAAAAATGGGAAAATGTTGCTGAATACACCGACAAATTCAGATATTGGGAGATTGCTGGGAGCAATGGCAAGGCAGGAGTCAGGGGGTAGTGTTGGCTTTATGTTTAAATGTGCAGACCCTAAATGTTTTAAGAAAGTCAGGCTAAAGATCTTGAGAGGCCTGGCTGAGATCTGGTATAAGGTCAGAAAAGCTTTAAAAATACCATACTTCAGTCAAATGGCCCCTATTTGGGACTCACCTGGCTCTCCGGTCTGGACAAAAGATGCACTAGCTCGACCTATTAGAGAGGCTGGTTTAACGAGATGGAATCATATCACGCAGGGTCTCTTAATAGGTTGGGATTCGTTCAATCACCTTTTGGAACAACAAATGTCCAGATTTAAATATATGCAAATACATAGTTGGTTTCAGGACCCAGGTACAGTGATAGGAAGTTCAAATGAACTGGAGGACAGACTTCTGAATGAGACTCTACTTAAAAAGGAGCTTGCAACAATATACTGGCTGCTGGTGGAACTGGAAGATGGGGCCTTCACATTACCAACGGAACTGTGGGGAAGATGCTTGCCGGAATCTTCACTGGAAAATAAGTGGCAAGTATCAATGGCTATGCTATTTAAAATAGTAAAACCAGCACACCTAAGAAGAAACCATCTTTTTTCCATCCATAGAGCCTACTGGACGCCCCAGAGATTGTCAAAGTTCGGGAACAGAGGAGATGTGGTCTGTCCTAGGTGCTGCAGTCCAAGAGAAGATGATGTACACATGTTTGTGGAATGTCCGGTGATTCAGCCTTTTTGGAATGATGTGAGTAGGGCTCTGTCTACTGTGCTGTATATGGACATTAAGGTAAGCGCCTTGCTGGTTATTTTTGGATGTGTAGACTCACCTGTAAACATAACCGATAACAAAGCAAGGTTGCTTTTTTACTCTATTCTGTTGGCACGCAGGGAAATATGTAAACAGTGGATAGCTGCATCTCCTCCAAAATTCATTGATTGGCTAACTTCTATTAAGTATGTTGCTAACCTTGACATGAAGGCTTTCAAAAAGCACGACTTTTGGTCTCCCTTAATAGAGTGGTGTGAGCAACAAATGAACAATGAAGTCCGATGATTACGCCTTCCTTGCCTCGTCTGGGTATTTTGGTCCCCACCCTACCTTTGCTTCCCATTTTACGTTTTGGCGTATGAGGGAGAGTAGGGGAGATACAACTAGGGAACTTAGGATGGATGATGGTGCTTCAAATAAACAAGGTCGCAAAGGGTCTGAAGCCAGTATCCTCTCCTTTCTATGCCTGTCTCCCTGTTTCCAGTACAAAAGGGCATGACACACTATTTACGGGTGCAATTGGAACGGAGCTTATTTAGAGGCAAATGAGGACAAAAGAAAATAAAAAACAAATAAAATTCAATACAATTTGCACCAGAGCCTGCATTATTTTAGCACTCATCCACATCAGCTTTTACACCGCCTCCAGACATCTTCGATCTGCCATGTCTCTGCTCGCCTCCATCCCGTACATCCGAAGAGGCCCGAGCCGGCGGCTGTGTCTTCTTGTACCTAGCGCCTAAAGTCTGGAACAAACTCTCCCTTCACATTAGAGCTGCCAGCTCACTCCAAGAAATCTGGAAGACACTGAAATCTTTGCTATTCCAATAGGCAGGATACCCACCCAGGTGATATGCTCACTCTACACGCATACATAACAAAACATTGCATAACATATCATAACCCAGAATGATGCCCTCCTTAGTTTCCCAAAGGGTGCATTGATCAGGATTAGCAAACAAATGTGGCCCCAGCCTACTCCAGAAAACATACAAGCAAAGACACGGCTATTGCATGTTTCTGTTCCTGGTCAAAGTCTTTTGTGTGTTGAGCACAGACATGTGAATTGTGGTTTGTTTAGTGCATGATCGTGCGAGGTAGTTATTTTCAATGAGAAGGTTTGTTGAAGTTGTATTTTTAAAACAAACCAGATTGTAGGTCTTGTGGAATGTTGTTCTTAGATGTACTTTAGAATTGTAATGGTGATATTGTTTTTTCTCCACTCTTTGTAAACATTTGTTTTTATTGGATGTAACAAAAAGAAAGAGACAATAATGTTTTTAAAAACAGTGACAACTTTGGTAGTATCAGTGAAAAAGCACATTGGTGCATATGTGGAGTCTGTGGTGTTTCAGATATAGGAAAGGTCAGCATGGAGGATGCGGATGGACCTTCTTTACGTACCACAAAAGGTATACCGCTTTCTTGAAACAAGTATATAGAAATTCCACCAGACACAGTTAATCTATATTTACTTTCTGCCGTCTTTGGGCCCAATTCACAAGTTATTTGCGCTAATAACTGATCTTTCAATCACAATTAATATGAATTCAAGACTGTGTTTCTTAAAAGGTGAGTTTGTACGCATACTTGCTCCAGTGTGGTGCCATTTGAGTGTGATTAGAACATTGGAATGTTGAGAGCTCCGTTGGAGACGATGCAGTGGCTCTGGGCTTATAATGGCTGGTGTAAGACTTCTTTTCCAACATTACAGTGTTTGCTTTTCTGTTTCTCCCTTTTTAATTTCGAACATTCCACCCTTAGTGGGTGGAATGTTCCAATTAATAGCCTTACAGCCTTTCTGCCTCTGATAATACCGGTTGTTAAAGGCCCTCTCACTCTTTATAGGCTCCCACCTGCGGCTCAAGCCTATAACTTGGGTTCAGGGCCTTTAACAAGGTTTTTTTTAGTTTTATATAGCACGATCTCGACCCAAAGGTATCAGGTATCAGAGAGCTTTACATGGCACCAGATGCGTTACAGACTGACACATTCATTTGTGTTAGGCACGGGGAGATTAAGTGATTTACCCAGAATCACAGGATGCTGAGCGTTATTGCCAAGACTCGAACCAGGTTCCCCAGCTTTGAGGTCGACCACTCTAGCTGTTAGGCTACATTCTCCCCCCAGGGAGTGGGCTATAAGGCTTTAGTAGATCTCAGCACAGCAGCCAGGTGAGAGAGTGCCAGGATGGGAACACCTGCAAAATGTGGTGAACATCCACAAATTCACAAGTAGCCACAAACCCTTTGCATGTGGTCCCCTACTCTGAAAATGAACATCCATTTATTTTCCCAGGGAGAAAAAGCGAGGAAACATTGAATTGCTGGGGATGTAGGAGAAGGAGCTTCTCCATGGGGGACATTACATTCTCCAAGGGGGAAATCACATCCACACACACAGTTGCACACCTGAGGAGTGGAAAATGTCCCTGGGACATTTCTATAACATGAACGAATTAACAACAGGGAGTCAAATATATGGCTTTGCCTGTTTTATGAAACTATGAGTCATACGTGCGTGTAAGTGATGTGTTTCTGCAATATCTGGTGGTCCAACATTTCAAAGGCTGCAGAGGGACCTTTCCACAGGTCCAGTGCCATGAAATGGAATGGTCATGATCGTGCTCACGCCGTAGTTCCCCAAAACTACAAGGGGCATCTCTCGACCCCCCCTCTCTGGCCATGCTTGGGAAGGGTGCAATATATCTTATAGGCATTCGGAGATGCCCACCTTCCCTAATCATGACTGGGCGGGTCGTAACAATCATCAGGGGTTTCCCCCAGAGGGTGGGGGGTGGTTTTGCTATTGGGGGCCGTTTTTGTAGCAGTGCAGGGACTTTTGAAAGCACCCGTTGTAGAGTTCCATGTATATCCAGTAGCTTTCAGGCAACAATAAAAGTGTCAAGGTAACGCTAGTAAGTGACAGATTTGATCAAATTCAGGAAAGCTTTGAAGACCTGGTTGTTCCCAAACTAATGGACATCCGTAACAGTGTGCTGTTCTCGGTTCTTTTTCTCCTGTACATAATTGTTGCTTAGTGCCAGAATACCAGTCTGGTCCCTGTGCGCTCTATAAATACTATAAAAAAAATACAAAAAAATCAAAATAAAAATGTACCTGCTGAAAGAGATCAGAGTTTTTTCTAGCGGCCGTTTTGACTCATCTAAGGTAGTGGAGAGGGTGAATGTGCCTGCTGCAGATCACAGAACAGTATTACTGTTCCGCTTTACTGCTTTTGTCTCAGAGACCCTTTTGTTACTGTGCAGTTAATAAATTACAATATTAACCTAGTACGGTGAGCTATGAAGTGGCATCAAAGAGCTGCATGCAAACTATATGAAACAGATTAGAAAGTGATGTTCTTTTTTGAGTCTTTGCTAAAAATGGTTTGTTTGGATAGAAATAAATTCTCATTCGTAAAGCCAACCCTAACCACTGTGTTATGTTCTGAATCCTGAGTTTTTGCTTCTCCAGACCAAGCACTCTTAAAAAGTGCCTATCAGTATGGATGACATGTGAATCTTACACCTTGTAGGTCCCTTTGTCTTTGTATGTGATGTAAAGTGCTCAGACACCGTATATGACAGGCACTATAAAACAAATGAAATATATGTGAGAGGGGGCTATGGAGAGATGAGGGGCACTGTTAGACGGTGATAGCGAGGTAAATATTGAATGGCCACAGCCAAGATTTTCGCACCCAGGTGCACTGGAAGGTCATCATTTACTATGCTATGAAAGCTACTACAATTGAATATATAATGAAATATGTATTGTAGAATACACTATTTTTGCCCAAATTTTCTCGGGGGCGAATCCCGCACCAAAACTCTCCTTGTAGGGGTCAGGGTTGTTTGCTGCACTCACTGTGCACCGTATGGTGTCTGATCTGACAGAGTTTACCAGGGCTGCTTTGGGTTCCCAGTTCGGCCCTGCTCCGAATAGCTATAATCAGGGCCACTGAAATTATGCAATTGTGGGGCCGTGGCTCTTTTTGCCTAGTTGTAGATTTGTTGCATTTGCCACATAATCTATCGTCTGCCGCATAATCTGCAGATTTTAACCAAAAAAAAATCTGAAACAGTTCAAAAGTTAGCAAAAACGCAGCAACATGTGTTGCTGTGCAGAGGAAGGCCCTTTGCATAGGTTGACTGGTCACTTTTCTGTAACTAATTGCCATATTTGGTGGTTAAACTGGTACTAATGAGGTACATGTAATGCTCAGTCAGTGTTAACAAGCTTAGAAATAACATAATAATGAAGTAATACTATCCCACAATGTTCTGCATAATGCTGCATAATTTGTCTTTTCTTGACACATAATGTACTCAACCCTGCTGCATAATCTGACTCTCCCCTGCTACATAATTCCAGTGGACCTGGCTATAATACATCTAGAGAACAATCCCGCGAAAACATTAGCCGAAGCTTTCAGCCTTCCAGCAATGTACGGTTGTTAATGCTATTGAAATAAGTTATCCAATACACACCTATTATAAATAAATGCACAGCAGGGGTTTCCATTTCTAGCTGCCAGGCGGTGCTAAGCGAGGGGCGGCGCTGCCCCGGCTAAATTCGTCTTCTGACAATAGAACCTGAAGGGCCGGTTTCTAATCCGGTTTGGCACGTGATAAAAAAAATGATGTAATTTTGGGCAAATCATTTAATCCCCACATGCATGTTTTGAAAATACGTGCTGCGTGCACGTGTGAAAGGCAGCGGTGCAGAGCGCTGACCCAGTTCAGTGTTACATATCCTGGTGTCTATAATCCGCACATTACATTCTGCTCTTTGTAATGAATGCCCTGTTTGTTTGATGTGCGCCTGTTAATCTGCAGATCTAGCCATGCCTAGTCAAACACTAAAAAACGAGAAGGAAAAAAGAAATGCGAAAGTCACACACCCAGTGAAGGGTAAACAGTGTCTGTTGATACACGTTTACACAATCCGGGCCGGCCCAGAGAACGGACAGCAGGGCTGGGAAAAACAAACTCAAACCATCCCCGCCCTTTCCTCTCCTCCACAATCTCTTTCTTGTTAAATCCATCCGTTCTCTCTCTCCTTCTCCGCTCGCTGTCTCTCTACTTATCCTTTCCCCCCATCTCTCTCTCTCCCTGTCTCAGCTTGCTGTCCCTCCTGCACTTACAGTGCTTCATTTAATTAAGTGCAAGGACCCAAGGTACTATGCACTGGTCGACTGCAGCTGGCAGAACCTACAAAGTCACTTTAGCCTTCAGGTTTAAGATCAAGTTTTATCATTTTTAAACTCTAATTGAACACTTATATTCTTTACTAAATGAACTTTGCTTTTGGAAAAGGCGCGGGCTGACTAGGCCGCCCCGCCATTATGGCGGTCGCACCAGTCACCGGCCACCCAGAAGGGGGAGGGAGGCCGCGTCAGCGAGTGACGCGGCACTCCCGCCCCTCCCCCCCCCGCAACAACCAATAGGTAAAGTGGTTGTTTGTGCGCCGGAAGCACTCCAGTGCTTCCGGCGCAGAAACGTCCGGCTTGCGTCCAGGCTGACCGGTCTCAGCCGGTTGGCCTGGGCGCCCTCTTTAAAAAGAGGTGGTGGGGAGCAGAACAGTCTCTTGTTCTTGCTCCCCACAGACAGGGTCACCGGGCCGGCTGCGGGCCTGTAACGTTTCTTTCTTTTGCCCACCCACCATCCCCTAAGGCAGGTATTGTTGGAAGGTTTGGTTTTCCGGTTTGTGTATTGTGACTGATTATTTTTGTCCCCTTTTTCCCAAAGTATTGGCAGGGAACAAAGCAATGGTATGCACAGCGATTCTGTTGTAATGTATAAATAAAAGCCCAACTTTGAATTTCTCTTTCAATTAGATATTGTCGTATTTAGAGTGTCTCTGGTCAGGCGGTAAGGTCTTGATTGGTAAGCATAGTCTTCGGTCCTCAACGGTCAGCACCACATAACTCCAGGGGATAGTGACAGCCGGTAGGTAGGCTGTCGGGGTGCGGGGGCCGGGGGAGTCACCCTTCCCAGTGGGCCTGGGGCCACCCCCGCACGCGCATGCGCATTAAGGTGCCACTATGCAGAAGTCTGCAGCCCCCACGTAATGGAGTGTAAGGCACAGGGCGTAGGAGGGGCCCGGGGGAAAGTATCCATCCGATAAGCTGTAACCCACTGCGCAACCTTATAAGTACACGGGGACCGGGGGAGCTGCCAGTCATTGACTTGGCCGTAGGCTCTAGATGGGACACGCAGAAAGTAAATACATGCATTGATAGATTTACGGTAGGAGTGTCTTGTGTATTAGACTGTGTTAAGGTTAGCCGTGGAATATCTGACTATCAAAATGTATCTGTACTTTCAGCGTAAAGTTTCTGTATATAAAGTTTTAATTTGTTTTTGTTAATGTTAATAAATACGGCCGGGGGGGTTACTCCCCCTAATCCAAAAAAGTAAAACTATCTGTGTGGTCTCACAAGTGTTATGCTGAAGGGGAGGGAAATGCCATCCATAACCCCAGGGTCGGTAGTTCGAGTAGGGGACATGGGTAAGTACCAGACCATATAAATTATACACGCAGCACCACCATGTGGAGATTCTCTTTAACAGGTGCCAGAGTTTACAAATAATTGCCAGGTCCCATGCCAGAAAACACTGGCTCAAATTAAGCACTGTGTCTGCTGCAATTAACCTTGGGGAGCTGGGCAAAGTAAAGTGCACCAGGAGCGGCCCTGGGCTTACAGAACCGGCTTCCTAGGCCTGCAGCCTACTGGTGAGATGTCATTTGGAATAAAAGACCTCTCCAGCCCTGTCTCAAGCCCCCGTAGTGTAAATCTTCACTTGCTCTGTGTAGGAAATGTAAAGCAGATTCCACATTGTAGAAGATGCTGTTTACATGCCATGTCCTTCTAGCTTTTTGGGGTGAGATAAAGAGCGTGAGAGAAAGAGAGTTGGCGTAGTGGTGCATTTCAGAGGGTTTAAAAGAACTTACAGTGTGTACTTTTCACATGTTCTAGGCAGAAATATATACATTGGTCCTTGGCACGACAAGCGACAAACGTCAACATTGAACAGGATTTGGAATTCAAACAATTTGTTGCATCTTTGGGTGGTGGAAGTGGGGGTGGGAGGGAGGCAGTTGTGTGTGATCAGATCTGGCTATTGTCAAATATCTTTTAAACATGGGTATTGTTCTGATACATCGCCCACCCACGGCTTCTCTCCAGCACGCGTCCCATTTACATGAGTTGCGATGTTTATGAGTGTGTGGGTGTATACATTCAATCTGTAAATAACACCGGGGAGGCAGCTGTCCCGGCAACAAAAGCCTAGATTCTGTTATCTTACTCACAGCTTCTTCTTTTCCTCACTGGAGCCTGCGACAAACAGCCACGGCTGTACACATAGAACCACTGCTAAAAACACATACAACCTCTGCTGACCACATACAACCACTGCTGAAACACATACAACTACTGCTGAATCAATCACATACAACCACTACTGAAACACATAGACCCACTGATGAACAGACAGATCCACTGCTGAAATACATACAGCCACTGCTGAACACATACAAGCACTGCTGAATCATGAGCAACCACTGCTGAATCATGTACAACCACTCCTGAAACACATAGAACCACTGCTGTACACACAGATCCACGGCTGAAATACATGCAGCCACTGTTGAACACACAGATCCACTGCTGAAATACATGCAGCCACTACTGAACACATAGAACCACTGCTAACAAACACATACAACTTCTGCTAAACACATACAACCACTGCTAAATCACACACAACCATTACTGAAACACATAGAACCACTGCTGAACAAACAGATCCACTGCTGAAATACATGCAGCCACTACTGAACACAAACAAACACTGATGAAACACATACAACTACAGCTGAATCACATACAACCATTACTAAAAACACATAAAACCACTGATGAACTGACAGAGCCACTGCTGAACACATACAAGCACTGCTGAAACACACAGAACTACAGCTGAACACACAGATCCACTGCTGAAATACATGCAGCCACTGCTGAACACATACAAGTACTGCTGAAAAACACAGAACCACTGCTGAATCACGTACAACCACTACTGAAACACACAGAACCACTGGTGAATCACGTACAACCACTACTGAAACACATGCAGCCACTGCTGAACACATACAGCCAGTGCTGAAACACATACAGTCACTGCTGAAGAACATACAGCTACTGATAAACACATAGAACCACTGCTGAAGCACATGCAGCCACTGGTGAAGCACATACAACCACTGCTGAAACACATACAATCACTACTGAATCATGTACAACTACTGCTGAAACACATACAACCTCTGCTGAACACATACAACCACTGCTGAAACACATAGAACCACTGCTGAACAGACAGATCCACTGCTGAAATACATGCAGACACTGCTGGACACATACAACCACTGCTGAAACACATAGAACCACTGCTGAAACATATACAACCACTGCTGGACACATAGAACAACTGCTGAAATACATGCAGCCACTGCTGGAGACATACAGCCACTGCTGAAACACATAGAACCACTGCTGGACTCATAGAACCACTGATGAAATACATGCAGCCACTGCTGAACACCTACTGCCAGTGCTGAAACACATACAGCCACTGCTGAAGAACATACACCTACTGCTAAACACATAGAACTGTTGTTGAAGCACATACAGCCACTGCTGAAGCACATACAACCACAGCTGAAACACATACAACCACTGCTGAATCACGTACAACCACTACTGAAACACATAGAACCACTGCTGAAACATATACAACCACTGCTGGACACATAGAACAACTGCTGAAATACATGCAGCCACTGCTGGAGACATACAGCCACTGCTGAAACACATAGAACCACTGCTGAACCACGTACAACCACCACTGAAACACATACAACCACAGCTGAAACACATACAACCACTGCTGAACCACGTACAACCACCACTGCAACACATACAACCACAGCTGAAACACATGGAACCACTGCTGAAACATATACAACCACTGCTGGACACATAGAACCACTGCTGAAATACATGCAGCCACTGCTGAACAAATAAAGCCAGTGTTGAAACACATACAGACTGTTGAAGAACATACAGCTACTACTGAACACATAGTACCGCTGCTGAAGCATATACAGCCACTGCTGAATCACATACAACCACTGCTGAAACACAGACAACCACTGCTGAATCATGTACAACCACTGCTGAAAAACATACAAGCACTGCTAAACACACAGATCCACTGCTGAAATGAATGCAGCCACTGCTGAAGACATACAAGCACTGCTGAAACACATACAACCAATGCTGAATCACATACAACCACTGCTGAAACACAAAGAACCACTGCTGGACACATAGAACCACTGCTAAAATACATGCAGCCACTGCTGAACACATATAACTACTGCTGAAACACATACAGCCACTGCTGAAGAACATACAGCCACTGCTAAACACATAGAACCACTGCTGAATCATGTACAACCACTGCTGAAACACATAGAGCCACTGCTGAATCACATACAACCACTGCTGAAACACATAGAACTACTGCTGGACACATAGAACCACTGCTACAAGACATGCAGCCAGTGCTGAACACAGACAACCATTGCTGAAACACATACAACCACTGCTGAATCACATACAACCACTGCAAAACACATACAACCACTGATGAAACACATACAACCACTGCTGAACACATACAACCACTGCTGAAATGCCTGCATCCACTGCTGAACACATACAACCACTGCTGAAACACATCCAACTACTGCTGAAATCATGTGCAACCAATGCTGAATGACGTGCAACCACTACTGAAACACATACCACCCCTGCTGAAACCATGCAACCACTGCTGAAACACATGCAACCACTGCTTAAACACTTCCCCCAACTGCTGAACACATGTAACCACTGCTGAACACATACAGCCACTGCTGAACACATACAACCACTGTTGAAATGCATACAACCAATGATGAATACACACAACCACTGCTGAAAAACATCCAGCCAATGCTGAATCATGTACAACCACTGTTGAATCACGTACAACCATTGCTAAAACACGTGCAGCCACTGCTAAACATGTACAACTACTGCTGAAACACATACAACCACTGCTGAAACACATCCAGCCAATGCTGTATCACGTACAAACACTGTTGAATCACGTACAACCACTGCTAAAACACGTGCAGCCACTGCTAAACACGTACAACAACCACTGAAACACATACAACCACAGCTGAAACACATACAACCACTGCTGAACCATGTACAACTACTGCTGAAACACATAGAACCACTGCTGGACTCATAGAACCACTGCCGAAATACATGCAGCCACTGCTGAACACATACAGCCAGTGCTGAAACACATACAGCCACTGCTGCAGAACATACATCTAAATCTAAACACATAGAACCACTGCTGAAGCACATACAGCCACTGCTGAAGCACATACAACCACTGCTGAAACACATACAACCACTGCTGAATCACGTACAACCACTACTGAAACACATAGAACCACTGCTGAAACATATAGAACCACTGCTGGACACATAGAACCACTGCTGAAATACATGCAGCCACTGCTGAACACATACAGCCAGTGCTGAAACACATACAGACTCTGCTGAAGAACATACAGCTACTACTAAACACATAGTACCGCTGCTGATGCACATACAGCCACTGCTGAAGCACATACAACCACTGCTGAAACACATACAACCACTGCTGAATCACGTACAACCACTGCTGAATCACGTACAACCACTGCTGAAAAACATACAAGCACTGCTAAACACAGAGACCCACTGCTGAAATGAATGCAGCCACTGCTGAACACATACACTGCTGAAACACATAGAACCACTGCTGAATCATGTACAAGCACTGCTGAAACACATAGACCCCCTGCTGGACACATAGAACCACTGCTAAAATACATGCAGCCACTGCTGAACACATATAACCACTGCTGAAACACATACAGCCACTGCTGAAGAACATACAGCCACTGCTAAACACATAGAACCACTGTTGAATCACGTACAACCACTGCTAAAACACGTGCAGCCACTGCTAAACACGTACAACAACCACTGAAACACATACAACCACAGCTGAAACACATACAACCACTGCTGAACCATGTACAACTACTGCTGAAACACATAGAACCACTGCTGGACTCATAGAACCACTGCCGAAATACATGCAGCCACTGCTGAACACATACAGCCAGTGCTGAAACACATACAGCCACTGCTGCAGAACATACATCTAAAGCTAAACACATAGAACCACTGCTGAAGCACATACAGCCACTGCTGAAGCACATACAACCACTGCTGAAACACATACAACCACTGCTGAATCACGTACAACCACTACTGAAACACATAGAACCACTGCTGAAACATATAGAACCACTGCCGGACACATAGAACCACTGCTGAAATACATGCAGCCACTGCTGAACACATACAGCCAGTGCTGAAACCCATACAGACTCTGCTGAAGAACATACAGCTACTACTAAACACATAGTACCGCTGCTGATGCACATACAGCCACTGCTGAAGCACATACAACCACTGCTGAAACACATACAACCACTGCTGAATCATGTACAACCACTGCTGAATCACGTACAACCACTGCTGAAAAACATACAAGAACTGCTAAACACACAGACCCCCTGCTGAAATGAATGCAGCCACTGCTGAATACATACACTGCTGAAACACATAGAACCACTGCTGAATCATGTACAACCACTGCTGAAACACATAGACCCCCTGCTGGACACATAGAACCACTGCTAAAATACATGCAGCCACTGCTGAACACATATAACCACTGCTGAAACACATACAGCCACTGCTGAAGAACATACAGCCACTGCTAAACACATAGAACCACTGCTGAATCATGTACAACCACTGCTGAAACACATAGAGCCACTGCTGAATCACATACAACCACTGCTGATTCACATACAACCACTGCTGAAACACACAGAACCACTGCTGGACACATAGAACCACTGCTACAATACATGCAGCCACTGCTGAACACATACAACCACTACTTAAAGACATGCAGCCACTGCTGAACACAGACAACCATTGCTGAAACGCATGCATCCAATGCTGAACACATACAACCACTGCTGAAACACATACAACCACTGCTGAACACATACAACCACTGCTGAAACACATGCAGCCACTCCTGAATCATGTGCTACCAATGCTGAATGACGTGCAACCACTACTGAAACACATACCACCACTGCTGAAACCATGCAACCACTGCTGAAACATATTCAACCACTGCTTAAACACTTTCACCAACTGCTGAACACATGTAACCACTGCTGAACACATACTACCACTGCTGAATCACGTACAACCACTGCTGAAACACATGCAGCCACTGCAAAACACAAACAACCACTGCTGAAACATATACAACCACTGCTGAATCCCGTACAATTAGTGCTGAATCACATACAGCCACTGCTGAAACACATACATCCACTGCTGAAGAACATACAGCCACTGCTGAAACACACAGAACCACTGATGGACACATAGAAATACTGCTACAATACATGCAGCCACAGCTGAACACAGACAACCATTGCTGAAACGCATGCATCCACAGCTGAACACATACAACCACTGCTGAAACACATACAACCACTGCTGAACACGTACAACCACTGCTGAAACACATGCAGCCACTGCTGAATCAAGTGCAACCAATGCTGAATGATGTGAAACCACTACTGAAACACATACCACCACTGCTGAAACCATGCAACCACTGCTGAAACACATGCAACCACTGCTTAAACACTTTCACCAACTGCTGAACACATGTAACTACTGCTGAACACATACAACCATGGCTGAACCACATGCAGCCACTGTTCAACACATACAACCATTGCTAAGTCACGTACAACCACTGCTGAAACACGTACAACCACTGCTGAAACACATACAGCTACTGTTGAACACATAAACCCCTGCTGAAAAGCATACAACCTCTGCTAAACACACAAACACTTCTGAAACACATGCAACCACTGCTGAAAAACATGCAGACACTGCTGAACACATGCAGCCACTGCTGAAACACATACAACCACTGCTGAATCACGTACAACCACTGCTGAAACACATGCAGCCACTGCAAAACACAAACAACCGCTGCTGAAACATATACAACCATTGCTGAATCCCGTACAATTAGTGCTGAATCACATACAGCCACTGCTGAAACACATACAGCCACTTCTGAAGAACATACAGCCACTGCTGAAACACATACAACCACTGCTGCATCCCGTAAAATTAGTGCTCAATCACATACAGCCACTGCTGAAACACATACATCCACTGCTGAAGAACATACAGCCACTGCTGAAACACACAGAACCACTGCTGGACACATAGAACCACTGCTACAATACATGCAGCCACTGCTGAACACATACAACCACTACTTAAAGACATGCAACCACTGCTGAACACAGACAACCATTGCTGAAACGCATGCATCCACTGCTGAACACATACAACCACTGCTGAAACACATACAACCACTGCTGAACACTTACAACCACTGCTGAAACACATGCAGCCACTGCTGAATCAAGTGCAACCAATGCTGAATGACGTGCAACCACTACTGAAACACATACCACCACTGCTGAAACCATGCAACCACTGCTGAAACACATGCAACCACTGCTTAAACACTTTCACCAACTGCTGAACACATGTAACCACTGCTGAACACATACAACCACTGCTGAATCACGTACAACCACTGCTGAAACACATGCAGCCACTGCAAAACACAAACAACCACTGCTGAAACATATACAACCACTGCTGAATCCCGTACAATTAGTGCTGAATCACTTACAGCCACTGCTGAAACACATACATCCACTGCTGATGAACATACAGCCACTGCTGAAACACACAGAACCACTGATGGACACATAGAAATACTGCTGAAACACATGCAACCACTGCTTAAACACTTTCACCAACTGCTGAACACATGTAACCACTGCTGAACACATACAACCACTGCTGAAACACATACAACCACTGCTGAACACGTACAACCACTGCTGAAACACATGCAGCCACTGCTGAAACACATGCAGCCACTGCTGAATCAAGTGCAACCAATGCTGAATGATGTGAAACCACTACTGAAACACATACCACCACTGCTGAAACCATGCAACCACTGCTGAAACACATGCAACCACTGCTTAAACACTTTCACCAACTGCTGAACACATGTAACTACTGCTGAACACATACAACCATGGCTGAACCACATGCAGCCACTGTTCAACACATACAACCATTGCTAAGTCACGTACAACCACTGCTGAAACACGTACAACCACTGCTGAAACACATACAGCTACTGTTGAACACATAAAACCACTGCTGAAAAGCATACAACCTCTGCTAAACACACAAACACTTCTGAAACACATGCAACCACTGCTGTAAAACATGCAGACACTGCTGAACACATGCAGCCACTGCTGAAACACATACAACCACTGCTGAATCACATACAACCACTGCTGAAACACATGCAGCCACTGCAAAACACAAACAACCGCTGCTGAAACATATACAACCACTGCTGAATCACGTACAACCACTGCTGAAAAACATACAAGCACTGCTAAACACACAGACCCACTGCTGAAATGAATGCAGCCACTGCTGAACACAAACACTGCTGAAACACATAGAACCACTGCTGAATCATTTACAACCACTGCTGAAACACATAGACCCCCTGCTGGACACATAGAACCACTGCTAAAATACATGCAGCCACTGCTGAACACATATAACCACTGCTGAAACACATACAGCCACTGCTGAAGAACATACAGCCACTGCTAAACACATAGAACCACTGCTGAATCATGTACAACCACTGCTGAAACACATAGAGCCACTGCTGAATCACATACAACCACTGCTGAATCACATACAACCACTGCTGAAACACACAGAATCACTGCTGGACACATAGAACCACTGCTACAATACATGCAGCCACTGCTGAACACATACAACCACTACTTAAAGACATGCAGCCACTGCTGAAAACAGACAACCATTGCTGAAACGCATGCATCCAATGCTGAACACATACAACCACTGCTGAACACATACAACCACTGCTGAAACACATGCAGCCACTGCTGAAACCATGCAACCACTACTGAAACATATGCAACCACTGCTTAGACACTTTCACCAACTGCTGAACACATGTAACCACTGCTGAACACATACTACCACTGCTGAATCACGTACAACCACTGCTGAAACACATGCAGCCACTGCAAAACACAAACAACCACTGCTGAAACATATACAACCACTGCTGAATCCCGTACAATTAGTGCTGAATCACATACAGCCACTGCTGAAACACATACATCCACTGCTGAAGAACATACAGCCACTGCTGAAACACACAGAACCACTGATGGACACATAGAAATACTGCTACAATACATGCAGCCACAGCTGAACACAGACAACCATTGCTGAAACGCATGCATCCACAGCTGAACACATACAACCACTGCTGAAACACATACAACCACTGCTGAACACGTACAACCACTGCTGAAACACATGCAGCCACTGCTGAATCAAGTGCAACCAATGCTGAATGATGTGAAACCACTACTGAAACACATACCACCACTGCTGAAACCATGCAACCACTGCTGAAACACATGCAACCACTGCTTAAACACTTTCACCAACTGCTGAACACATGTAACTACTGCTGAACACATACAACCATGGCTGAACCACATGCAGCCACTGTTCAACACATACAACCATTGCTAAGTCACGTACAACCACTGCTGAAACACGTACAACCACTGCTGAAACACATACAGCTACTGTTGAACACATAGAACCACTGCTGAAAAGCATACAACCTCTGCTAAACACACAAACACTTCTGAAACACATGCAACCACTGCTGAAAAACATGCAGACACTGCTGAACACATGCAGCCACTGCTGTAACACATACAACCACTGCTGAATCACGTACAACCACTGCTGAAACACATGCAGCCACTGCAAAACACAAACAACCGCTGCTGAAACATATACAACCACTGCTGAATCCCGTACAATTAGTGCTGAATCACATACAGCCACTGCTGAAACACATACAGCCACTTCTGAAGAACATACAGCCACTGTTGAAACACATACAACCACTGCTGAATCCTGTAAAATTAGTGCTCAATCACATACAGCCACTGCTGAAACACATACATCCACTGCTGAAGAACATACAGCCACTGCTGAAACACACAGAACCACTGCTGGACACATAGAACCACTGCTACAATACATGCAGCTACTGCTGAACACATACAACCACTACTTAAAGACATGCAACCACTGCTGAACACAGACAACCATTGCTGAAACGCATGCATCCACTGCTGAACACATACAACCACTGCTGAAACACATACAACCACTGCTGAACACGTACAACCACTGCTGAAACACATGCAGCCACTGCTGAATCAAGTGCAACCAATGCTGAATGACGTGCAACCACTACTGAAACACATACCACCACTGCTGAAACCATGCAACCACTGCTGAAACACATGCAACCACTGCTTAAACACTTTCACCAACTGCTGAACACATGTAACCACTGCTGAACACATACAACCACTGCTGAAACACATACAACCACTGCTGAACACGTACAACCACTGCTGAAACACATGCAGCCACTGCTGAATCAAGTGCAACCAATGCTGAATGATGTGAAACCACTACTGAAACACATACCACCACTGCTGAAACCATGCAACCACTGCTGAAACACATGCAACCACTGCTTAAACACTTTCACCAACTGCTGAACACATGTAACTACTGCTGAACACATACAACCATGGCTGAACCACATGCAGCCACTGTTCAACACATACAACCATTGCTAAGTCACGTACAACCACTGCTGAAACACGTACAACCACTGCTGAAACACATACAGCTACTGTTGAACACATAAAACCACTGCTGAAAAGCATACAACCTCTGCTAAACACACAAACACTTCTGAAACACATGCAACCACTGCTGTAAAACATGCAGACACTGCTGAACACATGCAGCCACTGCTGACACACATACAACCACTGCTGAATCACATACAACCACTGCTGAAACACATGCAGCCACTGCAAAACACAAACAACCGCTGCTGAAACATATACAACCACTGCTGAATCACGTACAACCACTGCTGAAAAACATACAAGCACTGCTAAACACACAGACCCACTGCTGAAATTAATGCAGCCACTGCTGAACACAAACACTGCTGAAACACATAGAACCACTGCTGAATCATGTACAACCACTGCTGAAACACATAGACCCCCTGCTGGACACATAGAACCACTGCTAAAATACATGCAGCCACTGCTGAACACATATAACCACTGCTGAAACACATACAGCCACTGCTGAAGAACATACAGCCACTGCTAAACACATAGAACCACTGCTGAATCATGTACAACCACTGCTGAAACACATAGAGCCACTGCTGAATCACATACACCCACTGCTGAATCACATACAACCACTGCTGAAACACACAGAACCACTGCTGGACACATAGAACCACTGCTACAATACATGCAGCCACTGCTGAACACATACAACCACTACTTAAAGACATGCAGCCACTGCTGAACACAGACAACCATTGCTGAAACGCATGCATCCAATGCTGAACACATACAACCACTGCTGAACACATACAACCACTGCTGAAACACATGCAGCCACTGCTGAATCATGTGCTACCAATGCTGAATGACGTGCAACCACTACTGAAACACATACCACCACTGCTGAAACCATGCAACCACTGCTGAAACAAATGCAACCACTGCTTAAACACTTTCACCAACTGCTGAACACATGTAACCACTGCTGAACACATACTACCACTGCTGAATCACGTACAACCACTGCTGAAACACATGCAGCCACTGCAAAACACAAACAACCACTGCTGAAACATATACAACCACTGCTGAATCCCGTACAATTAGTGCTGAATCACATACAGCCACTGCTGAAACACATACATCCACTGCTGAAGAACATACAGCCACTGCTGAAACACACAGAACCACTGATGGACACATAGAAATACTTCTACAATACATGCAGCCACAGCTGAACACAGACAACCATTGCTGAAACGCATGCATCCACAGCTGAACACATACAACCACTGCTGAAACACATACAACCACTGCTGAACACGTACAACCACTGCTGAAACACATGCAGCCACTGCTGAATCAAGTGCAACCAATGCTGAATGATGTGAAACCACTACTGAAACACATACCACCACTGCTGAAACCATGCAACCACTGCTGAAACACATGCAACCACTGCTTAAACACTTTCACCAACTGCTGAACACATGTAACTACTGCTGAACACATACAACCATGGCTGAACCACATGCAGCCACTGTTCAACAAATACAGCCATTGCTAAGTCACGTACAACCACTGCTGAAACACGTACAACCACTGCTGAAACACATACAGCTACTGTTGAACACATAGAACCACTGCTGAAAAGCATACAACCTCTGCTAAACACACAAACACTTCTGAAACACATGCAACCACTGCTGAAAAACATGCAGACACTGCTGAACACATGCAGCCACCGCTGTAACACATACAACCACTGCTGAATCACGTACAACCACTGCTGAAACACATGCAGCCACTGCAAAACACAAACAACCGCTGCTGAAACATATACAACCACTGCTGAATCCCGTACAATTAGTGCTGAATCACATACAGCCAATGCTGAAACACATACAGCCACTTCTGAAGAACATACAGCCACTGCTGAAACACATACAACCACTGCTGAATCCCGTAAAATTAGTGCTCAATCACATACAGCCACTGCTGAAACACATACATCCACTGCTGAAGAACATACAGCCACTGCTGAAACACACAGAACCACTGCTGGACACATAGAACCACTGCTACAATACATGCAGCTACTGCTGAACACATACAACCACTGCTGAAACACATACAACCACTGCTGAACACGTACAACCACTGCTGGAACACATGCAGCCACTGCTGAATCAAGTGCAACCAATGCTGAATGACGTGCAACCACTACTGAAACACATACCACAACTGCTGAAACCATGCAACCACTGCTGAAACACATGCAACCACTGCTTAAACACTTTCGCCAACTGCTGAACACATGTAACCACTGCTGAACACATACAACCACTGCTGAATCACGTACAACCACTGCTGAAACACATGCAGCCACTGCAAAACACATACATCCACTGCTGAAGAACATACAGCCACTGCTGAAACACACAGAACCACTGATGGACACATAGAACCACTGCTACAATACATGCAGCTACTGCTGAACACATACAACCACTACTTAAAGACATGCAACCACTGCTGAACACAGACAACCATTGCTGAAACGCATGCATCCACTGCTGAACACATACAATCACTGCTGAAACACATACAACCACTGCTGAACACGTACAACCACTGCTGAAACACATGCAGCCACTGCTGAATCAAGTGCAAAAAATGCTGAATGACGTGCAACCACTACTGAAACACATACCACCACTGCTGAAACCATGCAACCACTGCTGAAACACATGCAACCACTGCTTAAACACTTTCACCGACTGCTGAACACATGTAACCACTGCTGAACACATACAACCACTGCTGAATCACGTACAACCACTGCTGAAACACATGCAGCCACTGCAAAACACAAACAACCACTGCTGAAACATATACAACCACTGCTGAATCCCGTACAATTAGTGCTGAATCACATACAGCCACTGCTGAAACACATACATCCACTGCTGAAGAACATACAGCCACTGATGAAACACACAGAACCACTGATGGACACATAGAAATACTGCTACAATACATGCAGCCACAGCTGAACACAGACAACCATTGCTGAAACGCATGCATCCACAACTGAATACATACAACCACTGCTGAAACACATACAACCACTGCTGAACACGTACAACCACTGCTGAAACACATGCAGCCACTGCTGAATCAAGTGCAACCAATGCTGAATGATGTGAAACCACTACTGAAACACATACCACCACTGCTGAAACCATGCAACCACTGCTGAAACACATGCAACCACTGCTTAAACACTTTCACCAACTGCTGAACACATGTAACTACTGCTGAACACATACAACCAAGGCTGAACCACATGCAGCCACTGTTCAACACATACAACCATTGCTAAGTCACGTACAACCACTGCTGAAACACGTACAACCACTGCTGAAACACATACAGCTACTGTTGAACACATAAAACCACTGCTGAAAAGCATACAACCTCTGCTAAACACACAAACACTTCTGAAACACATGCAACCACTGCTGTAAAACATGCAGACACTGCTGAACACATGCAGCCACTGCTGAAACACATACAACCACTGCTGAATCACGTACAACCACTGCTGAAACACATGCAGCCACTGCAAAACACAAACAACCGCTGCTGAAACATATACAACCACTGCTGAATCCCGTACAATTAGTGCTGAATCACATACAGCCACTTCTGAAGAACATACAGCCACTGCTGAAACACATACAACCACTGCTGAATCCCGTAAAATTAGTGCTCAATCACATACAGCCACTGCTGAAACACACAGAACCACTGCTGGACACATAGAACCACTGCTACAATACATGCAGCCACTGCTGAACACATACAACCACTACTTAAAGACATGCAACCACTGCTGAACACAGACAACCATTGCTGAAACGCATGCATCCACTGCTGAACACATACAACCACTGCTGAAACACATACAACCACTGCTGAACACGTACAACCACTGCTGGAACACATGCAGCCACTGCTGAATCAAGTGCAACCAATGCTGAATGACGTGCAACCACTACTGAAACACATACCACAACTGCTGAAACCATGCAACCACTGCTGAAACACATGCAACCACTGCTTAAACACTTTCACCAACTGCTGAACACATGTAACCACTGCTGAACACATACAACCACTGCTGAATCACGTACAACCACTGCTGAAACACATGCAGCCACTGCAAAACACAAACAACCACTGCTGAAACATATACAACCACTGCTGAATCCCGTACAATTAGTGCTGAATCACATACAGCCACTGCTGAAACACATACATCCACTGCTGAAGAACATACAGCCACTGCTGAAACACACAGAACCACTGATGGACACATAGAAATACTGCTACAATACATGCAGCCACAGCTGAACACAGACAACCATTGCTGAAACGCATGCATCCACAGCTGAACACATACAACCACTGCTGAAACACATACAACCACTGCTGAACACGTACAACCACTGCTGAAACACATGCAGCCACTGCTGAATCAAGTGCAACCAATGCTGAATGATGTGAAACCACTACTGAAACACATACCACCACTGCTGAAACCATGCAACCACTGCTGAAACACATGCAACCACTGCTTAAACACTTTCACCAACTGCTGAACACATGTAACTACTGCTGAACACATACAACCATGGCTGAACCACATGCAGCCACTGTTCAACACATACAACCATTGCTAAGTCACATACAACCACTGCTGAAACACATACAACCACTGCTGAAACACATACAGCTACTGTTGAACACATAAAACCACTGCTGAAAAGCATACAACCTCTGCTAAACACACAAACACTTCTGAAACACATGCAACCACTGCTGAAAAACATGCAGACACTGCTGAACACATGCAGCCACTGCTGAAACACATACAACCACTGCTGAATCACGTACAACCACTGCTGAAACACATGCAGCCACTGCAAAACACAAACAACCGCTGCTGAAACATATACAACCACTGCTGAATCCCATACATATAGTGCTGAATCACATACAGCCACTGCTGAAACACATACAGCCACTTCTGAAGAACATACAGCCACTGCTGAAACACATACAACCACTGCTGAATCCCGTAAAATTAGTGCTCAATCACATACAACCACTGCTGAAACACATACATCCACTGCTGAAGAACATACAGCCACTGCTGAAACACACAGAACCACTGCTGGACACATAGAACCACTGCTACAATACATGCAGCCACTGCTGAACACATACAACCACTACTTAAAGACATGCAACCACTGCTGAACACAGGCAACCATTGCTGAAACACATGCATCCACTGCTGAACACATACAACCACTGCTGAAACACATACAACCACTGCTGAACACGTACAACCACTGCTGGAACACATGCAGCCACTGCTGAATCAAGTGCAACCAATGCTGAATGACGTGCAACCACTACTGAAACACATACCACAACTGCTGAAACCATGCAACCACTGCTGAAACACATGCAACCACTGCTTAAACACTTTCGCCAACTGCTGAACACATGTAACCACTGCTGAACACATACAACCACTGCTGAATCACGTACAACCACTGCTGAAACACATGCAGCCACTGCAAAACACATACATCCACTGCTGAAGAACATACAGCCACTGCTGAAACACACAGAACCACTGATGGACACATAGAACCACTGCTACAATACATGCAGCTACTGCTGAACACATACAACCACTACTTAAAGACATGCAACCACTGCTGAACACAGACAACCATTGCTGAAACGCATGCATCCACTGCTGAACACATACAATCACTGCTGAAACACATACAACCACTGCTGAACACGTACAACCACTGCTGAAACACATGCAGCCACTGCTGAATCAAGTGCAAAAAATGCTGAATGACGTGCAACCACTACTGAAACACATACCACCACTGCTGAAACCATGCAACCACTGCTGAAACACATGCAACCACTGCTTAAACACTTTCACCGACTGCTGAACACATGTAACCACTGCTGAACACATACAACCACTGCTGAATCACGTACAACCACTGCTGAAACACATGCAGCCACTGCAAAACACAAACAACCACTGCTGAAACATATACAACCACTGCTGAAT
Organism: Triturus cristatus; assembly: GCF_964204655.1. Lineage (NCBI taxonomy): Eukaryota > Metazoa > Chordata > Amphibia > Caudata > Salamandridae > Triturus > Triturus cristatus. The sequence continues at coordinate 967,662,483 of NC_140588.1, forward strand.
CCCGTACAATTAGTGCTGAATCACATACAGCCACTGCTGAAACACATACATCCACTGCTGAAGAACATACAGCCACTGATGAAACACACAGAACCACTGATGGACACATAGAAATACTGCTACAATACATGCAGCCACAGCTGAACACAGACAACCATTGCTGAAACGCATGCATCCACAACTGAATACATACAACCACTGCTGAAACACATACAACCACTGCTGAACACGTACAACCACTGCTGAAACACATGCAGCCACTGCTGAATCAAGTGCAACCAATGCTGAATGATGTGAAACCACTACTGAAACACATACCACCACTGCTGAAACCATGCAACCACTGCTGAAACACATGCAACCACTGCTTAAACACTTTCACCAACTGCTGAACACATGTAACTACTGCTGAACACATACAACCAAGGCTGAACCACATGCAGCCACTGTTCAACACATACAACCATTGCTAAGTCACGTACAACCACTGCTGAAACACGTACAACCACTGCTGAAACACATACAGCTACTGTTGAACACATAAAACCACTGCTGAAAAGCATACAACCTCTGCTAAACACACAAACACTTCTGAAACACATGCAACCACTGCTGTAAAACATGCAGACACTGCTGAACACATGCAGCCACTGCTGAAACACATACAACCACTGCTGAATCACGTACAACCACTGCTGAAACACATGCAGCCACTGCAAAACACAAACAACCGCTGCTGAAACATATACAACCACTGCTGAATCCCGTACAATTAGTGCTGAATCACATACAGCCACTTCTGAAGAACATACAGCCACTGCTGAAACACATACAACCACTGCTGAATCCCGTAAAATTAGTGCTCAATCACATACAGCCACTGCTGAAACACACAGAACCACTGCTGGACACATAGAACCACTGCTACAATACATGCAGCCACTGCTGAACACATACAACCACTACTTAAAGACATGCAACCACTGCTGAACACAGACAACCATTGCTGAAACGCATGCATCCACTGCTGAACACATACAACCACTGCTGAAACACATACAACCACTGCTGAACACGTACAACCACTGCTGGAACACATACCACCACTGCTGAAACACATGCAACCACTGCTTAAACACTTTCACCAACTGCTGAACACATGTAACTACTGCTGAACACATACAACCATGGCTGAACCACATGCAGCCACTGTTCAACACATACAACCATTGCTAAGTCACATACAACCACTGCTGAAACACATACAACCACTGCTGAAACACATACAGCTACTGTTGAACACATAAAACCACTGCTGAAAAGCATACAACCTCTGCTAAACACACAAACACTTCTGAAACACATGCAACCACTGCTGAAAAACATGCAGACACTGCTGAACACATGCAGCCACTGCTGAAACACATACAACCACTGCTGAATCACGTACAACCACTGCTGAAACACATGCAGCCACTGCAAAACACAAACAACCGCTGCTGAAACATATACAACCACTGCTGAATCCCATACATATAGTGCTGAATCACATACAGCCACTGCTGAAACACATACAGCCACTTCTGAAGAACATACAGCCACTGCTGAAACACATACAACCACTGCTGAATCCCGTAAAATTAGTGCTCAATCACATACAACCACTGCTGAAACACATACATCCACTGCTGAAGAACATACAGCCACTGCTGAAACACACAGAACCACTGCTGGACACATAGAACCACTGCTACAATACATGCAGCCACTGCTGAACACATACAACCACTACTTAAAGACATGCAACCACTGCTGAACACAGGCAACCATTGCTGAAACGCATGCATCCACTGCTGAACACATACAACCACTGCTGAAACACATACAACCACTGCTGAACACGTACAACCACTGCTGGAACACATGCAGCCACTGCTGAATCAAGTGCAACCAATGCTGAATGACGTGCAACCACTACTGAAACACATACCACAACTGCTGAAACCATGCAACCACTGCTGAAACACATGCAACCACTGCTTAAACACTTTCGCCAACTGCTGAACACATGTAACCACTGCTGAACACATACAACCACTGCTGAATCACGTACAACCACTGCTGAAACACATGCAGCCACTGCAAAACACATACATCCACTGCTGAAGAACATACAGCCACTGCTGAAACACACAGAACCACTGATGGACACATAGAACCACTGCTACAATACATGCAGCTACTGCTGAACACATACAACCACTACTTAAAGACATGCAACCACTGCTGAACACAGACAACCATTGCTGAAACGCATGCATCCACTGCTGAACACATACAATCACTGCTGAAACACATACAACCACTGCTGAACACGTACAACCACTGCTGAAACACATGCAGCCACTGCTGAATCAAGTGCAAAAAATGCTGAATGACGTGCAACCACTACTGAAACACATACCACCACTGCTGAAACCATGCAACCACTGCTGAAACACATGCAACCACTGCTTAAACACTTTCACCGACTGCTGAACACATGTAACCACTGCTGAACACATACAACCACTGCTGAATCACGTACAACCACTGCTGAAACACATGCAGCCACTGCAAAACACAAACAACCACTGCTGAAACATATACAACCACTGCTGAATCCCGTACAATTAGTGCTGAATCACATACAGCCACTGCTGAAACACATACATCCACTGCTGAAGAACATACAGCCACTGATGAAACACACAGAACCACTGATGGACACATAGAAATACTGCTACAATACATGCAGCCACAGCTGAACACAGACAACCATTGCTGAAACGCATGCATCCACAACTGAATACATACAACCACTGCTGAAACACATACAACCACTGCTGAACACGTACAACCACTGCTGAAACACATGCAGCCACTGCTGAATCAAGTGCAACCAATGCTGAATGATGTGAAACCACTACTGAAACACATACCACCACTGCTGAAACCATGCAACCACTGCTGAAACACATGCAACCACTGCTTAAACACTTTCACCAACTGCTGAACACATGTAACTACTGCTGAACACATACAACCAAGGCTGAACCACATGCAGCCACTGTTCAACACATACAACCATTGCTAAGTCACGTACAACCACTGCTGAAACACGTACAACCACTGCTGAAACACATACAGCTACTGTTGAACACATAAAACCACTGCTGAAAAGCATACAACCTCTGCTAAACACACAAACACTTCTGAAACACATGCAACCACTGCTGTAAAACATGCAGACACTGCTGAACACATGCAGCCACTGCTGAAACACATACAACCACTGCTGAATCACGTACAACCACTGCTGAAACACATGCAGCCACTGCAAAACACAAACAACCGCTGCTGAAACATATACAACCACTGCTGAATCCCGTACAATTAGTGCTGAATCACATACAGCCACTTCTGAAGAACATACAGCCACTGCTGAAACACATACAACCACTGCTGAATCCCGTAAAATTAGTGCTCAATCACATACAGCCACTGCTGAAACACACAGAACCACTGCTGGACACATAGAACCACTGCTACAATACATGCAGCCACTGCTGAACACATACAACCACTACTTAAAGACATGCAACCACTGCTGAACACAGACAACCATTGCTGAAACGCATGCATCCACTGCTGAACACATACAACCACTGCTGAAACACATACAACCACTGCTGAACACGTACAACCACTGCTGGAACACATGCAGCCACTGCTGAATCAAGTGCAACCAATGCTGAATGACGTGCAACCACTACTGAAACACATACCACAACTGCTGAAACCATGCAACCACTGCTGAAACACATGCAACCACTGCTTAAACACTTTCACCAACTGCTGAACACATGTAACCACTGCTGAACACATACAACCACTGCTGAATCACGTACAACCACTGCTGAAACACATGCAGCCACTGCAAAACACAAACAACCACTGCTGAAACATATACAACCACTGCTGAATCCCGTACAATTAGTGCTGAATCACATACAGCCACTGCTGAAACACATACATCCACTGCTGAAGAACATACAGCCACTGCTGAAACACACAGAACCACTGATGGACACATAGAAATACTGCTACAATACATGCAGCCACAGCTGAACACAGACAACCATTGCTGAAACGCATGCATCCACAGCTGAACACATACAACCACTGCTGAAACACATACAACCACTGCTGAACACGTACAACCACTGCTGAAACACATGCAGCCACTGCTGAATCAAGTGCAACCAATGCTGAATGATGTGAAACCACTACTGAAACACATACCACCACTGCTGAAACCATGCAACCACTGCTGAAACACATGCAACCACTGCTTAAACACTTTCACCAACTGCTGAACACATGTAACTACTGCTGAACACATACAACCATGGCTGAACCACATGCAGCCACTGTTCAACACATACAACCATTGCTAAGTCACATACAACCACTGCTGAAACACATACAACCACTGCTGAAACACATACAGCTACTGTTGAACACATAAAACCACTGCTGAAAAGCATACAACCTCTGCTAAACACACAAACACTTCTGAAACACATGCAACCACTGCTGAAAAACATGCAGACACTGCTGAACACATGCAGCCACTGCTGAAACACATACAACCACTGCTGAATCACGTACAACCACTGCTGAAACACATGCAGCCACTGCAAAACACAAACAACCGCTGCTGAAACATATACAACCACTGCTGAATCCCATACATATAGTGCTGAATCACATACAGCCACTGCTGAAACACATACAGCCACTTCTGAAGAACATACAGCCACTGCTGAAACACATACAACCACTGCTGAATCCCGTAAAATTAGTGCTCAATCACATACAACCACTGCTGAAACACATACATCCACTGCTGAAGAACATACAGCCACTGCTGAAACACACAGAACCACTGCTGGACACATAGAACCACTGCTACAATACATGCAGCCACTGCTGAACACATACAACCACTACTTAAAGACATGCAACCACTGCTAAACACAGGCAACCATTGCTGAAACGCATGCATCCACTGCTGAACACATACAACCACTGCTGAAACACATACAACCACTGCTGAACACGTACAACCACTGCTGGAACACATGCAGCCACTGCTGAATCAAGTGCAACCAATGCTGAATGACGTGCAACCACTACTGAAACACATACCACAACTGCTGAAACCATGCAACCACTGCTGAAACACATGCAACCACTGCTTAAACACTTTCGCCAACTGCTGAACACATGTAACCACTGCTGAACACATACAACCACTGCTGAATCACGTACAACCACTGCTGAAACACATGCAGCCACTGCAAAACACATACATCCACTGCTGAAGAACATACAGCCACTGCTGAAACACACAGAACCACTGATGGACACATAGAAATACTGCTACAATACATGCAGCCACAGCTGAACACAGACAACCATTGCTGAAACGCATGCATCCACAGCTGAACACATACAACCACTGCTGAAACACATACAACCACTGCTGAACACGTACAACCACTGCTGAAACACATGCAGCCACTGCTGAATCAAGTGCAACCAATGCTGAATGATGTGAAACCACTACTGAAACACATACCACCACTGCTGAAACCATGCAACCACTGCTGAAACACATGCAACCACTGCTTAAACACTTTCACCAACTGCTGAACACATGTAACTACTGCTGAACACATACAACCATGGCTGAACCACATGCAGCCACTGTTCAACACATACAACCATTGCTAAGTCACATACAACCACTGCTGAAACACATACAACCACTGCTGAAACACATACAGCTACTGTTGAACACATAAAACCACTGCTGAAAAGCATACAACCTCTGCTAAACACACAAACACTTCTGAAACACATGCAACCACTGCTGAAAAACATGCAGACACTGCTGAACACATGCAGCCACTGCTGAAACACATACAACCACTGCTGAATCACGTACAACCACTGCTGAAACACATGCAGCCACTGCAAAACACAAACAACCCCTGCTGAAACATATACAACCACTGCTGAATCCCATACATATAGTGCTGAATCACATACAGCCACTGCTGAAACACATACAGCCACTTCTGAAGAACATACAACCACTGCTGAAACACATACAACCACTGCTGAATCCCTTAAAATTAGTGCTCAATCACATACAACCACTGCTGAAACACATACATCCACAGCTGAAGAACATACGGCCACTGCTGAAACACACAGAACCACTGCTGGACACATAGAACCACTGCTACAATACATGCAGCCACTGCTGAACACATACAACCACTACTTAAAGACATGCAACCACTGCTGAACACAGACAACCATTGCTGAAACGCATGCATCCACTGCTGAACACATACAACCACTGCTGAAACACATACAACCACTGCTGAACACGTACAACCACTGCTGAAACACATGCAGCCACTGCTGAATCAAGTGCAACCAATGCTGAATGACGTGCAACCACTACTGAAACACATACCACCACTGCTGAAACCATGCAACCACTGCTGAAACACATGCAACCACTGCTTAAACACTTTCACCTACTGCTGAACACATGTAACCACTGCTGAACACATACAACCACTGCTGAATCACGTACAACCACTGCCGAAACACATGCAGTCACTGTAAAACACAAACAACCACTGCTGAAACATATACATCCACTGCTGAATCCCGTACAATTAGTGCTGAATCACATACAGCCACTGCTAAAACACATACAGCCACTGCTGAAGAACATTCAGCCACTGCTGAAACACATACAACCACTGCTGAATCACGTACAACCGCTGCTGAAACACATACAACCACTGCTGAACACATACAATCACTGCTGAAACGCATGCATCCAAAGCTGAAACACATACAACCACTGCTGAACACATACAACCACTGCTGAAACACATGCAGCCACTGCTGAATCATGTGCAACCAATGCTGAATGACGTGCAACCACTACTGAAACACATACCACCACTGCTGAAACACATGCAACCACTGCTTAAACACTTTCACCAACTGCTGAACACATGTAACTACTGCTGAACACATACAACCATGGCTGAACCACATGCAGCCACTGTTCAACACATACAACCATTGCTAAGTCACATACAACCACTGCTGAAACACATACAACCACTGCTGAAACACATACAGCTACTGTTGAACACATAAAACCACTGCTGAAAAGCATACAACCTCTGCTAAACACACAAACACTTCTGAAACACATGCAACCACTGCTGAAAAACATGCAGACACTGCTGAACACATGCAGCCACTGCTGAAACACATACAACCACTGCTGAATCATGTGCAACCAATGCTGAATGACGTGCAACCACTACTGAAGCACATACCACCACTGCTGAAACACATGCAACCACTGCTTAAACACTTTCACCAACTGCTGAACACATGTAACTACTGCTGAACACATACAACCATGGCTGAACCACATGCAGCCACTGTTCAACACATACAACCATTGCTAAGTCACATACAACCACTGCTGAAACACATACAACCACTGCTGAAACACATACAGCTACTGTTGAACACATAAAACCACTGCTGAAAAGCATACAACCTCTGCTAAACACACAAACACTTCTGAAACACATGCAACCACTGCTGAAAAACATGCAGACACTGCTGAACACATGCAGCCACTGCTGAAACACATACAACCACTGCTGAATCACGTACAACCACTGCTGAAACACATGCAGCCACTGCAAAACACAAACAACCGCTGCTGAAACATATACAACCACTGCTGAATCCCATACATATAGTGCTGAATCACATACAGCCACTGCTGAAACACATACAGCCACTTCTGAAGAACATACAGCCACTGCTGAAACACATACAACCACTGCTGAATCCCGTAAAATTAGTGCTCAATCACATACAACCACTGCTGAAACACATACATCCACTGCTGAAGAACATACAGCCACTGCTGAAACACACAGAACCACTGCTGGACACATAGAACCACTGCTACAATACATGCAGCCACTGCTGAACACATACAACCACTACTTAAAGACATGCAACCACTGCTGAACACAGGCAACCATTGCTGAAACGCATGCATCCACTGCTGAACACATACAACCACTGCTGAAACACATACAACCACTGCTGAACACGTACAACCACTGCTGGAACACATGCAGCCACTGCTGAATCAAGTGCAACCAATGCTGAATGACGTGCAACCACTACTGAAACACATACCACAACTGCTGAAACCATGCAACCACTGCTGAAACACATGCAACCACTGCTTAAACACTTTCGCCAACTGCTGAACACATGTAACCACTACTGAACACATACAACCACTGCTGAATCACGTACAACCACTGCTGAAACACATGCAGCCACTGCAAAACACATACATCCACTGCTGAAGAACATACAGCCACTGCTGAAACACACAGAACCACTGATGGACACATAGAAATACTGCTACAATACATGCAGCCACAGCTGAACACAGACAACCATTGCTGAAACGCATGCATCCACAGCTGAACACATACAACCACTGCTGAAACACATACAACCACTGCTGAACACGTACAACCACTGCTGAAACACATGCAGCCACTGCTGAATCAAGTGCAACCAATGCTGAATGATGTGAAACCACTACTGAAACACATACCACCACTGCTGAAACCATGCAACCACTGCTGAAACACATGCAACCACTGCTTAAACACTTTCACCAACTGCTGAACACATGTAACTACTGCTGAACACATACAACCATGGCTGAACCACATGCAGCCACTGTTCAACACATACAACCATTGCTAAGTCACATACAACCACTGCTGAAACCATGCAACCACTGCTGAAACACATGCAACCACTGCTTAAACACTTTCACCAACTGCTGAACACATGTAACCACTGCTGAAACATATACAACCACTGCTGAATCCCGTACAATTAGTGCTGAATCACATACAGCCACTGCTGAAACACATACATCCACTGCTGAAGAACATACAGCCACTGCTGAAACACACAGAACCACTGATGGACACATAGAAATACTGCTACAATACATGCAGCCACAGCTGAACACAGACAACCATTGCTGAAACGCATGCATCCACAGCTGAACACATACAACCACTGCTGAAACACATACAACCACTGCTGAACACGTACAACCACTGCTGAAACACATGCAGCCACTGCTGAATCAAGTGCAACCAATGCTGAATGATGTGAAACCACTACTGAAACACATACCACCACTGCTGAAACCATGCAACCACTGCTGAAACACATGCAACCACTGCTTAAACACTTTCACCAACTGCTGAACACATGTAACTACTGCTGAACACATACAACCATGGCTGAACCACATGCAGCCACTGTTCAACACATACAACCATTGCTAAGTCACATACAACCACTGCTGAAACACATACAACCACTGCTGAAACACATACAGCTACTGTTGAACACATAAAACCACTGCTGAAAAGCATACAACCTCTGCTAAACACACAAACACTTCTGAAACACATGCAACCACTGCTGAAAAACATGCAGACACTGCTGAACACATGCAGCCACTGCTGAAACACATACAGCCACTGCTGAATCACGTACAACCACTGCTGAAACACATGCAGCCACTGCAAAACACAAACAACCCCTGCTGAAACATATACAACCACTGCTGAATCCCATACATATAGTGCTGAATCACATACAGCCACTGCTGAAACACATACAGCCACTTCTGAAGAACATACAACCACTGCTGAAACACATACAACCACTGCTGAATCCCTTAAAATTAGTGCTCAATCACATACAACCACTGCTGAAACACATACATCCACAGCTGAAGAACATACAGCCACTGCTGAAACACACAGAACCACTGCTGGACACATAGAACCACTGCTACAATACATGCAGCCACTGCTGAACACATACAACCACTACTTAAAGACATGCAACCACTGCTGAACACAGACAACCATTGCTGAAACGCATGCATCCACTGCCGAACACATACAACCACTGCTGAAACACATACAACCACTGCTGAACACGTACAACCACTGCTGAAACACATGCAGCCACTGCTGAATCAAGTGCAACCAATGCTGAATGACGTGCAACCACTACTGAAACACATACCACCACTGCTGAAACCATGCAACCACTGCTGAAACACATGCAACCACTGCTTAAACACTTTCACCAACTGCTGAACACATGTAACCACTGCTGAACACATACAACCACTGCTGAATCACGTACAACCACTGCCGAAACACATGCAGTCACTGTAAAACACAAACAACCACTGCTGAAATATATACATCCACTGCTGAATCCCGTACAATTAGTGCAGAATCACATACAGCCACTGCTAAAACACATACAGCCACTGCTGAAGAACATTCAGCCACTGCTGAAACACATACAACCACTGCTGAATCACGTACAACCGCTGCTGAAACACATACAACCACTGCTGAACACATACAATCACTGCTGAAACGCATGCATCCAAAGCTGAAACACATACAACCACTGCTGAACACATACAACCACTGCTGAAACACATGCAGCCACTGCTGAATCATGTGCAACCAATGCTGAATGACGTGCAACCACTACTGAAACACATACCACCACTGCTGAAACACATGCAACCACTGCTTAAACACTTTCACCAACTGCTGAACACATGTAACCACTGCTGAACACATACAACCACTGCTGAAACACATGCAGCTACTGCTGAACACGTACAACCACTGTTGAAATGCATACAACCAATGATGAACACATACAACCACTGCTGAAACACATTCAGTCAATGCTGAATCACGTACAACCACTGTTGAATCACGTACAACCACTGCTAAAACACGTGCAGTCACTGCTAAACATGTATAACCACTGCTGAAACATATACAACCAAAGCTAAATCATGCAGAACCACTGCTGAAGCACATACAGCCAGTGCTGAAACACATAAAGCCACTGCTGAAACATTTGCAGCCACTGCTGAAACACATACAACCACTGCTGAACACATACAACCATGGCTGAACCACATGCAGCCATGGTTCAACACATACAACCACTATTGATTCACGTACAACCACTGCTGAAACACGTAAAACCACTGCTAAAATACATACAGCTACTGTTGAACACATACAACCACTGCTGAAACGCATACAACCACTGCTAAACACATGCAAACACTTCTGAAACACATGCAACCACTGCTAAAACACATGCAGCCACTGCTGAACACATGCAGCCACTGCTGAAACACATACAAGAAACACATGCAGCCACTGCAAAACACAAACAACCGCTGCTGAAACATATACAACCACTGCTGAATCCCGTACAATTAGTGCTGAATCACATACAGCCACTGCTGAAACACATACAGCCACTGCTGAAGAACATACAGCCACTGCTGAAACACATACAACCACTGTTGAATCACGTATAACCACTGCTGAAATGTACAACCACTGCTGAAACACATGCAGCCACAGCAAAACACATACAACCACTGCTGAAACATATAAAACCACTGCTGAATCCTGTAAAATTAGTGCTGAATCACATACAGCCACTGCTGAAACACATACATCCACTGCTGAAGAACATACAGCCACTGCTGAAACACACAGAACCACTGCTGGACACATAGAACCACTGCTACAATACATGCAGCCACTGGTGAACACATGCAACCACTACTTAAAGACATGCAGCCACTGCTGAACACAGACAACCATTGCTGAAACGCATGCATCCACTGCTGAACACATACAACCACTGCTGAAACACATACAACCACTGCTGAACACGTACAACCACTGCTGAAACACATGCAGCCACTGCTGAATCAAGTGCAACCAATGTTGAATGACGTGCAACCACTACTGAAACACATACCATCACTGCTGAAACCATGCAACCACTGCTGAAACACATGCCACAACGGCTTAAACACTTTCACCAACTGCTGAACACATGTAACTACTGCTGAACACATACAACCACTGCTCAATCACGTACAACCACTGCTGAAAAACATGCAGACACTGCTGAACACATGCAGCCACTGCTGAAACACATACAACCACTGCTGAATCACGTACAACCACTGCTGAAACACATGCAGCCACTGCAAAACACAAACAACCGCTGCTGAAACATATACAACCACTGCTGAATCCCATACAATTAGTGCTGAATCACATACAGCCACTGCTGAAACACATACAGCCACTTCTGAAGAACATGCAGCCACTGCTGAAACACATACAACCACTGCTGAATCCCGTAAAATTAGTGCTCAATCACATACAACCACTGCTGAATCCCGTAAAATTAGTGCTCAATCACATACAACCACTGCTGAAACACATACATCCACTGCTGAAGAACATACAGCCACTGCTGAAACACATACAACCACTGTTGAATCACGTATAACCACTGCTGAAATGTACAACCACTGCTGAAACACATGCAGCCACAGCAAAACACATACAACCACTGCTGAAACATATAAAACCACTGCTGAATCCTGTAAAATGAGTGCTGAATCACATACAGCCACTGCTGAAACACATACATCCACTGCTGAAGAACATACAGCCACTGCTGAAACACACAGAACCACTGCTGGACACATAGAACCACTGCTACAATACATGCAGCCACTGGTGAACACATGCAACCACTACTTAAAGGCATGCAGCCACTGCTGAACACAGACAACCATTGCTGAAACGCATGCATCCACTGCTGAACACATACAACCACTGCTGAAACACATACAACCACTGCTGAACACGTACAACCACTGCTGAAACACATGCAGCCACTGCTGAATCAAGTGCAACCAATGTTGAATGACGTGCAACCACTACTGAAACACATACCACCACTGCTGAAACCATGCAACCACTGCTGAAACACATGCCACAACGGCTTAAACACTTTCACCAACTGCTGAACACATGTAACTACTGCTGAACACATACAACCACTGCTCAATCACGTACAACCACTGCTGAAAAACATGCAGACACTGCTGAACACATGCAGCCACTGCTGAAACACATACAACCACTGCTGAATCACGTACAACCACTGCTGAAACACATGCAGCCACTGCAAAACACAAACAACCGCTGCTGAAACATATACAACCACTGCTGAATCCCATACAATTAGTGCTGAATCACATACAGCCACTGCTGAAACACATACAGCCACTTCTGAAGAACATACAGCCACTGCTGAAACACATACAACCACTGCTGAATCCCGTAAAATTAGTGCTCAATCACATACAACCACTGCTGAAACACATACATCCACTGCTGAAGAACATACAGCCACTGCTGAAACACACAGAACCACTGCTGGACACATAGAACCACTGCTACAATACATGCAGCCACTGCTGAACACATACAACCACTACTTAAAGACATGCAACCACTGCTGAACACAGACAACCATTGCTGAAACGCATGCATCCACTGCTGAACACATACAACCACTGCTGAAACACATACAACCACTGCTGAACACGTACAACCACTGCTGAAACACATGCAGCCACTGCTGAATCAAGTGCAACCAATGCTGAATGACGTGCAACCACTACTGAAACACATACCACCACTGCTGAAACCATGCAACCACTGCTGAAACACATGCAACCACTGCTTAAACACTTTCACCAACTGCTGAACACATGTAACCACTGCTGAACACATACAACCACTGCTGAATCACGTACAACCACTGCCGAAACACATGCAGTCACTGTAAAACACAAACAACCACTGCTGAAACATATACATCCACTGCTGAATCCCGTACAATTAGTGCTGAATCACATACAGCCACTGCTGAAACACATACAGCCACTGCTGAAGAACATTCAGCCACTGCTGAAACACATACAACCACTGCTGAATCACGTACAACCGCTGCTGAAACACATACAACCACTGCTGAACACATACAATCACTGCTGAAACGCATGCATCCACTGCTGAACACATACAACCACTGCTGAAACACATACAACCACTGCTGAACACATACAACCACTGCTGAAACACATGCAGCCACTGCTGAATCATGTGCAACCAATGCTGAATGACGTGCAACCACTACTGAAACACATACCACCACTGCTGAAACACATGCAACCACTGCTTAAACACTTTCACCAACTGCTGAACACATGTAACCACTGCTGAACACATACAACCACTGCTGAAACACATGCAGCTACTGCTGAACACGTACACCCACTGTTGAAATGCATACAACCAATGATGAACACATACAACCACTGCTGAAACACATTCAGTCAATGCTGAATCACGTACAACCACTGTTGAATCACGTACAACCACTGCTAAAACACGTGCAGTCACTGCTAAACATGTATAACCACTGCTGAAACATATACAACCAAAGCTAAATCATGCAGAACCACTGCTGAAGCACATACAGCCAGTGCTGAAACACATAAAGCCACTGCTGAAACATTTGCAGCCACTGCTGAAACACATACAACCACTGCTGAACACATACAACCATGGCTGAACCACATGCAGCCATGGTTCAACACATACAACCACTGCTGATTCACGTACAACCACTGCTGAAACACGTAAAACCACTGCTGAAATACATACAGCTACTGTTGAACACATACAACCACTGCTGAAACGCATACAACCACTGCTAAACACATGCAAACACTTCTGAAACACATGCAACCACTGCTAAAACACATGCAGCCACTGCTGAACACATGCAGCCACTGCTGAAACACATACAAGAAACACATGCAGCCACTGCAAAACACAAACAACCGCTGCTGAAACATATACAACCACTGCTGAATCCCGTACAATTAGTGCTGAATCACATACAGCCACTGCTGAAACACATACAGCCACTGCTGAAGAACATACAGCCACTGCTGAAACACATACAACCACTGTTGAATCACGTATAACCACTGCTGAAATGTACAACCACTGCTGAAACACATGCAGCCACAGCAAAACACATACAACCACTGCTGAAACATATAAAACCACTGCTGAATCCTGTAAAATTAGTGCTGAATCACATACAGCCACTGCTGAAACACATACATCCACTGCTGAAGAACATACAGCCACTGCTGAAACACACAGAACCACTGCTGGACACATAGAACCACTGCTACAATACATGCAGCCACTGGTGAACACATGCAACCACTACTTAAAGACATGCAGCCACTGCTGAACACAGACAACCATTGCTGAAATGCATGCATCCACTGCTGAACACATACAACCACTGCTGAAACACATACAACCACTGCTGAACACGTACAACCACTGCTGAAACACATGCAGCCACTGCTGAATCAAGTGCAACCAATGTTGAATGACGTGCAACCACTACTGAAACACATACCACCACTGCTGAAACCATGCAACCACTGCTGAAACACATGCCACAACGGCTTAAACACTTTCACCAACTGCTGAACACATGTAACTACTGCTGAACACATACAACCACTGCTCAATCACGTACAACCACTGCTGAAACACATGCATCCACTGCAAAACACAAACAACAACTGCTGAAACATATACAACCACTGCTGAATCCCACACAATTAGTGCTGAATCACATACAGCCAATGCTGAAACACATACAGCCACTGCTGAAGAACATACAGCCACTGCTGAAACACATACAACCACAGCTGAATCACGTACAACCACTGCTGAATCAAGTGCAATCACTGCTGAACACATACAACCACTGCTGAAACATGCAGCCACTGCTGAATCACGTGCAACCCCTGCTAAATCACGTGCAACCACTGCTGAAACACATACATCCACTGCTGAGCACATACACCCACTGCTCAGCACATACAACCACTGCTGAATCACGTACAACCGCTGCTGAAACACATACAACCACTGCTGAACACATACAATCACTGCTGAAACGCATGCATCCACTGCTGAACACATACAACCACTGCTGAAACACATACAACCACTGCTGAACACATACAACCACTGCTGAAACACATGCAGCCACTGCTGAATCATGTGCAACCAATGCTGAATGACGTGCAACCACTACTGAAACACATACCACCACTGCTGAAACCATGCAATCACTGCTGCAACCATGCAATCACTGCTTAAACACTTTCACCAACTGCTGAACACATGTAACCACTGCTGACCACATACAACCACTGCTGAAACACATGCAGCTACTGCTGAACACGTACAACCACTGTTGAAATGCATACAACCAATGATGAACACATACAACCACTGCTGAAACACATCCAGCCAATGCTGAATCACGTACAACCACTGTTGAATCACGTACAACCACTGCTAAAACACGTGCAGTCACTGCTAAACATGTACAACCACTGCTGAAACATATACAACCAAAGCTAAATCACGTAGAACCACTGCTGAAGCACATACAGACAGTGCTGAAACACATAAAGCCACTGCTGAAACACATACAGCCACTGCTGAAACACATACAACCACTGCCGAACACATACAACCATGGCTGAACCACATGCAGCCACTGTTCAACACATACAGCCACTGCTGATTCAGGTACAACCACTGCTGAAACACGTACAACCACTGCTGAAACACATACAGCTACTGTTGAACACATACAACCACTGCTGAAACGCATACAACCACTGCTAAACACATACAAACACTTCTGAAACACAGGCAACCACTGCTGAAACACATGCAGCCACTGCTGAACACATGCAGCCACTGCTGAAACACATTCAACCACTGCTGAATCACGTACAACCACTGCTGAAACACATGCAGCCACTGCAAAACACAAACAACCGCGGCTGAAACATGTACAACCACTGCTGAATCCTGTAAAATTAGTGCTGAATAACATACAGCCTCTGCTGAAACACATACAGCCACTGCTAAGGAACATACAGCCACTGCTGAAACACTTACAGCCACAGCTGGATCACGTACAACCACTGCTGAATCACGTGCAATCACTGCTGAACACATACAACCATGGCTGAACCACATGCAGCCACAGTTAAACACATACAACCACTCCTGAATCACGTACAACCACTGCTGAAACACGTACAACCACTGCTGAAACACATGCAGCTACTGCTGAACACATACAACCACTGCTGAAATGTGTACAGCCACTGCTAAACACATACAACCACTACTGGAACACATGCAGCCACTGCTGAACACATGCAACCAGTGCTTAGACACGTACAACCACTTCTGAATCACATGCAACCACTGCTGAAACACATGCAGCCACTGCTGAACACATGCAGCCACTGCAAAACACATACAACCACTGCTGAAACATATACAACCACTGCTGAATCTAGTAAAATTAGTGCTGAAAAACATACAGCCTCTGCTAATACACATACAGCCACTGCTGAAACACATACAACCACTGTTGAATCACGTACAACCACTGCTGAAATGTACACCCAGTGCTGAAACACATGCAGCCACTGCAAAACACATACAACCACTGCTGAAACATATACAACCACTGCTGAAGCACATACAACCACTGCTGAACACATACAACCATGGCTGAACCACATGCAGCCACTGTTAAACACATCCAACCACTGCTGAATCACATACAACTACTGCTGACACACGTACAACCACTGCTGAAACACATGCAGCTACTGTTGAACACATACAACCACTGCTGAAACGCACACAACCACTGCTAAACACATACAACCACTACTGAAACACATGCAGCCTCTGCTGAACACATGCAACCAGTGCTGACACATGTACAACAACTTCTGAAACACATGCAACCACTGCTGAAACACATGCAGCCACTGCTGAACACATGTAGCCACTGCTGAAAACATGCAGCCACTGCTGAAACACACACAGCCACTGCTGATAAACATACAGCCACTGCTGAAACACATACAGCCACAGCTGAATCATGTACAACCACTGCTGAATCACGTGCAATCACTGCTGAACACATACAACCATGGCAGAACCACATGCAGCCACAGTTAAACACATACAACCACTCCTGAATCACGTACAACCACTGCTGAAACATGTACAACCACTGCTGAAACACATGCAGCTACTGCTGAACACATACAACCACTGCTGAAACGCGTACAGCCACTGCTAAATACATACAACCACTACTGAAACACATGCAGCCACTGCTGAACACATGCAACCAGTGCTGAGGCACGTACAACCACTTCTGAATCACATGCAACCACTGCTGAAACACATGCAGCCACTGCTGAACACATGAAGCCACTGCTGAACACATGCAGCCACTGCTGAAGCACATACAACCACTGCTGAATCACGCACAACCACTGCTGAAATGTACAACCACTGCTGAAACACATGCAGCCACTGCAAAACACATACAACCACTGCTGAATCCTGTAAAATTAGTGCTGAATCACATACAGCCACTCCTGAATCACGAACAACCACTGCTGAAACACGTACAACCACTGCTGAAACACATGCAGCTACTGCTGAACACATACAACCACTGCTGAAACACGTACAGCCACTGGTAAACACATACAACTACTACTGAAACACATGCAGCCACCGCTGACCACATGCAACCAGTGCTGAGACACGTAAAACCACTTCTGAATCACATGCAACCACTGCTGAACACATGGAGCCACTGCTGAACACATGCAGCCACTGCTGAAACACATGCAACCACTGCTGAATCACGTACAACCACTGCTGAAATGCACAACCACTGCTGAAACACATGCAGCCACTGCAAAACACATACAACCACTGCTGAAACATATACAACCACTGCTGAATCCCGTAAAATTAGTGCTGAATCACATACAGCCACTGCTGAAGAACATACAGCCACTGCTTAAAAACACATACAACCACTGCTGAATCAAGTACAACCACTGCTGAAATGTACAACCACTGCTGAAACACATGCAGCCACTGCAAAACACATACAACCACTGCTGAAACATATACAACCACTGCTGAATCCCGTAAAATTAGTGCTGAATCACATACAGCCACTGCTGAAACACATACAGCCACTGCTGAAGAACATACAGCCACTGCTGAAACACATATAAACACTGTTGAACACATACAACCACTGCTAAACACATACAACCACTACTGAAACACATGCAGCCTCTGCTGAACACATGCAACCAGTGCTGACACATGTACAACAACTTCTGAAACACATGCAACCACTGCTGAAACACATGCAGCCACTGCTGAACACATGTAGCCACTGCTGAACACATGCAGCCACTGCTGAAACACACACAACGCTTACATTGCTTTGATTGCATTGTTGTGTGTGATTTCCCCCGGCGCCCTGCTCTGACCTCCCCTCCATTTTGATCCTGCTGTTGTTGTGTTCCCCTGAGCCCGCCACGCCTCCCAGCTGAGCCGCCCTCCCACAAGCACCCAAAAGCATTCCCCAAACCTCGCAGCGCTGTGATTCACTCGCTGCTTCCGCCTTGAGTGATCGCTCCCCTCGCTGCTCCTCACAGCGTGGTATCGTATTGCTGCATTGTAACCAAGTTGTGATATCTGCATAGCTCCATTTTTAGTAAGCTTCGTAATTTCATAGCGCTATTATCCCACAGCGCTTACATTGCTTTGATTGCATTGTTGTGTGTGATTTCCCCCGGCGCCCTGCTCTGACCTCCCCTCCATTTTGATCCTGCTGTTGTTGTGTTCCCCTGAGCCCGCCACGCCTCCCAGCTGAGCCGCCCTCGCCCCTCCCCCTCCGCTATCCATATATGACAGTAGTTCCCACGCGCAGCGTTTACGCGCAGCGCCCGCGCCCAACCCGCGCCGAAGGTGCGCCAAAGGTAAGCCCGTCTACGCCCGTCCGCGCCTGGACCGCGCCCAGCGCCAGACCCCCTGCCCCTCGAGCTGCCCAGCCCTCCCGCATTACCTACGATGCCGCCTCCCTCCTAGCCCTCGACCCCGGTCGCGCCCCCAACTGCGTCCATGCCGCTCCTGGACACACCCATGGCCCTTTCTCCTGCTACTCCTGCAAATTCAGCAGCACCGACAACATCTCTGCTACGTCCACACCACAGATTCCCGACCCCAACCACCTACAATGCATCCTTCTCAACACCCGATCGGTCCATAGGCATGCCATTGACCTATGGAATCTACTAGACACCATTTCCCCGGACATCGCCTTCCTTACGGAAACATGGATGAATGCTTCCTCCGCACCAGACATCACCATTGCCATCCCTGAAGACTATAAGATCACCCTCAAAGACCGTACCAGCCACACAGGAGGAGGAATCGCCATCGTCCACAAGAAATCTATCCGCATCTCAACCAGCTCTGACGTCAATCTCGCCAACTCCGAACATCTTCACTTCCAGATCCACATCGACCCCAAAACAACACTCAGAGGCACTCTCCTCTACAGACCACCAGGACCCCGCGCAAAATTCAGTGAAGACATCACGGACTTCATCACCCCACACGCGCTCCCCTCCAAAGATTACATCCTTCTGGGAGACCTCAACTTTCACCTTGAAAAGACCAACGACCACAACACCTCCACCCTCGTGGACAACCTCGCCAACCTCGGACTTAAACAACTAGTCACTTCCCCCACCCACATCGCAGGTCACACACTCGACCCCATCTTCACATCCAGCAATCATATCTCCTTCTGCCACACTACGGATCTCCTCTGGACCGACCACAGCTGCGTTCACTTCATCTTCAACAAGCCGAAACCCATCATCCACTCCCAACCTACCCTGCAAAGAAACTGGAACAAAATCACCACGGACCAAATCTCCGCATCGCTCCTTCGAAACTCCCCAGCCCTCTCTCCTAACGCCAACGAAGCCGCCGCCAACCTCACCCTATGGTTATCCAACACCGCCGACACCTTAGCTCCACTGAAAAAACGTCAAAGCAAACCTGGCAGCAAGAAAGCCTCATGGTTCAACGATGATCTCAAGAAGTCCAAGAAACTCTGCCGCTCCCTTGAAAAGGCCTGGAAAAAAGACCCAACCACCAGCACCAAGGACGCCTTCAAAAGCGCCACCCGCACCCACCACCAACTGATCCGAAAAACCAAGAAAACAGCTTTCAAGGATCGACTTGACAACAACGCCCACAACAGCAAGGAACTTTTCAACATCGTCAAGGAATTTTCCAATCCCTCGGCCAACTCCAACGACATCACCCCCTCTCAAACCCTCTGCGACTCCCTAGCCTCTTTTTTCCACAACAAGATTGCAGACATCCACAACAGCTTTGACAACCAACCCGGAAACCAACCCACCCTACCATCTGCTGACCACCTTCCCCCCGTGAACACCCTTAACGCTTGGAACCCAATCTCCACTGAGGACACCATCCGCCTGATGAATTCCATCCACTCAGGATCCCCCACAGACCCATGCCCTCACCACATCTTCAACAAAGCAGACTCCGTCATAGCACCGCACCTCCGAGACGTCATCAACTGCTCCTTCAACTCCGCTACCTTCCCAGAAGACTGGAAACACGCCGAACTCACTGCCCTTCTGAAAAAACCAACAGCGGACCCCACCGAACTCAAAAATTACCGCCCCATCTCGCTTCTTCCATTCCCGGCAAAAGTCATCGAGAAAGCCGTCAACAACCAGCTCGCCGCTTTCCTCGAAGCCAACAAATCCCTCGACTCCTCACAGTCCGGCTTCCGAGCCAAACACAGCACTGAGACCGCCCTCATCGCAGCAACAGACGACATTCGAACTCTACTGGACAACGGAGACACAGTCGCCCTCATCCTCCTCGACCTCTCTGCAGCATTCGATACAGTCTGCCACAGCACCCTTCTACAACGCCTCAATAACATCGGAATCCAAGGAAAAGCACTTGAATGGATCACCTCGTTCCTCACCGGAAGAACCCAGAGAGTCCGCCTTCCTCCATTCAAGTCCGAGGCCTCTGAAGTCATCTGCGGCGTCCCTCAAGGATCCTCACTCAGTCCCACCCTCTTCAACGTATACATGAGCCCCCTCGCGGCCATCGCACGCCGACACAACCTCAACATCATCTCCTACGCGGACGACACTCAACTAATCCTTTCTCTCACCAATGACCCTAGCACCGCCAAAACTAACCTACACGAAGGAATGAAAGAAGTTGCCGAATGGATGAAACAAAGCCGTCTGAAACTGAACTCAGACAAAACTGAAGTCCTCATCTTAGGTACATCCCCCTCTGCATGGGACGATTCCTGGTGGCCTGAAGCCCTCGGAAAAGCACCCATCCCGACAGACCACGCACGGAACCTAGGCGTCATCCTGGATTCTTCACTCTCAATGAACAGACAAGTCAGCGCCGTATCCTCTTCCTGCTTCAACATTCTTCGCATGCTCAGAAAAACATTTCGCTGGATCCCCCTCGAAACAAGGAAAACAGTTACCCACGCTCTAGTCACGAGCCGACTGGACTACGGAAACACCCTCTACGCGGGTACTACCGCAAAGCTCCAGAAGAAACTCCAACGAATCCAAAACGCATCAGCCAGGCTCATATTAGACATCCCTCGCAACGAACACATCTCTGATCACCTTAAAGACCTCCACTGGCTACCCGTCAATAAGAGGATCACCTTCCGACTGCTTACCCACGCACACAAATCACTCTACGACATCGGACCAGATTGCCTCAACTCTCGACTATCCTTCTACACCCCCTCCCGCCAACTACGATCTTCCAGCCAAGCCCTCGCCACTATACCTCGCATCAACAAGACCACCATGGGAGGCAGATCCTTTGCATACCTGGCTGCTAAAACATGGAACTCACTCCCCGCCTACCTTCGCCTCACCCAGAACCACCTAGCGTTCAGAAAGCAGCTTAAAACGTGGATATTTGACAAATAATCCTCCTCCCCTTCCTAAGCGCCTTGAAACCCTCTGGGTACGTAGTGCGCTATACAAATCTTATGACTTGACTTGACTTGACACAGCCACTGCTGATAAACATACAGCCACTGCTGAAACACATACAGCCACAGCTAAATCATGTACAACCACTGCTGAATCACGTGCAATCACTGCTGAACACATACAACCACTGCTGAAGCACATACAGCCACTGCTGAACACATACAACCATGGCAGAACCACATGCAGCCACAGTTAAACACATACAACCACTCCTGAATCACGTACAACCACTGCTGAAACATGTACAACCACTGCTGAAACACATGCAGCTACTGCTGAACACATACAACCACTGCTGAAACGCGTACAGCCACTGCTAAATACATACAACCACTACTGAAACACATGCAGCCACTGCTGAACACATGCAACCAGTGCTGAGGCACGTACAACCACTTCTGAATCACATGCAACCACTGCTGAAACACATGCAGCCACTGCTGAACACATGAAGCCACTGCTGAACACATGCAGCCACTGCTGAAGCACATACAACCACTGCTGAATCACGCACAACCACTGCTGAAATGTACAACCACTGCTGAAACACATGCAGCCACTGCAAAACACATACAACCACTGCTGAATCCTGTAAAATTAGTGCTGAATCACATACAGCCACTCCTGAATCACGAACAACCACTGCTGAAACACGTACAACCACTGCTGAAACACATGCAGCTACTGCTGAACACATACAACCACTGCTGAAACACGTACAGCCACTGCTAAACACATACAACTACTACTGAAACACATTCAGCCACCGCTGACCACATGCAACCAGTGCTGAGACACGTACAACCACTTCTGAATCACATGCAACCACTGCTGAACACATGGATCCACTGCTGAACACATGCAGCCACTGCTGAAACACATGCAACCACTGCTGAATCACGTACAACCACTGCTGAAATGCACAACCACTGCTGAAACACATGCAGCCACTGCAAAACACATACAACCACTGCTGAAACATATACAACCACTGCTGAATCCCGTAAAATTAGTGCTGAATCACATACAGCCACTGCTGAAGAACATACAGCCACTGCTTAAAAACACATACAACCACTGCTGAATCAAGTACAACCACTGCTGAAATGCACAACCACTGCTGAAACACATGCAGCCACTGCAAAACACATACAACCACTGCTGAAACATATACAACCACTGCTGAATCCCGTAAAATTAGTGCTGAATCACATACAGCCACTGCTGAAACACATACAGCCACTGCTGAAGAACATACAGCCACTGCTGAAACACATATAAACACTGTTGAAGCACATACAACCACTGCTGAACACATACAACCATGGCTGAACCACATGCAGCCACTGTTAAACACATACAACCACTGCTGAATCACGCACAACTACTGCTGAAACACGTACAACCACTTCTGAAACACATGCAGCTACTGCTGAACACATACAACCACTGCTGAAACGCGTACAGCCACTGCTAAACACATACAACCACTACTGAAACACATGCAGCCACCGCTGAACACATGCAACCAGTGCTGAGACACGTACAACCACTTCTGAATCACATGCAACCACTGCTGAATCACATACAGCCACTGCTGAAACACATACAGCCACTGCTGAAGAACATACAGCCACTGCTGAAACACATATAAACACTGTTGAAGCACATACAACCACTGCTGAACACATACAACCATGGCTGAACCACATGCAGCCACTGTTAAACACATACAACCACTGCTGAATCATGCACAACTACTGCTGAAACACGTACAACCACTGCTGAAATGCATACAACCACCGCTAAACACATACAACCACTACTGAAACACATGCAGCCACTGCTGAACACATGCAACCAGTGCTGACACATGTACAACAACTTCTGAAACACATGCAACCACCGCTGAAACACATGCAGCCACTGCTGAACACATGTAGCTGCTGCTGAACACATGCAGCCACTGCTGAAACACATGCAACCACTGCTGAATCACGTACACCCACTGCTGAAATGTACAACCACTGCTGAAACACATGCAGCCACTGCAAAACATATACAACCACTGCTGAAACATATACAGCCACTGCTGAAACACATAAAACCACTGCTGAAGAACATACAGCCACTGCTGAAACACATACAACCACAGCTGAATCACGTACAACCACTGCTGAATCACGTACAGCCACTGCTGAAGCACATACAGCCACTGCTGAACACATGCAGCCACTGCTGAAACACATACAACCACCATTGTAGCACGTACTGCCCCTCTTGAAACATATACAACCACTGTTGAAACACAAACAGCCAGTGCTGAAACACATAAAGCCACTGCTGAAACATGTACAACCACTGCTGAAACACATACAGCCACTGCTGAAGAATGTATAACCCCTGCTGAAACACATACGACCACTGCTGCATCACGCAAAACTGTTGTTGAAGCACATACAACCACTGTTGAAGCACATACAGCCACTGTTGAAGCACATACAACCACTGCAAAAACACATACAACCACTGCTGAAATAGATACAGCCACTACTGAAACATACAACTGCTGAAAAAGATACAACCACTGCTGAACACATACATCCACTGTTAAAACAAAAACATTCAACCACTTCTGAAACACATACAACCACAGCTGAAACACATACAACCTCTGCTGAACACGTACAACCACTGCTGAAACTCATGCAGCTACTGCTGAACACATACAACCACTGCTGAAATGCATACAACCACTGCTAAACTCATGCAACCACTGCTGAAACACATGCAGCCACTGCTGAACACATGCAACCACTGCTGAATCACGTACAACCACTTCTGAAACACATGCAACCACTGCTGAAACACATGCAGCCTATGCTGAACACATGCAGCCACTCCTGAACACATGCAACCACTTCTGATACACGTACAACCACTGCTGAACATTTACAACCACTGCTGAAACACGTGCAGCCACTGCAAAACACGTGCAGCCACTGCAAAACACATACAACCACTGCTGAAACATATACAACCACTGCTGAATCATGTACAATTACTGCTGAATCACATACAACCACTGCTGAAACACATACAACCACTAATAAATCATATACAATCACTGCTGAAAGACATACAAGCACTGCTGAAGCACATACATATTGTTGAAGCACATACAACCACTGCTGAAACACATATAGCCACTGCTGAAACACCTACAACCAGTGTTG
This sequence comes from Triturus cristatus, assembly GCF_964204655.1. Lineage (NCBI taxonomy): Eukaryota > Metazoa > Chordata > Amphibia > Caudata > Salamandridae > Triturus > Triturus cristatus. Next base: position 967,688,997 of record NC_140588.1, read on the forward strand.
TAGAATGTACAGCCACTGCTGAAACACACAATCAATGTTGAAGCACATTCTGCCAGAGCTGAAACACATAAAGCCACTGCTGAAACATGTACAACCACTGCAAAACACATACAACTACTGCTGAAATAGATACAACCACTGCTGAAAGCTGAAATAGATACAACCACTGCTGGAACATACAACCATTGCTGAAACAAAACCATTGCTGAAACACCTGCACTCCAGTGACTTTCCTACACTGCAGCGCTCCAGGTGACCCATGTGCCTGTCATGTATTTATTTTTCATGTGTATTTCCGTGTATATTTCCATATGTGTCCATTTGTATTGACATTCTTTGCATTTGATGGCCTGATTTACAACTTTAGCACACATTATATGTGTCTTCTTGTGCAAGTCAATTATAAACATCACCTGCCCTAGAACCCACTAATAGCACATGAAGGCCATAATTTGCTTAAGGCATTTCTTCTTTGAAAAAGATGCCTTGTCAAAGCACATTGATAAGCCTTGCAGCCCTGCAAGGCATTAATGAGAGCCCAGTTTTTACTGAAATGCCTGTGGCACTCAGATAGTGTGTCCTCAAGCTGGGAGTTTACCATGGTTTCCAAATCACAAGGGGGAAGGCGGTAGAATGATGGTTTACCAACTGCACCTACCTTGGATTCTAGGCACACATCCACACCCTACCTAACTTTTAGGTCCATAACCTCAATTTTGAGAAGCACATTCTCACCAAAGGGGAGCCAGGCGCAGCGTGTCAAGTTTCTTCCGGAGGCGGAGTTGGCCAAGGGCTAGGACTTGTTTTTGCCCTGTTTCAAGTCTTTCTAGATGTTACATTGTGATGGTGAGATGTATGAGCCCTGAGGCACCCCACATACCGCTGGAAGAAGTGAGATCTCAGTTTCACACTCTATTTGTGGAACCATTTTCAGTGCTGTGAACACTAGTTATATGCTATCAGGCACATGCATCATCATAGGGTTTTGCAATTCCTTAATAGCGATTATTAAGGAATCGCAATTAAGGAATAGCAAAACCCTATGCATGTAGGAATCGCTAAAGAAATAGCGATTCCCACAAATTCCTTAATTGCGAATAGCAAATTGCGAGTCGCAATTAAGGAATGTCTTCCCATTCATTCCTATGGGCCTCCGGGCCCATAGGAATGAATTGGAGATTGCGGGAGCAATTTGCGAGTACCAGTAGGTACTCGCAAATTGCTCCCGCAATTTCGATGGTGCAAGGGTGTCAAAATGACACCCTATTGCACCCATGTATGTTCACTCTGCACAAATGTTGCATACACACATGCTCTAAGGGCATGTGTGTGGGCAACATGAAACTTAGAAAAATGCAAAAATAAGTGCATTTTTCTAAGTTATCGCAAATTACCATGAGGTCCAGCCTCATGGTAATTTGCTCACGCTAATAGCGAAATCGCTATTTTTTAAACTGTAATGCATTGCATTTAAGGAATCTCAATTAGGGATTCCTTAAATGCAATCGCTATTTAAGGAATCGCTATTTTGAGATTCCTTAAATAGCGATTTTTGCATTTGGAATGATGCATCCCAAATGCAAAAATACCGGTCGCAAAGGGGCAGATTCTGAGAATCTGCCCGTTTGCGACCGGTTTTGTGCTTGATGCATGTGCCTGTATGTGTTTTTGTAAAGTGCTTTTCCTTTCCTTGTATCCGCTTGGTCTTTCTGCTATGGTCTTTCTGGAAAGCTTCTTTTATTTTTATTTATTAATCAAGAACTAAGTATTTCAACAAGTAAATGCTGCAAATGGCAACAGAACCCGGGCACACACGGCCTGCTGGCTCCCTGCACGCAGGCCCATTCAACAGGACCGCACAGGATCCAGCGATATTTTTTTGCTTCTTTTTGTTTAAAAAAAATGGGGTGCCCCATTGCCCACCCGGGGCACAACACAGCATTATTTTTGTTGGGTTAGGCGGGGGGCCTAAACCCTCACGGCCCTGGCGACTCCCTGAAAGCGGCTCCATGAATTGTACAGAAGCCAGCAGCGTTTTTTTATTTTTTATTTTATTTTTTTATAAATAGAAGGATACCCTGGTGCCCATCTGGTTCCTATCTCGGTTATGTGGTAGAGTGGCAGTGGCAAAGATGGTATTTCTACCCAGATGCTTATATTTCCTGCAGGGCTCCACATACCTAATTCCTAACCAAGTGTTTGTGGTCCTGAATTAGGTATTGGCGGAGCTAATAAAACTGGACATACTCAAACCAGAATGAGAAAAAGGCAGACTAGAAGTCCCTACATGGTACTATATAATATGGCAACCCAGCTGCAACATGCAGTACATTGCCTAGACGAAAGGAAAAACTGGGAGAAGAGGCTCCTTGAGGGAACTCATGATGGGGAAACCATACATACCACCATGGATTTCAGATGGAAGACCATGGGCTACGGAATCGGAAATATATATAAAAAACGACACTGTGGGTTCACCTGTATATGTATGTAAGGTATGGAGAGGTAGGCAGGAAGGGGAATGTACGGAACCTGGCCAAGTTTAAAGTTGCTGAACTAGGGTGAGCAATGAAAATTGAGAAAGATGGAAAAAGGTATGAATAGGCTGTCTGTAATGTTTACTTTTTTTTAATTTAAAAAAGCATGTACATGATTGATAACTAGTTATGCCTCAAAGTACTAAAAATGTTTTTCTCTACCAAAATGGCTACTTTTACCAAAATGATGTAAAAATGATGTTGGAAATGGCAAAATCTATATCCGATAAATAATTTTTTTTTATGCAATGAGATTTGTATCGACAGGGGCTCGATTTGCTTGCCCTTATTCTAGCATCTTTGTAGGATACATGAGAGGGAGCATACCTGGATTGATCTCTAAATGAGGATATTAAACATGACACTTTGGTTCCAGTTCATTGATGATATTCTAGTCATTTGGAATTGGAAAAATGGAAGATCTTATAGAGTCTCACCGGTTTCTTAATCAGAATCTCCGTGATTTAAATTTGGCGCGAGAATGCAGTAAAGATCGATTTTTTTTTACTTATAAATTTACATATCTGAAGGCAAAGTTCAGAGTCATCCATTCAGAAATCTTACTGCACCCCACACAGTGTTGCACTATAAATAAGCGCAACAAAATACACTTCCCTCAGGGGCACCTTTAAGGTCAGAAAGGAATTGTAATGATCTAGAGCTATATGAAAAGTAAGAGAAATTGGTAGTCAAAAGGTTTCTAAATAGAAGATATCCATAACAGTATTCTGACACAAGATATCAAGTGTACCAGGAACAAAACTAGTGAAGAGTGCTTGAAAAATAATATTGTCATCAACATAACTCCGAATTGTATCAGATATATTATTCAACACTGTTGGGATAGGTCAACCCCCCAGATGGAGTGACCTGGACAGGAGGATGTAAGGCAGAGTGGGCCCTGCAACAACCCAGCCTGTTTCCTTACTTGTCCTTGCCTGAAAGACTAGGTAGGCTCTCCCAGATTGTGACTGAGCTTCCTGGCCTGTTTGCTGGGGGGAGGGGCTTGTGTAGGAAACTGTGTCTTGTTGCATTCCTCCCCCCACACTTTGCCTTGTACCTGGTGCAACATTGACTGAAAGTGTACTGGGTTCCTGCTAACCAGGTCCTCAGTACCAGTGGTCTTTCCCTAAAACTGTACAATTGTTCCACAATTGGCACCCCTTTGGGACCCTTGTAAGTCCCTAGTAAGTGGTACCCCTTGTACCTTGGAACTAAAGATGATCTCTAAGGGCTGCAGCATGAATTGTGCCAACCTAAGGGACCCCTCACCAAGCACATGCAAACTGTCATTGCAGCCTGCGTGTCTTGGTGCTGAGAAAACCGAAGAGTCAACATGGCACTCATACTTGTGTGCCATACCTGCCAGCATTACATGTGGCATAGGGAAGTCACCCCTAAGGCATGGTGCACTATACCCATGTGAGGGCATATCTGCGGGAGTGGATATGTCCCAGTGATATCTAAGTTCACCCTTAGATGTTACTAGTGCACAGGAAAGCCATAACAAGTATATGGGCTGCTGGACACTAGTCATTACAAGATCCCCAGCTGCATGATGGCTTCACTGTACCCCAAGGTGTTTGGTACAAACACCTCTTCTTAACAAACCCACACTGATGCCAGTGTTGGATTTATTAAGAAATGCACCAAGAGGGCACTTCAAGAGTGGCCCAGCTGCCTTAATTTTTCCCCTGCCAGCTGTTTGTCCTTGACTGCTTCTGTGAGTACAACAAATGCTTAGCACTACCCTACGATAAGCCTAACTGCTCGCCCACACCACCACAAAAGAGAGTGTTAGTATTAGCTACTTTAGTCTCTGTAAAACAATTGGGGACCCACTGGTCTATGCACAGTGTACTTCCTTTTAGTACACGATATAGAGAGCCAGCTTCCTACATTGTATTATAACAATTCTACCTTTCAAGAATTTTATAGTCATACACCTACATTTAAAAATATGTAATTAAGATTTGGATGTCTCCATCTCGTCCTCACTGCTATCATAAAGATTTTTTTTTACTTTTGAAGGATCATCATAATATATAGGTGGCTCTAAAGTGGCAGGGATGTATCAATCCAAACACAGCATTAAGATATCTTATGTGTATCCTTAGATCCAGAAGCTGCTTCTTACTATCTGCCATTGCCTTGGCTGCAACTTGGGAAAAGTAAGGTTTATGACCAGACCTTGTTATTCGTTCCTTTAGCTTTCCTGCATTGAGAAACTTTAAGAAGATCAGTGTGCTCCAAAAACAATATTCCTTTAACCTTAGTAATTGATTTTGGGCCACATCTGTGAGTTCTCCAAATGCCTAGTTGAGTGGATGATGGTAGGTCCAAAACTTTTGGAATAAAATATTTAAAGAACCCAAATGGGTGAATTCCTTTTTTAATACCATAGATTCTGAGATTATCTCCATGTTTCCAGTTTTCAAGATCTTCCGCAAGTTTCGTAAGTTCAGTAACTTGTTACATTATGTGGATTTTTAGAGCGCACTATCACCCGGGAGTGTATCCTGGTGCTGAGCAGGTTGGAGTCTAGGGCCTATTGGGACTACTCGAAACGCCAGGTTGTCAGCTTCCTGCGGAATTCAAGAAGCGTGAAGGATGCTCTGAGGTGTAACAGCAGACTGTTCGATGCTTTAGGAGTGATGGAGGAGAAGGGTCAACTGCCAAGTCTGGTTTTCCATATGACCAGGATGTGTGCAAGTAGGAGTCCAGACGAGCGCAGGTGTATGGAAGGTTTGTGAAAGCAGGTGTTGAGGTATGGATCTTATTTATTGTTTTGTTTAAGGAGAGCGCAGGGATTAGGCAAAGGAGGGGATCCAATTGTTGAAATGTTTTATTACTTTGGGGAGGCTTTTGCTGTATTTGGGTTGCTGGGTGTTGATAATGGTGTTCCAGTCCCGTCAGTTATGCTGTTCCAGTTTCAGCAGGCTGGTCTGGTGATGGTGCATGTGCGTTAGGTTAGGATGGGGATGCTGAACTTGATAACAGTGTAGTCTGTCCAGGGGACTTGTTTTGGCTCACTGACTTGGATGTTGTCAAAGGTGGCGAAACTAGGGTCCGGGAGGTGTCCAGCGACTTGGGTTGGTCCCTTCATTTGTTGGGTGAAGCCCAGGCTTCCAAGGTTCTCAAGTGCTTTTGAGTTGGGGTCGGCGTGGTACAAAGAAGTCTGTGATCGTGTCACTTAAATTGGTGCAGGGTCTTGTTGGTCTGTAGATGAGAGTGCCATTTAGGGTGAAGTTGGCTGTGAAGATTGAACAACAGGTGTTCCATGTTGGGGGAAGGCATGTCCATGGATGTGGTGCAGCTCATGGTGCTCTTGTGGATGATGGTAATTCTGTCTCCGGGCTCGTGAATTCTCTCTTGCCTGACAATCCAGTAGCCAGGTGGGATGGCTGTGGCAATGTCAGATGACAATGCAGGGTTCAGCCATTTTTTACATGAGTAAAAGTAGGTCCAGGGTTTTGTCGTGCAGCAGCAGGTCCCAGATATCTGTGGCATGTTTGGTGAGTGACTGGGTATTGAGGAGCATGCATGCAAGTGTGGAGTGTTGTGTGGGTTTGTTGCAGGACTACATTAGCGTGAAAGACTAGGATGTTGGAGGCTGTTGGTGCAGGTGTAGTGAGTTTTGGGTGTGGATAGCTGCATGAAGCACAGTAGAATGCTCCCTCGGTGTTGTGTGGTACAGCGATGCAGCTTATGTGGAGTAGCAGCCAGTGTTGAGGGCAGAGTTGCCAGAATGGGGTCGTTCTCGCAGAATTTGGTGATATTTTGCCAAGTTGTGCAAGGAAAAAGCATGTTGGGTGGGTGACTAAAATTTGAGCTAGAATCTGCCCAATGAGTGGTGGATTCAGAGAATTGTGTGGCGCAGGCGTGCTTCAGCCCAGTGTTGCTGGTCACACCCCTTCTCCTGATTTTAGGTGTGTACCTTGCCCAAAGTAACACCTGCAGAGCCATAAAGTTTTTGATGCACAGGACGGTCCTTCCTCTGAGGGTCCTGCAGTGATCTCTGATCTGCCCCATACCATGCTGACCTGCCTTCTAGTTCCTTTGACCCAATTGTGGCCAGATCCATTTGTCACTGGTGGGCGTGTCAACAGTTAACCGGCCCACCCATACCTTTTTGCCCTTTATTTTCTTGGCTCACCCGCCACTTCCATCTTTTTTACCTGCACTGCTGCAACCACTGACCACCACAAGACCACATTGATTGATGAAGGACGCCTCCTCTCACCACATGTACTTTTGGCCCTCGGACTTGCCGCCTGCCCTTCCCTGGCCCAGCCCTTGTCCATTAATAATAATAAAAATAATAATACCGACATTTATAAAGCGCGAACAGCTACCTCAAACAGAGGTGTTCCGGATGCTCTAGCAGTAGGCCGCACTCCAAGGTGATCAGAAAAGCAGACCCTAAAGACACTAGCCTAAGCTAAAGAGCCATGTTTTCGCAGCTTTCCTGAATAGTGGCTCTGATTCAATATGTCGAATATTATTAGGCATAGAGTTCCAAAGTTTGGTCGCCCCTACTGTGAAAGACTTACCACCAAAGCGAGCCTTCCAAAATCGTGGAGTACAAAGCAGATTTTGAGAGTTGGACCTCAGGGAACGGTTCTGCTTATAGCAGCATAACCGTTGCTTCAGGTAACTAGGACATTTACCATGAATTGCCAGGAATGCTAGGGTCAAAGCCTTAAAGTCGATTCTTCTTGCCACTGGCAGCCAGTGGAGTTCTTTGATATGCAGAGAGATATGGTGGCAAAATGGTACACGTCTAATCAGTCTCGCAGCCGCATTCTGTACAATCTGCAGTCTTCTAACTAGGTACGCTGGCAGGCCCAAATAAAAGCCATTTGCATAGTCCAGCCTGGATGTCACAGTGGCATGGACTATGACTCTGCGGCAGTCCTCCGGTAGTAGATGTAAAACTTTCCGCATATTTCTCGATTTGCTGAAACAGGAGGCTGTCACCAGTCAAATTTGGGCTGAGAAAGAAAGATCTGCTTCCCACTTCACTCCCAGATTTTTTGCTGTTGCTGCTGGGACAGGAGGAGCTCCCATTTCCACCAGCCACCACCAATCTGCTGCTGGTGGCGAGTCCTTGCTGAGAACAACAATTACGTTTTCTCAGCATTGAGTTTAAGTTTATTGTTGTTCATTCATAGGGCAATGTCTTTCAGACAGCCCTTAAAACTCATGAAAGAATCCTCTGATTGTTCTTTTAAAAAAAACACCAACTGGGTATCGTCGGCGTATGATATCGCCTTCACACCCCAATTGGCTGTAAGTGAGAACAGCGGAGCCAGATATATATTAAAAAGAAGCGGGCTCAACGCCGATTCCTGGGGTACCCTACACCATAGATGTTTGGGTTCCGACTGATGGGGTTGCAGGGCGACCTTCTGTGTGCGGTAACTAAGAAATGTCTTCAACCAGGCAAGTACCATCCCCCCGATCCTGACGTCCTGAAGTCTCTGAGCCAGAATTAAATGGTCCAATGTGTCGACCGCCACGGATAAATCCAGGAGCACCGGTATCGCTGACGCTCCTGAATCCACCGACATTCTCACTGACTCTGCCACCTCTAATAGAGCTGTCTCTGTGCTAAAGCCTTGCCGGATTGGGTATCATGCAAAATGTCATGACTCTCGATGAAGTTAGCCAGTTGTTGCTGCACCACTTTTTCCAGCATTTTTGCTGGAGCTGGTAACAATGAAATTGGTCAGTAATTATTTAATTCCCCTGGATCCACATTAGTTTTTTTTCTAAGGGCAGGAGTGTGGCATGTTTCCATGTGTCGGGGAAAATGCCAGATTTAAGAGATGTATTCCACATGTGAGTCAGCACATAGACCAAAGAGTGAGCCAGCTCTTTCCACAATTTAGGGGGGCACGGGTCCTCCGGGGAACCTGACTTACATCTTAGGATCTCTGCCATTGCTTCCTGCTGAGAGATGGGGAAGAATTCTGTGAAGGAGAGCTCGGGCTTACTACTCCTGTATTCATCTGTTTTATCAGTCCCTGCTACAGTTGTAAAGGAGTTATAGACTTTCCAAATTTTACTATCGAAGAATTCGGAGATTTTTTCACACAGTGAAAGGGAGGGTTGCACTTTGATCTCTAATTCACTGGGTTTCAAGAAGGAGTTAACAACCCTAAATATTTCTTTGCTTGAATTATCTGCATTATTGATACGCTTCGCAGCATAATCCCTCCTTGCCTCTCTCATCAGTTTATGGAGCTCTTTTAGTGCTTTCTTATATGCCACCTTAGCCAGAACACTATAATCTACCCTCCACTGACGTTCCAGGCGTTTGCACCTACTTTTAGTTATCCTAAGAGTCTCTGAAAACCAAGGGGCCGAGGGGGATTTCCTCATGGCCTTGGTGACTCTAGCTGGGGGCCGTGGACTCCACAGTGGGGGAAATCCACTCTAAAGCAAGTGAATCCGCGTTTGGAACCTTTTTATAGTAGTGGTTGACTATCCTCCAGAACTGGACCTAAGGACTCGGCGGTCAGCTTCTTCCAATTTCTTTTTAAAAAATAGTGGGTTCTCCTGTACTGGCTGAGTTTTTCCAAACTGAAAGAAAATGGAATTAAATAGTGGTCAGTCCAAACCAGTTGGCCTGGGAACCCGGTTAGCAAGGACGGGATGTTAGAGAACAAAAGGTCTAGGGTGTGCCCTGCCTTGTGAGTGGGTAGTTTCACGTGCTGAGTCAAGTTGGCTCCGGAGAGGGACGAGACAAACTGTGCTGCCTGCACACAGCTTGGGTCCTTCACATGTAGGTTAAAATCCCCTAACACAGCAAAATTGGAATACATTAAAGATTTCTGGCAATATAGTTGCAAAATTCAGGAATTATACTTGACGTGCAGTCCGGGGGTCTATATATCAAAAGACCTGCAAAAGAGGTTGTAGGGCCAGCCTTAATACAAAAGTTTAGCCCTTCTATCACATCCATAATATGCATGACTGAAGACGCGATTTCCCAGGAACCCATTAAGATGATGGCTACCCCCCTTCCTCTTTTACCTCACTATTTGCAAAACAAATTTTGAAACTTGGCAGAATGGCTAAAGCAACTGCTGATTAGTTATCCTCTTTCAGCCATGTTTCTGTCAAAAACCTGACATCCCATTCATTCTCTGCAAGTATGAGCCATAGATCCTCTGCATGCTTCGCCAAAGATCTGCAATTAATTAGGCACACCCTAATCTTGTCTGCCTGCTTACTCAGTCCAATCTTATTGCACTCCTTGTCCCCTTTGCCTAAATAACCCATATTGTTCCCAAGAACCAGGTTACAGCCAGCGCAATTACTGGGGAGTATATCGATTGCCAAGTTTATGGCATGTTCCCTAGGACAAGGCTTGCCTCTGAAAGTCAACAGGTCGTTCCTCGACCAACGAATTACCTCGATGCCGGTCAAACAGGCAGCATGGCTGGCGCTGGCCGCACTCCGGGTGCGGACGGGCGCAGATGGGCTTGTCTTTGGTGCGCCTTCGGTGCGCCGGCGGCGCCCGCTGCGTGCATCCGCTGCGCGACTGGGCTCCCTTGCCAGTTAAGTACTGAGCCCAATAGCGGAAGTCAGGGAATAGGGGGAAGAGCCACGTCTCTGCGAAATCAGCCAGAAGAGCCGCGGCGGACCGGGGACTAGCTGAAGTTTAAAGTCCAAAGTGTGTGAGGTACATTAATCAAAGTTAAAATATTAAAACGTTTAAAATATTTCCCAATAAGCCTGTAAGCTCTAAAATGCTGTGCCTAAGATTCGTGTAGCTTTTGCCTTCTGGCGCGCTGCTACTTACCGCTACGTACCTACATTCAACCGCATATGTTTGCCTAAGGGCTCTGGCTCTCGAGTAGGCCTGGGCTAAATTTCCGTTCCGCTCGCGGAAATTGCAATAATTTGACATTTTCGCGTTCCGCGGAGAGCGCGAAAATGTCAAAATTTCCGCATTCCGCAGCTTAGCGATAATTTGTTTCTTGCTCGCGCTGTAAAATAATACATTCTCGCTCGCGCGCGATCACCTTGCCTGAATCCCCGCGTTCGCCGACAAGTTTTCCCGATCCGGTCGCGTTCTCCACGAGATGTTGGATTGTTGGTAGCCATTTGCGCTGTCTCGCGACAGTTCGCGCCCGCAGTAATGTCATTGGTCGCGCGATCACGTCTTTCTTCTCGCAATCATGCACCGCGAGAAGAGTGAAAACAAGATGGCCGCGCCCGCGAGCAACCGTAAGGGGAAAGTTGGCGAGCCGCGACCACGCAGAAAATACCGCAAACGGGCGGGAAAAAAACTTCTGCATCTTCGCGATATTTCCGCGTGTTTGCGGAGATTTTTAACATTTTCGCGATAATTTGCGAAAGTCACTTTCGCAAATTCCGCCACCCCTAAAGTCTGCAACAGCCCCCAGCCAGTTCAGAGGTAAGGATGGAGGATGCATGTACTCACGTTTCATCTTCTGCATCACTATGGCCCTTTTAAGACGAGCTGCTTTTATCAATCTCATTTCGGCAGGTGTTGCACACTAAGGGGAAGCTGCTTGTAAGTAGTGCGAGTACTTCCTATTCAAAGCAAAAACAAAAGTGTCCTTGTGCAGTATACCTGCTGCTCATGTAAAATAACTTCAGTTCAAGTTCCCAGTAGATATTTTTTTAAAAAGGCTCTCTGAATCAAGGACACTTCTAATTATTGCCCATTTAATACAGAACTCTATTTGGCTGGAGGCTTGGGAAATGGTTCGCTCGTCACAATCCAGCGCCATGTGGCATCTGTACTATTTTTAAATCTGGATATCTTGGCAGCTATCTCTGAATCGGGAGCGTTTGCACAGGGGTGAATATTGTCGTTCCCGTTTCCCTTTGCCACCTGGTCAGTATTTTAGAGCCTCTCTTAGCTTCAAGCTATTTGAGGTGGGGACGCAACTGAAAACACAGGCCTGAAGCCTGGCTTAGCTCAAGGTCATGTTGGAACCTCGAGCGCATAAGGGGCTTCTGCCTGCCACATCCCCTCTTCCCATGGGGCGGTGTTAAGAGTGGCCAGGCTCGGCTCACCATGCCTCGATTCACGGATCCCAAATCACTTCATTTCCTGGCGCCTGTGAAAATGAATGTGACCTCCTGTAATCAAACTGGAGCTCGTGTAAAGGGCTCCACATTGTAAGAACGCATCACTCTAACCCCATAATCAAGGAGCCATAAACTGATGTGTTTCTGTGCTCATGCCCTGCTTGCATGCTGATAGGGGGGAGGGCACAAAACATGCAGGGATTGTTTTTGTCCTTTGTTTCCGTTCTGGCTTCTGCTACACCAGATACTGCTACCGTGGGAAGGGTAACAGAGAAGGTAAGACATAGGCATAAGCAAAGATTTAAGCTTAAGTGTTGAGGGTGATATAATATTCCCTGGTCTTTCTGAAGGGTTCCATCGGGTAGGATGACCCAGCGGCAAGGAGCAGCTAGGGTAGTTTACGTGTGCATTATCGACCATGAAGCTTAGCACGAAACGCCAGCGTACGGGTCAGCGATACCAGATTGCATTGACCGCGCAAACAGGATTGAGCCTGTGGGGCACTGTGCTGCCAGAGGACTGAGGCTGAGGTAACACAGGCCTTGTGTGAGACAACTGTTGCCCATGTAGAGTGGTCTCATAGGTGGGGCGTGCCAACCATCGACAGGGAGGGCTTAAGAAGTAATGAATGCTTGATCCTCTCGCATTGGCAGGCGAATTCTGGGTGGGCTTACCTCGGCATGTCCCCTTGCAGTGGTTGCACTGACTCTGGTGATATTGGCTGGTGCAGCGCTTGGTCATACGTCTGTACCCTCGTACAGGAGATCATCCTGGGAAGAGGGCACATTAGGGCTTAGTCACCCTAGAAAGATACGCACAACTGGCACACGGTGCTTCAGGGTTTGTGTCACACAGAACTGGGGGATGCCTCAGGGGGCACACTCACTGCCTGTGGTCATGGTGCGGGATAATTATTGTTTTACTCTAGGAAACTGATCTTATGCCCAGGGTCTGTCTGCCTTTGCCACTGGTTACCAGTGGGAAGTATAATTTTACACTTATTCTGGAAATTACAACGCTACGAGACGCACTGCGAAATGTTAAGCTGCATTGGGCAATTGGGCATGAGGGCCTTTATGCGGAACATCTGCTGGCACCATATAGAGACAGGTACCATGTACTCTGGATGGGCATCCCTATGCAACCATGGGCAGGTTTCAGGTCGCTTCAGTAAGACATATTCACCCGCGCTTTAGCCAGGGCAGCAGGCGGGTGGTGGTAGTTGTCATCTAACAAGTGTGCTGCGGTGCATAAAAGTTTGGTAAACACTGCGTTAGAGCCAAATGGCGACAGGGTATTATTGACCTTGGCATTACCTTTATACAGGAAAAGGGCAGGTAGTTGCACAGAATGTTCCCCTCTGGTTCCCACAGACTTGCCTGCCCCCTGGGTTATCCTTATATGGGCTAGAACCTGAGTTTGGAAGGGGCATCTTCTGCTACCGGTGTCCTAAATACGTTGATGGTCAACGCTGGGGTAGATGTACCATGAAGGGCATGATTACTACTTGGGTTTTCCCTAAATTTTGGGGTCAAACTAGGTTGGAGCATTAATTCTACAGTCCTTAGGAAGCATCCAGCTTTCCTTCAATCCAAGTAATGGCAGCTGGCGATAGATAAGTAACAGCAAGTGGGTAACAGACACCGGCTGTTCAGTGACATCGTGCCCCGGGGGCACGCGTGCTTCACAAACATAGAGCTGCACCCAGAAAGGTGCCAAGTGGCAAAAAACAGTAATCAGGTTTAAGATGTGTGTCTCTGGCCTTACAGCTGTGCAAAGCCAGTATCATTTAGAGGTACGCCCAGGTGAACATTGGGTGCTTCTTATTGTTCTCATGACCAATGCGGTTTGTGGTATCTCCCAGCGGATCCACTGAAACTGTACTGCAGCTAACATGAAACTGGGAATCTGGGATTCCGGCACTTTTACGAGTTTGAGCATCTAGGGCCAGAGAAGGTTAGCAGGTATTGGCAGCTGTGACCCAACAGCAGTTAAGCAAGCGAGGTGCACTGCGGAAGTGATACGACATGAAAGGGTGAGGTGTCGCCAATAGCGGGCATAATACATACAGGATCAAACCAGATTTCACAACAATAAGGCGTTCACCAGGGTTAGCACCCAAAGGGGTCTGTGCAATTGTCTGGTCAACAGGGAGAAGTAAGTGCACCTCAGTGCACTTACTTCCCTAAGTCACTTTACTAAGTGACAGGTCACTTTACTAAGTGACCTATTCCTGCTGTCAAGCTCAAAAGCCCCGCACGGTCAGTTAGATTAGCCATGCTTGGTGTGGAAGCGGTCAGCCAACATAGTGTGCTGCCATCCCAATAAATGGGGTAATAAGGTGTCAAGCACAATGGGCTACTATTGCAGACAGTGCACATTGTGCAAATCAGATAGATTCTTGAAGCGGGTATTCCAAGGGGGTTTCACCACAGAAGGAGCTGAGCGGGCGAAATTCCCATAAGGAATAAGGAATGCAAGGTAAGTAATGGAGGGCAGCCTTGCTCATTGTCACATACTTCTAGTTATGAACATCTCTGTGCGTCATGATTTCGAAAGCTAAGGGACTTGTCAAATGTTATGGACAACCCTTCTCGCCCTATAGCCAATGTAGGTAGGCAGGTTATGGGAGTGGTCACCCAGCAAGTGGGCTGCAGTCCCATAAATGTTGGACACAGGTGTTCAGGTACACCCCGCGCTAGGACGGCAGCTAGGTAAGAGCAGCAAATAGATGGGGCATTGTGAGCCAGGGTGTCTGAAACCGTCCCGCCCAGAGTTGGCGCGGGGCTGAGTCATGTGACGCAGTGGAACTTTCCCGTAGGGAGTGAAGAGTTCTTGGCACAACTTCACAGGCCACATCTTCACAGGGACCATGAACCAAGGGTAGGTGACATGTTCTTGCAGTTAAGCTCTAATGCCCCGCCCGGTTAGCTATTTTCGCCTCGCTGGGTGGGGACGCTGTCAGTCAAAATAGTGTGCTGCTGTCCCAAGAAAAGGGGAAAACAACGTGTCAAGCACAAAAGGCTACTATGCAAAAAAAACATTTTGCACGTCCAGTGTTCAACAAAAATTTAAAATTAACGGAGCAGGTCATTTTTCACCTCTGGGGCTGCTCAGGGTGGGCAGTGTGAACCTCCCCCACCCCCCTTATCTGGGTGTATTCTAGGATGGGGGTAAAGTAGGACCTAGTCCATCCTTAGTGTTAGGCACCTTATTGCAGACAGTGCGCACTGTAATAAATCAGACAGAATTTCTAGCGGGTATGCCTAGGAGGTTCCACCACTGAGGGAGCTGAGCGGGCGAAATTCCCATAAGGAATAAGGGAGGCTTGGCAAGGGCAGTATGGCACCCTTGCTCATTGTCACATACTTCTAGTTATAAACACCCCTGTGTGTCATGATTTAGAAGGTAAAGGGACTGTTCAAATGTTAAGGGTTGGGGGAGGGGTCACCTAGCAAGTAGGCTGCTGTCCCATAGATGAGGGACACAAGTGTCTAGGCACACACACAAACGGTCTGCCATTGCTTGTCAACACCTGTCTCTGTGTTTTAAGTAACTTTTGATCCATTTCAGGTGGAAACAATTTATTTTGGTAAAATCAGCAGGTTATGCAGCAGATGGATTGTGGCGAATGTGTCAAATCTATAATAATGCGAAAAACGCCTCCGCCGCACATTCTCACAATTCCAGTGGACCTGCCTATAAACAAATATTTACAAAGGCAAACACAGGTGGAGATATGTTGAAGGTTACTTTGCATTTCATGATTGGATGAATGATAAAATGGGCTAGAAAGAAAAGAAGAAGCCTAGTACGTGAGACATGGGTAATGTGTGCAATGCGTTTAAGGTTCAATTATAATTTTATTTTGGCCATTTGTGTGGGGTTTTTTCGGGGATCATGCAGGAGACCATGCGCCAGACCAAAAATAGGCATAAGCTCCTCACTGCTAAACAGACACTTCAGACTAAACGACATTATGTTTTTTGGCTAACTTAATTGAACTAGGTATGATGATGGATATTCTGTCTCTTCCAATTGCAGATAATTGCCCTGCGGCACACCAGAGATTTTACAGTCATCGGCCAGATCCTAAGAAGTTACCAACTGAGTAACTTTGAAAATGGGAGAGTGAGCACAGTACAGGAATGTGTCCAGGAAAGATTGGGAGTCTCACTCCAAACTTAAAAAGTGGATTGCCCCTGTAAAAACAGATGAAGCAAAGGCAAGCTGTAAATACTGTCATATACAGCTATGTGCCCCCTACAATGATTTAAAGCTTCATGCATCCACAGCAAAACATTGTGCATGCTAAAACACACTTAGTCTGAAACATGGCATCTTTTGCCCCACAAGTGCCTCGATTATCAAATGACCAGAAAAGGAGAGAGCTTGGGATTGCTGTGCAAACAGCATGTAGCAAATCATTTTAATAACATTCACAGACTGGGAGAAATTTTAGGCGAAGAAGGTCCTCCTTTCCGTATGCACTGGACAAAGTGCACAGCTTTGATAAGTGGACATTTAGACCCCTATTTCTTAGGGGAGCTCCTTCGAATATGGGCAGTTCACCTCAATCTTTGATCATTGACGAATCCACTGACATTTCCGTAAAGAAACTACTGTACATCTGCGTAAAATACTTCCGTCAGAAATGTAGCAGAATTGTGAGTAGTTACCTTGGGATGATACAATTGCAAGAAGCATATGCACAAGACATTAAAAATGCACTTCTGGAGTTCCTCAGAAACCGCAAGCTTCCAACTGAGAATTTGGTAGGTGTAGGTATAGATGGCACAAGTGTGATGTGTGGCAAATACCACTCCACAAACACTTTGTTGGGAGAAAAGCATCCTACTTTGCAGCTTGTACGTTGCATCTGCATCTCGCTCGACCCTGTTGCTAGAAAAGTAATGCAGAGTTTGCCCAGCATGTGGAGTTCATGGTGCGAGAAACCTATAACTGAATTGCAAATTCTCCAAAGCGCCAGGCAGTCGACACAGATTTGTATCAAACCTTGGATGGAGGAATGTCGCTGAAGCTTATTTCGCCATGTGAAGTATGATGTACTAAAGCTGCACTTTTGCAAAACAACATACATAGAACATAGCTATGCAGTTAGAATGCTGCAATCAATCAGGGGTTTATATAGCAAGGCTACTCAATTCAATTCAAAATCTTTTATTCGGCTATTAAAACAAACAGCCATAAAAGCACACACAGCATAATACAATAAAAGATTTGCGCATATTTAAGAAATACCAACATTTAAGGTCATTCGTTTCTAACACAATGCTTTTCCTTGCGTTAATCGATTTTCAAATAAACAGGGCAGTATTATAACACGTCAATGGGTCCTCTAGAGTTACAAGAAATTTTGTTGCCATTTAATGAGACCTAAATCCATGATTAACAAACCGGGGCTTCAGATAAAAACATCTAAAATTACAATAAAGTTTTCAGAATAATAAAAAGTGCAGCGTGCTTTGTTTACTCTTATTATCGCACGGGCAAGGTATCGTGTCTGGGGCGTCTTCATTTTTGGAAAAGCAACACAGTAGTGTACAATACCACATCTCAGCCTCAGTAAAACAAATCGGTGCTGTGCATGGGTAACATGCAACAGATAACTATTAACTTCCTCTTCTAGCATAAAAGATTTATATAAAACCACAGTCGGTTTACTCAGATCTGATTTTGCTCTGAGATTCTGTCTTAATGACAGAAAAGAATCCTTGATTTCTTTCTTTGTAATGGTTAATATTTTTCCAGGGTCCAACCGTACGGACATATTAAACAAATTGATACAGCTTAATGATAGGTAGTGAGGTATATCCTGCGCAAGTATATAGTGGTTAGAACAGTAAGAGAACAGAATTATCACAGTATTGCATCAAAGGGAACAAAACAGCCACCACCCAACGCTGTTAACTACAATTGATGGCAATTGTAAATATTCAAAGAAATAATAGTTCCCTGAGCAATCTTCGCATATATAAAACTTCAATTACAGTTCATAGAAGTTTTCTCAGAATCACGAGTTTCAATGTAACAGATGGAAATCTTGTCCGATCTTCATCTTCCAAATGCTCTATGCTCCGTTACCTCCAAATACGAGGCAGAGGGTAGAGGCGTATCCTGCCACACTGTATCGACGCCAATACAGTGTGGCAGGATACGCCTCTACCCTCTGCCTCGTATTTGGAGGTAACGGAGCACTTTGCTAAGGAAGAATTCTGTTGGGCGGGCTGTTATATATGTGGCCAACCCTCTTCACTATTTCCTGTTAAAGTAAATCGCAATTTGGAACTTTGCCCTGAGGAAGTCTTTTGGAATATTAACCATAGACGAAACACGTGTTGGCTGTTTTTTCTAAGATCGAATGAATTAAGAATAAATCCTTTCTGTTCAAAATAAGTGATTTGAAGAAAATCTTCTTTACGAATGGACTTGGATTATTTCTCGTCCGGATAATAAAGCCCTTTTGCCTATACAAGTCTTCTAAGGACAATGACAAAGCTGTAAATGAAGATTGTGAAGGAAGATGAAGATCGGACAAGATTTCCATCTGTTACATTGAAACTCGTGATTCTGAGAAAACTTCTATGAACTGTAATTGAAGTTTTATATATGCGAAGATTGCTCTGGGAACTATTATTTCTTTGGATATTAAACAAATTCCCCAATGTGGTATTATTATAAAACAACCAAGCAATTTTCAGGGCATCATCTAAGTTTAAAAGTTTAAGCAATCTAAGATAATAGACCTGGTAAAAGCGGTCTAATCACGTCTCCAGATTGATACCCATAGTAACAATGGCCCTACCATCAAGGTTTCCCCAAAAACATAGCAACCCCACCTCGTGATGTACGATGGTATTCGATACTGATGATGGTAAAGACAACAAGCGTTTTAAGAGACAATTTTCTTCTGTTTGTAGGGCCACGCAGTTTGTGTTGCCCCAAAGCCCTGCCCCATATGTGGCATTTCTCTACCTTTAGCTCTATAAATAGTTACCATCTCCTTGATTGGTCAGTTACCCAATTTGGCCGCAAATTTAAAAATCCCTTGGTTGACCCTGCTCATTTGGCTCTTGTATTTGTGATATGTTGGGACCATGTACCATTACCTGAGAATAGTACGCCAAGATAAGATAAATAATTTATTGTACATATTGGGGTACTATCTATAAAAAAGGTTTTACAGAGTTTCTTTTTGAGCCCACACACCATGGTAAATGTTTTCGGTTTGTTAATTACCATCCTCCGTTGTTTCATGAAACCTGAAAAACCATCCATCAGTCTTTGGAGGCCTTCTGGGGTTCATGCCAGTAGTACAGCGTCGTCCGCATATAATAATACAGATATCGGGCGACCAGCCACCCCTGGTGCGTTAGCCTGTATCTTTTGTAAATAAATATCGACCTCATTAATAAAAAGGGAGAATAAAATTGGAGCTAACACTCATCCTTGTCGTATCCTCGTCCCACTTTAAATGTCAAACGGACCGCACTAGTTAGTTTTTCATACAGACGGGAAAGAAAACTGATGATCGCCCGAGGGGCTCCCAGGTCGTTCAGAGTTTGCCAAAGTAAATTATGGTCAACTAAATCAAAAGCACTACTCAGATCGGCAAAACATAAATATAGAGTACCCGTCTTTGCCCTGGTGTATTTGCCGATGAGTAGTTTCAAGTTAAGACATTATTCAACTGTCCCCAGGCGTTTCCTGAACCCGTACTGCACAGGGGTTAAAACATGATACTCTTCAACCCATTCCTCCAGCCTTTTAAGTAAAACCCGACTCATAACTTTTAAGGAAGTATCTAGGGGGGAAATCGGATGGTAATTTTTAGGGTTGGTTTTGTCCCCCTTTTTATAGATCGGGACAATGATAGACTCGCCCCATGTTTGTGGTGTTATTTCCAATACAGCTGAATTAAACACTCTTGTTAAAATAGGTCCCCATAGTTCTGGGTTCGGATTCATAAATGACAACTGGGACTCCATCGGGACCTGGTGCCCGTTCCCCAGCGCTCTCCTGAATTGTCTGGAGGACTTCTTTACATGTAAAGGCTAAGGGGTAGGGCCTTTCTTCGTTGGGTTCCTGGTCTAATCCCCCCACCAAATCCTCATTGTTATAAAAAATTCTGGAGAAGTGTGCCACCCATTTATCGGCCGGAATAAATGAACCAAACTCTGGTACATTATTGTTGGAAAACGAGGCAGCATCTGTGTGGCCTGCACAAATAACATGACTACATTTGTCCTTCACTGGGAACCAAAACACCCAATTGTAGCGCCTGACTCTCAGAGGGTAGCGTTGCAGAGCAGTCTGAGGCTTACTCAAGGGAGGTGGTGTGGGCTAGTAATCGCCATTTGCAGGTGCACAAACATAACACTCAATAATTGATTGTCCAGTCTGTCCTTTGCTTTATAAAAGTAAGAGTACATTTATTAAACACACACACCACTCAATACTATGCACCAATTAAAAAATATACATAAGCTGTTGGAATTACTTTGTGACATTGCATAACATCTCCACCCCTCCCGCAGGGGGGGTGGGGTCTAGTACCACCACTCCCATGTATGCACATCAACTTGCCCCCAATGCAGTTAGTTAAACATAACCTGGAGCGAGGGCCCTGCGTACTGGCACCATCCCAGTGGCGACCCACCCCATTACCTCAACAAGCATTAAAAAGGGGTAAACCTGCCTTGGTGACACATGACCCTGACTGAGCATCTCCTACTGACCATAAAGTATGCACCTCTATATCTTAAGGGCTAGCAGTCTGGGGTCTTCACCTAAGCGCAGCAGCAAGCATCCATGTTTACGCACACTTTAGAATGACAGTACCCATCACCTTGGTTGATCATTTGAATACATTGCAATTACAGCCCCTAAAGGCATCACAGATGAAATCACAGGATTGCGCATATACAGCCAGACACCCTAGCAGGACTGTCTGGCAACATAGCCCCACTTGGCTTATGACATCTCCTTACACATGTGACTTACAGTCCCTTCAAAAGAAGTACTCCTGGCAACTACACTTCTCCTGCAGTGTGCCTCTTCCCTTTAAAAGGAATCACAGGTAAAAGCATGGAATTAAATAAATATAGCCAGACCACCTAGTAGGAAGGTCCAGCAACATAACTCCATTTAGCTTAACATCACCTTACACAGGTACTTCACTTTACACATGTGACTTTCAGTCCACCTAAAAAGAAATAACCAATAGTAAATGCATTTCGGTGCAATTACACCACTTCACCTCCAGGGGATGCCCTTCTCCAGACATCCCCCAACTCAGCCCTTCACTCCGTGATGCACTTCATAGTACACCCTCAGCTGTAGAACATAAGTTCCAGCCTAGAAGGTGTTAAAGGCTGGCTGAGCCCTGGAGAGGTTATTCTTTCAGATGCCCCGTGAAACTTAGGGGTGGACTGTTCTTCTTTATGCTGGGGGAGACTGCGGTGCTCCTGCAGCCCCCCTGCACCCCTTTTCACACGTGAGGGTGACCCCCTCCTCTGGGGGCCACCAGGCACCAAAATGGCAGATTTCTTCGTGCTGGGGGGGAAGACTGGGCCTCTCCAACAGCTCCCCCAGCACCTGCTCCTGCAGCCACCCTGCACCCCTTTTCACACGTGAGGGTGACCCCCTCCTCTGGCACCAAAACGGCAGATTTCCAAATGCCTGGCGACGCATTATGGGGCGCTTCATGCTCCTCTTTACCAGCCCCCGCCACTGGGAACACTCTCCTCTGCCCTCTGGGACTCTGAGAGCGTAGATTCAGCAGTGTGCTGTCTTCACTGGCTCCCTGCGCCAGCCTTTCACCAGGCTCTCTTTCTGGGCCCCTCTTGTCCCTGCGCAGAGGCCCCTGTTTCTGTGCACCAGTCCTGGGCTCTTCTTCTGGTGCTGATAGGGTCCTGGGGGCAGTCAGGGGGTCTCTCCTTCCAACTGCCTATTGCGCCAGGCTCCAGCACCTCCAGCCTCAGCCGAGCACACACCCCAGAGAGCTTCTCTTCCTGTGCAGGCACTTTTTAAAAGTTGAGTAGGGGGCTGGCAGGAAGTCTCTGTTGGTCCTATCAAACAGCGACACATCACGTCCCTGCCCCTGCTCCCTCCTTCTTGTCCAGCCTCTGGGTTTGTTAAAAATGGTGTCATCCAGCGTCTCTGAAGCCCCTTTCGCCCACGCTGCCTTCCCTCCTTGGTGCAGCCTGGTGCCTGGCACCCAGTGACAGCTGCTGATGGATGAGCCTGTAGCCCCTCCCATCTTCTCTTCGTGGAGAGGAGGTCCTAGCTTGTGGAAGAAAGGTTATCAATCCATCCAGCTGAGGTCAGCCCTCAGCCTGGGTCTGGTCCTGGCTGGCTCACAGAAATATGACAGTTCTGGATGACCCAAAAGCAGTACAAATATGACTTTGAACTCTGCAGAATACTTCTTTTCACCTCCAATACAATGGACTTTAGTGCATGTCTGGAAACTGTAGGCCTTGTGGAAGTTAATTTAGCCATGGGCCCCACATTCCCTTAGGGAGATAATGAAGTGAAAACACAGTAAAACACACTGACTTTCCCTGGCTTGTTTCTTTCCAGCATATAAAGCCTATTCCATATCACCATCCAATACTGCATAAGTGCTGCCACACTATTCACTTTGTAGCTGCTCCTGGACTGCGCACGCTAGGAATCTCCCCTGCGCAGCCCGTACACGTGTGCACACGCATGTACACATGTGTCTGCATGTAACCAGCCCGGTGTCCCTTACTCCAGCTGCTGCGCAGTGGCCTGGTCAAGCCAGGGGAACACCAGTAAAATCCCCATGCAGTCTCTTACATCCTGAGTTCACTGTGGGTGAGTCCCAACTTATGAGGCTCCCCCACAGTAAAAGCTCAACAATCAGGTGCTCAAAAAGCAAAATATCCGGGCGGCCCATAGTGTCAGAACCACCTTCTAACAATTATCATGCTTAAAAAACGGGTCATTTACTGTGTCCCAAAAGGGTTTGTTGTTCCCGGTTTCTGTGGAAGTAATCAGGTTTTCCCATGCTTCTTGTAATACCTTTTTACGGGCAACTAACTAGAGCTGTTTTATATTTCTTGTCGTAGGGACTTAATTGCCAGTGCGTCTCGCGGTGTTTTGGACAGTGCACGGCTACTCACCCATAAGGGTCTCAAAGCGCTGCAAGAAATGTCCATTGACGAGACAAATTATCTCTATCTTATTTTCCTCAAACCTATGTTGCAGGAAATTAAGGTACTGAACAAAGCATTTCAGCTTGAATCTGGTGATGTCCTCCACGTATTTTTAGGATTTGAAAACTTTATGTAGGTCAACTCTCGGAAGAATTCTAAAGCAAAGTGTTATCAGAACCAAAATAGAGCAGCAGTTGCAAAATTTAGATCTTCAGGGTAGTGCCATTTATCTTGCGCAGGAGGATGTTGACCTTGAACTTGACTGCCGTAAGAAGCTCCAAGAAAGCAAACTGCCTGCAGCTGCCAAGGACTGCATAGAAAAACGGTGCACAGACTTTGTTAAAGTTCTGGCAGCAGAATATCAGATGCGCTTGCCTGATTCGCTGAGCCTCCTAAGACATTTGAAACTTTTGAAGCCCAAAATGTGCTTTTCAGATCCTGAACATTTGGTTACTGACTTGCCAAAAGAGTTTTTCGCACACCCAATACACATCTTAGAAATGCAGTGGTGAACAGTGACTTCATGTTCGTTCAATAACTCATCAGGCATGGACTCTTTCTGGATAGAAGTATTCAATGATACAGATGCAGCTGGAAATCATCAGTTTAAGGAGTTGGCCATGGCCCCATTAAACTTATGACCCTGCCCATATCAAATGCACAAGTGGAAAGAATGTTCTCACAAATGACCCTGCTTAATAATGAGAACCATTAACGAATGGGGTTGAAACTGCATGCAAATATAATGAACATAACATTTGGACAACATCTTCATTCGGGCACTCCCCAGAACTGCTGGCAGAGTTCAACAGCAGTATGTACAATTAATTGTTTTACTGTCTTGCTGAGCAGCTTATCAAAACCTTTGTTTGCTAACAGCAGCCCTCACACTGAACACCTCACATACCAAATTGGGCTACATGGTTTATCCCACATTATCAGGGTTTTTATGTGACACCAGCTCCAAATGCAAATTCCTCCACAGCACATGACTTACCACAATGTTTCCAAAGGACTCATTGCTGCTGCTGATGCGGCATTGTCACCTTGCCTTAGCCTACTACTGTCAGATCCTGAAGGATGCTACTAGTCTAGACTGTGGCAGACCCAGAAGAAGACTTTTGCACACCTTAACCTGCCACTGCCAGACCCTAAAGGATGCTGCTCTTTGTGGCAGTGCCAGGCCCAGAAGAAGACATTTTTGCACCTCAACCAGCAAGAATAATTTTGCACGTCTTAACCTGCCACTGATAGAGTCTGAAGGATGCAGCTACATTTTGCACTGTCAGAACAATTGTGCACACCTGAACCTGTCACTGCCAGACTCTGAAAGGTGCAGCTACTTTTGGCAGTGCCAGGCCCAGAAGAACTCCTTTGTGTAGCTCAACCTACCACTGCAGACCCTGAAGGATGCTGCTACTCTTTACAGTGCCACTGCCAGACATTTAAGGATGCTGCTACTCTTTACAGTGCCACTGCCAACTCTGAAGAATGCTGTTACTCTTTACAGTGCCACTGCCAGACCCTGAAAGATGCTGCTACTCTTTACAGTGACACTGTCAGACCCTGGAGGTTGCTGCTACTCTTTACAGTGCCACTGCCAGATCCTTAAGGATGCTGCTACTCTTTACAGTGCCACTGCCAACTCTGAAGAATGCGGTTACTCTTTGCAGTGCCACTGCCAGACCCTGGAAGATGCTGCTACTCTTTACAGTGACACTGTCAGACCCTGGAGGTTGCTGCTACTCTTTACAGTGCCACTGCCAGACCCTGAAGGATGCTACTACTCTTTACAGTGCCACTGCCAGATCCTTAAGGATGCTGCTACTCTTCACAGTGCCACTGCCAAACTCTGAAGAATGCTGCTTCCCTGGACAGTCCGATTCCGATGGCCAGATGAACTATTTGGCACAATTGAACTTTCCACTGCCTGAACAAGGATCCACAATACTGTTGTCTGGCAAAGAATAGGGAATGGAGATTCTTCTGTGAGCCTGCAGAATGCACTTTCACTTTATTGGGTATTACCTCACAGGAACATCAAGCAGCACTTTGTTCACCACATGCAATTGACTGCTCTCTTCTGATGAGTACCAAAAAGTACGAAACATACGTAACTTGCCTATATAAAGAGATGTTCAGCATTTACCCTTTCATTACTTTTGGAGCATTGAAACAAGTGTGAGCAAGCATGAAGCCTTGGCCTATATTACCATTGCTCTGGGGGGCCAGATGTGAGTATGCAAAATAAACTTCATGCTGAAGAGCACCTTTCCCCTGAAAAACGCTTCTGCAGTGGCAGTCCCCAACATTGGACCCAGAACATTTTTGTGCAGCATGCTCCACATCATGATATATAAAGTGAGCGACAATTTCCTGACAGACCAACTTTGATTTTAATGTACAGAAAATAGGAAGCCTGCTAAATGTGGGCATTAAACATATAATCGTTGAAATATATGTATATATTTGTAAGTTAAGGTAAGGCTACACGTAAGTTACTGGAGTGGTAACATTGGGCTACTTTGGGCTTGTATCTGGTTGCTTTTGGGCTTGAAAGTTGTGAAAAAATCTGTCAACACTGGTTCAGGGCACTATGGGTTGTAGCGTGGAAGCAGCGGTAGGGGGTAGGACTATGGTTCCTGACACTTGTCGCCAGGGCCGGCTTTAGTGCTGGTGGCGCCCTGTGCGACAGTCTCTGTTGGCGCCTCCCCTATGACCACCTCTGCCACGGATTCCCTCACTAGTACACTTTAACAGTGCCTCTCAAGTCTCCATAACCACTGTCTCTCAGATTCATTTAGTTTTATAGCGCCACTCATACCAGTGTAAGGTGTCAGAGCACAATACACCACACACATTGCACAGAGACAATCATATGTGTGTAAATCAGTGTATGGGAAATGTTACATCAGACAGTACTACAAGGTGTAACGTAGGAGTGAGATGTCATCGATACTGGTAGGCAATATAGTTTAAGTTCTTATGCAGGAAAAGCACAAATTCAGAATTTAAAACGCAACATCATTGTTAGGGGTTCTCTTTCATAATAAGAATTGTTTTCTTCCCAAATGAACCCTTTTCACAAGATTAGGATAATGAAAGACTGGGCAAAAGAAACATACAGCTCTAACATATTCCTTGCACTTTGCATGCAGCTCTAGGATGACAGTTAATAGCTCAATGTTCTATATTAGGATTTTGACTTATAAACGACAAGTAACAAAAGGAGCTCTCTTACAGAAGCAGTAACCCACTGACCTATTTACATTATAGGCAATTCCTTATCTGCACGGTACATGTTCATAGCAGCAGGCATTTTAACCCTCTGTGCTACCTTAGGATGAGTCAAAACT
The DNA here is from genome assembly GCF_964204655.1 of Triturus cristatus. Taxonomy (NCBI): domain Eukaryota; kingdom Metazoa; phylum Chordata; class Amphibia; order Caudata; family Salamandridae; genus Triturus; species Triturus cristatus. The sequence goes on from NC_140588.1 coordinate 967,715,169, forward strand.
TCCACTAGACAAACCTCTGGTCCCTTTCCAGGAAGATGATTAATCACCGGACTTCTCTTGACATTTTAATTGATGTCTGAAAGTTGCTGGAGGCCAGGAACGAGGCAGCAGGTGCTTTTAAAATGATAATATCCATTTTCAAAAATGACGCCCTCACCCCAAGTCAATGCCCGGTGCGGTCGCACTGATTGTACCACCCTAGAGCCGGCCCTGCTTGTCGCAGACCAGGTAGGGACGGGCACTGACGGGCTTCCCTTTGGCGCGCCAGCAGTGAACCAGCTGAATGCGCCTTATGAGCGTCCATGCTGTGGCAGCCACTAAGTAGGTTCTGGGAGAGTGAAGGAGTGATATGTCATTTCCTATGCAGATGGATGATGGGAAATTCCGTAATGTCACTTCTTGTGCAAATGAGTCTTTTTGCTTGGCTTCTTCTTTTAAAGACAGTTTTGGTGGAAAAACAGTGATTGTGCAGGAGGAGAATGGAAAATCCAGTGATATCACTTTCTGTGCAAATGGATGATGGGAAATTCTGTGAAGTCACTCCCTGTACAGATGGATGTAGTAAATGAGTCCTCTTGATTGGCTTCATCTTTTAGAGACAGTTTTGTAGGGAAATTAGGGATGGATGATGGAAAATCCAGTGATGTCACTTCCTGTGCAGATGGATGATGGAAATGAGTCCTCTTGCTTTGCTTCTTTTAAAGACAGTTTTCATGGGAAAACTGATGTCCGTTCCTGTGCAGATGGATGATGGGAAAACCAGTGATGTCACTTCCTGTGCAGATGGATGAAGAAAGTGAGTCCTCTTCCTTGGCTTTTCCTTTTAAAGACAGTTTGGCAAGGAACAAGTGATGTCACTTTCTGTGCAGATATATGATGGGAAATTCAGTGATGTCACTTCCTGTGTAGATGGATAATGGTACATCCATTGATGTCACTTCCTGTGCAGATGGATGAAGGGAAATCCAGTGATGTCAATTCCTGAGCAGCTGGATGATGGAAATGAGTTCTCTTGCTTGGCTTCTTCTTTTAAAGATAGTTTTGGCGGGAAACCAGTGATGTCACTTCAAACTGCAAGCTATCAATTTTAACCGATACATCTTGTAAACCACTCACTCTCTGCTTTATGTCCATGACTCTTTTGTCAATGAAAGACCATTTGTCTTCTAGACCTTGCAGTCTCTAATTAGTTTCTTCCAAGTGTGGTGTCAGTGCTCCTATTTCCTCTAAGATGACTTCCATTTAAATCAGCGTAGGAGATTTGACCAGCAAAGGTGGATCTTAGGAATCACTACAGGAGCAGAATCTAATTTCTGAAAAGTATGGTACTCAATATTATTTAAATCAAGATCCTAAGTAGATAATAAACTAGTGGCATAATTGGGGTATTTACAAAGATTAGTATTTTTGGTTCGTTTCAGATAGCTCTTCTACCTCACACATAAAATCAATTAGAATGAGTGCAAAGATTGTAATTTACTAAAGTTGAGAACAGGTCTAGGATCAAATGTACATAGGGACTTCAAATAATTAATCTCATCTCATAAATACCATATATAATTTGTTACTTGTTCACTCCCTATAAAAAGCAAATGAGAGGTAACACCCTGCCACTGCATCTTTATTTCCAGCATTCCTGAATACATATATGCTTTGAAAATGCTCTCTGGGAGTACTTTTGATAATGAAGCAAATTTAGCTGTATTTCCACAGGCATTCTGTCAAGATCCGTATCAGTGCTCCAACTGTCTCATAAATTGTGTTTGTATTCTATATCAATATGATTTATTTATTTCCTTGCCAAGACTCTATTTCTGTAGGTGTAATTGTTTATAATATCTATCTTGGACGAAAGTTCTGCTTATGTATAAAGAGGAAATGATCACGCAAAAACATCAACTGTCACATAACTAGTACATTACATAACAGCCACCCAATTTCTGTAAAAGGTGACTTTACGTCTGTTGAGAAAAATGTGGTAATGCACAAACCAGCTTCCAATTCTCAAGCATGATGTGGAGGGCCAGCAAAGCAGGTATAAGTCTGATATTAGGTTGCAGAGTTATGTTATGTTATGTTATGTTAACATGGGACTTATATAGCGCAACGGCTACTCCAAAGGAGTGTCCCGGCGCTTTGTACTCCAGACCTAAAGAGAGAACTGGAAAAACATAACAATAAAAAGACAGGAGCCTAAAAGAGGAAGCGGACTAACCAGAGAATAGCCAAGTTTTCAAGTCCTTCCTGAAGGCAAGCAAGTTCGACGTAGTCCGCAAGGACACCGGTAGAGAATTCCATAGCTGGGGGGCAAGGAATCTAAAGGACCGGCCGCCAAGGCGAGCCCTTTTGATACGTGGTACCCGAGCCAGAGCTAATGTTTCCGACCTAAGGGATCGTGGAGGTCGGTAGAATTCCAGCCTCTTCTGGAGATATTTTGCGCCATTACCATGCAGGGCCTTATGGGCTAGGGTCATGGCCTTGAACAGTATCCTCTTCCGTACAGGAAGCCAATGGAGGGATAGAAGAAGATTAGAGGCACTAGTGCGACGTTGCAGACCAAAGATCGCTCGAGCAGCAGCGTTCTGGGTCACCTGCAAACGCTGAAGGAGATAATCTGGCAGACCCAGATATAGCACATTTGCGTAGTCCAATCTGGATCCTATAAGTGCCTGGACAGTTATCCTCCGATGTTCCTCAGATAGAAGGGGAAGGAACTTGAGTTAGGAGCAGAAGTAGGCGTTGTGGCAGGTAGTGGGGAGGACAACAAGTCAGGGCCTTGAAAGTGAGAAATGAAAGTCTATTAGAATATTTTGGTTGCAACTATACATTTCAAAGCCATATCCAAGTACAGTAATTAACAATAAAAACAAAACAGAATGTGATAAATAGGGCTAGGATATAAGAAACAAAATGATATAAATAGCCTACAATGTGGTGGAGAGTCTGCTAGGATGAGACATGCCCTGCGTGTTGCCTTGCTGCACTTGGAATTACTCCTGCCCAAGTTGAAGCAACCACTTTACTCTGAAGAGTAACTGTATGAAATGAAGGAAGAGTAAAAGAAAATTAATATGAAAATCAACTTATTATAGGGTGTGTGTTAGAGGCTGTGCTTGAGGGCCTGTATGTGGCATATGCTGAGCAAAGTAGATGTGGAGAGGACAAAGTTGGATCAGTGATTTTCGGACAGTTTGTAGTGATGGAAAGGGGTAAGAATCTTACCTGGAACCACATTAGGGTCGCCTGCCACAGGCAACCCATTTAGCAGTTGAGGGAGCATTGTAGGAGAAAAAGCGTCCGTGAGGGCGTGAGACAGAGAAGAAATCCAGGTGCTCCTGCAGGATGAGGTTTAGATGCTGAATACTGGAGAATTTCTCCTTCTCCCATCTTACCATTTTCTTCTAATGTCCCTCATGGAGCGTTGCTCCTCCCCCAATGCACTGGCAAAGTCTGTTGCCTCCTGCCACAAGGTTGCATTTTGTGCTCCACTAAGGGTGAATGAAGCCAGTCCACATTGTTGTTTGTATCTTTTACCACAACTTTGACTACAAGGGCTGTTTCTCCATTGGTAAAATTTCTCTTCCTTTGCAGAAGATGGGCTCTGCATTATTCAGGCAGAATGTGGTGACAGCATGAACATCAAAGGAAGAGTAAACCATCAGAAATTATGATGTGGCCAGTATTTATGTAGTTCAAAGTGAATGAGTGTTGGGGTGTGTATATTCAGGTTTATGTAATTATTCTATTCCCTTCCATGCCGTAGTCTCCCTTCCGCATGCGGAGGTCTCCACCGCGTATGGCCGTAAAGTTACTAGCAATAATTTTACAGTCGTAAATTGTGTTGTAGCATGCTCCACCTCCTGAACTGATGTAAGTATTTCACCTAGGAGTAAATTTACAATCAGAAATGGTGAATAGCAAAAAGTAGTAAAGTTACTCCGAGGTGTAAGAATAAATGTACACATGAGTACAGCTCTATGAATAAATTAACCTCTGTAAATAGACCCAACAGTCTCTTGGATCTGGATGCCGATTTCAAAATGGCACTTCTGAAAAGTAAACAATTAAGTCTCTTTCAGAGGAAGAACCATCAGATTCCAAAACCATTTCCATCTATCTATTGTTCCATCCAAATATCAAGAATATCCAGACATATTCTCTGAACCTAAAGATTCTATTTTGCCACCTCATCGAAATTTTGATTGTTCTAGTCCTTGGTTCTGTGGCAGCTTTCAGGCCAATTTACTCCTTTTCTCTGGCTGAATGTCAGGTCCTTCAAAAATACTTCAGAAACACTAACTAATAGGTGCCAGGGTCAGACGTCCCTTTACAAGACCTCTTTGGCCATCTTATCAGGTCACTTCACACATTATATTCAAATGACTGCCACAAAGACAAATACAATGCTCCAAGCCTATCTGACTCTTTTGCAGAAACTGATTAGAGACCCAACCACATGCGGCTCATACAGACCCATGGCACTTTTAAACTGTGCCGGTAAATTTTTACATCAATTCTAGTAATCCTATATGGCCTGATTTAAAATCAACACACCAGTGACAATACAAAGTTAGCGGCCACTTAGAGATGACGGGGAGGCAAAAACAGGCAATAGTTCTTGCGGTTCATCGAGAGAAGGCCTTTGATAGGGTCGATTGGCAGTACTTTAGAAAAGTATTAAATAAAACTCAACTTGGCGCACTTATGAAAATATAGAATCTGACCTTTCACTAAAGTAAAGGTAAATGGGAAATATTCCAATACCATCTCAATCACAAAGGGAATGAGATAGGCTGCACGTTGTCACCTTTAATGTTTGCCATTTAGGTGGAATCTCTAGTTCAAAAGCTACCAGGTAAACCAAATATAAAAGGCCTTACCATTGGTATACTCGTGAGCATTAGTTATCATTATTTGCTTATCATATCCTCTGCTTCAACGCTGATCCACAGAGTTTCCCTCTTGGCATTGATTGAAAACATTAATTTGTTCACTGATGTCTTATGGTTTAAGACACATGTCTCCAAAACAATGCAAATAACTTGTTTTGGGGAGAATGAAACCATAAAAGTAAACATTCTACCTCAGATAGTTTAAATAGCTAAGAATGAACCAATTACATTTCCTAAGGTAATACTGACCCACATTAAAAAAAGAATGGTGTCCTTTGTCTGGAGAAACAAGACACCTAGAGTTACAAACACTATGCTTTAGAAATGCACAAGGGATGGTGGCCTTGTATTCCCCAATATAAAAGCATACATATTGGCTGCACAGATCCGCCCAGCCTTAGACTGGAATCATAACACAGAGGGTAAACCGCGGGCACAGGAAAAGCAAGAATTGTCTTCAGTTCCGCTGCTGTGTTTTATTTGGCTTCCTGTTAGAGCTAAGCCCAAATCTCATACATTATTAGAGACAAATTAAATTTTTTGTAGTATTGGCGGCAAATAACATGGAAAGGGTTTCAACATGATTTCCATCTGCGATGACACCCATCACTCACAACCCCGACTTTCGACTTAGGTTTCTGAACCCAAAGTTTAGAAAATTTAATCATAACCACCCACCAACTTTAAGTGTGCTTTTTATGGATGGTGAACTCCTTACAAGGGAAGAACTATGGGACACGTTTAACCTAAGTCATGGGGATGGACAATGATTGACCCAACTCTTGCATTGTGCTGGTAGCCATGAAGTTAAAGAGTTGACAGGGAAGGGAAACCCCAGTTAAAATCTATGCTCTCTAACTGGCAGAAATGGAGGGGCATTGCATGGTTATATCGTCACATAGAAGCTCTAAATCCAAGAAGAAAACACTTGTATGAAACACATTGGAACCTCGGGATCAAGCTATCCATTGATACAAGGAACAAAATCTGGATTAAGGCGGCCAAGTCATCCATTTGTGTGCAATATAAAAAAATGAATGGAGGTTACTTGGGCCGTGCCAGGTTGCATGCTATATCTCGCAGGTCTTAAACATGCTTGAGGGCTGTGGAGAAAGAATGACTCCTATTTAAGCAGTCATGCAGGTCATCAATACACATTCAAATTTAATGGCAGGATATATTGTTCCATTTCAGAGTGAATCACGGGGATCAACCTTCCACTTCACCCGCTGCTTCTACTTCTTGAAGGCTCATGGGAAAATAGTATATATCCTCTAACTGTGCAAATGGGTAAACTGAGCTCTTATTTGTTGCTGGCAGCAAGATTGTGATCAGATAAATTTGGAAGCTTCAAAGTACTCCTCTAATACCATTTAGTGGGGAAAGGCATGGAATATTTATGCTATGGAAAAGTTATCTGCACTAGTATTAAGTTAGAAGGTGTAAATTTGAGACGGATTGGCTCCCATTCCACATGCATATGAAAAGGACACAGAGCCTGGGGGGTCCTTCTCCTATGTCTGATGTATTACGCCGCTCACTCATATGTGGGATATTGGTTTCTTCAGAAAGCGAAGAAGACACTCAATGTCAAAGTGAAAATTTGGACTGAGGAAAAATGGAGATATGAGATTATATTTATTTTAGTAAATAGTGCATTAGTTACAGCCTCCCATGATCATTTGGGCTTACATGAATATAATATGATGATCATTGTGTAAGGTTATGCACACAATATAAGATGTACACCCTTGTACCATGTCACAAATTATAAATAAAGCTGTTAAAAAATGGGCTAGTAACTCCTTCAAAATCTCCAGCTTGTGCCTCTTTAGTTTGCGCCTCAGAAGAATACTACTGACATGCATCCAAGTATTGATTTTAGAAACTTAAATCAAGTGATCATAAAAGATAGATATCCTCTTACCCTTATTTGAGCCATCCTGGGGACAGTACAAGGAACAAAGATTTTCACTAAACTGGATTTACCAGTAGCTTATCACTTGATTTGTAGCAGATCTGGAGATGAATAGAAGACAGCCGTCAGAAAACCTTTCTCATCATTATGAGTAAAGGGTTATACCCTTCAGACAGTGTAATATTCCACTCATCTACCAAAGCTTCATACATTCTATTATCTTTGATCTGCTCTAACACTCCATGGTGGTATACCAAGATGTCATTCTGTGCTTTTTCTGGGAATCCAGGAGAACGTGAAGACCATGTTAAAGAGGCTCTTTCAAGATTAAGGCAACACCAGTTCTTGGCTAAAGCAGAAACATGTGCCTTTGATCAAACATCCATTACTTATTTGGATTTTGATGCATCAACTGAAGGCCTAGGGATGCACAGAAGAAAGGTTTTAGCAGACTTATAATGCCAGGTTCCAATTTCAGTAAAAGTAATGCAATATTTCTTAGGAATGCATACTACTACTGAAAATGTATGAGAAAATATGCAGAGATATTTACTCCTATAACAGGCTTGCTGAAGAAAAGCAAATATTTGAAGGGGTCAAAGAGCCTCTAAGGTCTTGAATTCACAAAGGCCACAATTCTTCAAAAACTGGATACTACAAAATCTTTCATAATAGAGATTGGAGCCTGTGACTGGGCCTCGGGAGCAGTTCTTATTCAGGGCAGTGTATGTGAGGAACATTGCTTAGTCTTCTATTCTTGAAATCTGAAATAAATTAATCAGTATTGAAAAAAAAACTTTTGGCCATGAAGGATTCCTTCAAGGAATAGAGACACCTTTTACTAGGGGCCCATCGTCAAGTAACAATTCGTAATCATCATAATAATGTACAGGTTCTCCAACAACTTTAAGTGGGATGGTCACCATGTCTTTCCTGCCGTGACGTTGGGTGCATCGGAGGTTTGCTGATTTTCAGATATTGATTATCTGTAACTGTTCCTGCATATATATATAGCAGTGGAACTGACAAATCACGAACTTGCAGTTTATGGTTTCATTGGGGAATGGAGATATGATACGGATGTAAATGGTCCGGGCAACCGTCAGCAGGTTTGCAAGTTCCCAAATGACATGCACGTCCTTCTATTGAGATTCTAGTCTTATTTATATCTTACCTGACTTCACAGATTGAATTCTATCTAATTTCAGTTCTGTTCAATTAGGATTGATTGCTTTTTATTGGTTTGGCATTGATTCTTGTGAAACCGACGATGCAATCTTATATATCAACTTGGAATCCATTGCCATTTATATCCTCTCGACATCTAAAATAGTTGGGATATGCCATTTTACATTTCTGTTCTCAAGCTATCGGCATAACTGTGACTTACAGGGGGGAACATAAGATAGGTAGTTCCCTTGGCAGCTCTTTTTGGAATTTCCGTTGATCTCTTGAACCGATGGTGACCATCCCACTTAAAGCTACTTCATGCCCTGAAGAAGTCCTCCAGTAGGACGAAACGCGTCGGCTGTATCAATGTGGAAATTTTCATGTATATGGCCACGTTTTAAGAAAAGAAATTTGGAATAAAAATAAATTTTGTACAAGAGCTAGACTGTATACAAATTATATCTGTGTACATTTGTAATTTGTAATTAACGTGTGGTGCACCTGTGCTGTTGTTTTACATGATTATGGTCCTATTAGGACTTGCATTGTGACAGAGGGTGCATTTTCAGTGTGCACACGAACCCCAATGGAAATAGAGGGGTGAGAATATTAGAGGGATAGCAGTTCAGGTGCTGTAGTGTTTGAGGGTTCCTCTGTCAGAGTTGCGGTTTTAGGTTCTCCAACAACTATTTTCATCTATATGAATTATTTACATCCCAGTCTGACAAAATATAGTGGTAGACTGTCTCTCCCAACAATATCCTGAACAAACGATTCTATACCAGAAAAAAATTATTTCTTCTTCAATTTTTTAGTCTCAATCACAACTTCTTTTTTGGATCAAAGACCGGGACCTTAGAACTAAATAAATAATCTTGTTTTACAAAGGAGAATAGACAATTATAATGAAATGAAGCTTTGATTTTCAATACAAAAAGGGCCTGTGAGCGACGGGTCTATGTAGACGTGGGTCCAGTGCTCACTGTGCCACTACAACTAACTGGACCGTTCCTAATGGAGCAGGGTCAAGATTGATTTGCTTATGGCTGGGTCCACACTGAAGAGGTATGAAGTGCAAAATAACAAAGGACTAGGTAAATACCAGTGTTTTTTGTATACTTGAATGAGATGTCCTCAGTGTGATGGATATGCCCAGACATAGGTCCCAAGCTCACTGTGCCACAGAAAACAAACTGCACCCGACTGAGGAGCCCAATTCAGGGCGAACCTGGTCTTGGGCTGCTTGAGTTCTGGTTCAGGAAAGACCTGGCGGGCAGTTCAGGTTGGACTGGTCCTATAGGTGCAGGGTCAAGACTGAATTGCTTATTGCAGTAGTCGACACTGAGGTTGCATGGTGTGCAAAATAACGATGATCTGGGATGCAGCATCGAGTAATTACCAGTGGCTGAGTTTATTTCAAGCATTCCATCCATCACTTTTTTGCATTCTGGAGTGCGATGCCCTAAGTGCAACAAGTGTTCTTATGTGGGTTCCGTGCTCATTGTGTCACTGGAACCAAGCTATACCTGGCTGAAGAGCCCTAATCAGGGTGAAACCGGTTCTAGGTTGCTTGTGTTCCGGTTCAGGTAGGACCTGGCTTGGCACTTCAGGCTGAACTGTTCCTATTGGATCAGGGTCAAGACTGATTTGCAAATGGCTGGGTCCAAACTGAGGTGGTATGGTGTGCAAAATAACAATAGACGGTGATCCAGTCCCTAATAATTACTGAGGTTAATTCAAGTATTCCATCTATCAATTTTTTGTATACTTCAGTTGTAGAGCAAAACATAAAATAATGTAATTGTGATTTTAAACTATGTAATGATATCAAAATTGATTTTCAAGAAAGGTTGCTTATTTACTATCTTTGGAAAGATCAACTAGGCCCTGGGAAATCATTTCCACAGATTTCATGGTTTGGGTTTAAAAACAAACTCCCACTTTGGGAGTTTGTTTTTGAAAAACAAAAAACATGGTAAACATTTCATGAACGTCCATCAATTTTTACAGTATTGTCCACCAAAGTTTGAAATATATTGACAGAAACTACAGTAATGATAGTCCCTGCCTATGAGCAGAGATGTCTGCAGAGCCAGTGGACACCTCTAAATTAGGGGGACAGACATTCCGTCAAGGTGACCGTATTTTACTCCGACAGTATTTTACTCGGTCCCACAGATGGAGTGCAAACTACACCGCAGTCTAAATCAGGCCCACTGGGTAGAAGCAGTAAGGACTGCATGTAAGGCAGATAGTTCTGAATCCGTGTGTGCTGCTGAAATAGCAGTAAATCAGTACTGACAGACAGGGTCGGAATGGTAAGGAGGGCACTCGGGCAATGGCAAGGGGCCGGTATCGGAGATGAAGCTGTGGACCACTTTTTTGTACAGCATGGTGGCAGATTTTATGCTATAGCTGCGCTGTTGAGATGCCACCAAACACAACAAGATGATGGATGGAGTGCTGAAACTTTGCAACCACTCACCCCCATTCACAGACCTGGGTTTAATCCATCATTCCATTGCTCACTATGCCACCCCTGTTTGGACCCAGTCATATGCTAATCAGTTTAGACACTGTTCCTCATGGGAACAATGTAGCCCAAACTGCCAGGCCAGGTCCTACCTTGGACCGGGAACAAGCATCCTGGGACCGGTTTCGGGGTTTCACCCCTCATCAGCCAAGCTAGCTTGAATCTAGTGGCACAGCGAGCAAGGGACCCACGTCTGGGCATATCCTTGGCCAACATAGCAAACACAACAAGATGATGGACGGAGTGCTGAAACTTTTCAACCACTCACCCTCAGTCACAGATCTGGATTTAATCCATCGTTCTTTTGCTCACTATGCCACCCCAGTTTAGACCCAGCCATATGCAAATTAGTCTTGACCCTGTTCCTCATGGGAACAGTCCAGCTCAAACTGCCAGGCCAGGTCCTCCCTGGACCAGAAACAAGCCGCAAGGCTAGCTTGAATCCAGTGGCACAGTGAGCAATGGACTCACATCTGTGCACAACCTTTGCCACTTAGGGCGAACATAGATACTGTCCTCTCCATGCCACTGGAGTCAAGCTAGCCTGGGGGGTGAAACCCCGAAACTGGTCCATGGATGCTTGTTTCCGCTCCAGGGAGTACCTGGCCTGGCAATTCAGGCTGGACTGTTCCCATGGGGAGCAGGGTCAAGACTGATATGCATATGGCTGGGGTTTAAATTGGAAGGGCATGGGGTGCAAAAAAAAGAATGGATTTAGGTCCAGATCTCTGTTGTGGGGTGAATGTTTGACATTGTTCCTCATTCTCTCCATAAATTGCTCTTTTGCATTTGTCACCCCGAGTGGGATGGGTATGCCCAGATGTGGGTCCCGTGCTCTCCATTCCACTGGAGTCAAGCTAGCCTGGCGTAAGTAGTCAAGCTAGCCTGGCTGATGAGGGATGAACCCCCAAAACCGTTCCCAGGATGCTTGTTTCCGGTCAATGGAGGACCTGGCCTGGCAGTTCGGGCTGGACTGTTCCCATGGGGAGCAGGGTCAAGACTGGCATGCCTTTGGCTGGGTTTAAACTGGAATGGCATGGGGAGCAATGGTTTTTGGCCCAGATCTTTGTACTGGGGTGAATGTTTGACATTGTTCAACATTCTGTCCATCAATTGTTCTTTTTGTGTTAAGATGCCGCCAGCAGCCTTTTCGAGGCAAATGGGCTTCTATTACCTTCCTTTTACCAACAGGGCGGAGGTGTCACTCCCAGCCTCTTGCTGGGCCGGCCCATTAATATATGCAGATTGAGCTGGGGCAGGGGGCCTGAGCAGAAGTTGCCTCACTAATGTTCATGTATGGCTCACTAGTGCGAACTAATCCGGTAACAAAGAGTCCTGGCAACATTTGCATCTTTTTATCTCTGAGATATTCAGAAAACATGCCTCCTTTTGAGTAACACAGCCACCCACCCCCTTCCTTTTATTGTGTGAAGCAGTGTTTTCCAAAAAGGTACAATCTGCAAATTTGGGCCGCTTCCTGTTTTTTAGAATGCCCGGGCCTATTTTTGATCTCAATCCAACCCAACCCTGCTGACGGAAGTCCAGGATGAAACAAGTGACACAGGAGGACATTGACAATGCAATGAAATACGATGGACTCCTTCAAAGTGCAGTTCAATAAGTGAGAAGAGGAACAAAGAGATAACGAAAAAACGTTATTGAATTATAATTGAACTTGTACTAGGGCCTGTACACACTGGCTGCGCTTCTGATGAAACTTCTTGCATTTCCTGAAATTCTTGTTACAGCGCAGCTCTTTCCGTACGCAGCTCACGTACATGGGGTAACGTTTTTAAAGCGGATATGACATCAGTGTACAGTGCTTTCTGTTCCCTGCATTCCATTCCGATCACCATCTCTCATTTATATTTTTTGTTTGTTTTACAACACACTGAGTTAGAGTCACAAAAGTCCTTACCGTTCGCATATCCCGCACAACTTAATTTAAAACTTCAAAGCACTGCCTTGTGATGCATGGCTGTGCACTGCATTCCACAGTAGCCATAGTGACGGCACTGCACACACTGCGAGCCCATGGAAGTGACAAGGAGCGGGTGTTCAAACGCTTAATTCCTCCTTGGACTCACAAGGGTATGCACAGCTGCTCGACAACCAACCCCTGCGGTCACAAAGCGAGCCAGTGTTCCTGACTGCAAAGGACAGCCAGCACCATTTACTAGGTTTAGAATATGAGGTTCTGAGCATGTGCACTGTGCATAAACAGTGTCAGTGGTCCAGTGAGCTACTGCATACTCCCCTATATCAAACCTATGGCATTCTGGGTTCAAGAAGGTCAGCTAGGAGTAAGGTGAGGTCACTGGGGCAAGATACTACACCTACCGCCTTTGTCGTAAATTGTCATAATAAAAATATTTGACCTCTGCCATAACTTTTTCCAATGAGCCAATCAGGCATAGACCTTTATCACTGGCTTGTCATCACAAACAATGCAGCCCTTTTGCTTTCTGGGTGTTTGCTTCTTTGTTTTTGTGGGTCTGCCTTCACCACTGGTGTATTGTAGCCAGTGTGTCATAATGGAAATGGTGCCCTTGGCTGGTGTTTCGATTATAAAATACAGCAACAATGAGGGTTCAGTGGGCCCCTCAGGAGTCTGGGCCTCGGTGAAACTGCACCTGCTGCACCAATGGAAGCTACGACCCTGAACTTATGCTATATATAACGCTAATTTAGATCCTACAGGATTTTGAATTAGAATTGTCAGGCAGCAGCTCTCACACTTACCTCTCAATGGACAAAAATATCACATTTGCAGTGATTGACGGGTCCTCCAATTGCAGTGATTGCCGGGTCCTCCATTTGCAGTGATTGACAGGTCCTCCATCTGCAGTGATTGCCGGGTCCTCCATCTGCAGTAATTGTCAGGTCCTCCATCTGTAGTGATTGCCGGGTCCTCCATCTGTAGTGATTGCTTGGTCCTCCATCTTCAGTGATTGCTTGGTCCTCCATCTGCAGTGATTTCCGGGTCCACCATCTGCAGTGATTGCTCGGTCCTCAATCTGCAGTGATTGCCGGCTCATCCATTTGTAGTGATTGCTGGATCCTCCCTTTGCAGTGATTTCTCGCTCCTCCATGTGCAGTGATTCCTCGGTCCTCCATTTGCAGTGATTGCAGGATCCTCCATCTACAGTGATTGCTGGGTTCTCCATCTGCAGTGATTGCCGGGTCCTCCATTTGCAGTGATTGACAGGTCCTCCATCTGCTGTGATTGCCGGGTCCTCCATCTGTAGTGATTGCCGGTTCCTCCATCTGCAGTGATTGCCGGCTCCTCCATTTGCAGTGATCGACAGGTACTCCATCTGTAGTGATTGCCGGGTCCTCCATCTGTAGTGATTGCTCGGTCCTCCATCTTCAGTGATTGCTTGATCCTCCATCTGCAGTGATTTCCAGGTTCTCCATCTGCAGTGATTTCTCGGTCCTCAATATGCAGTGATTGCCGGCTCCTCCATTTGTAGGGATTGCTGGATCCTCCCTTTGCAGTTATTTCTCGGTCCTCCATGTGCAGTGATTCCTCGGTCCTCCATTTGCAGTGATTGCAGGATCCTCCATCTACAGTGATTGCTGGGTCCTCCATCTGCAGTAATTGCCAGGTCCTTGCTGTGTTTCTGGTTTTGGAACTAGGGTAGCCAATGGCTGGGTCCAAATTGAGGTGACATGGTGTGCAAAATAATGATAGACACACGTAATTATCAGGGGCTGAGACTAATTTAAGCATTCCAGCCAACACTTTTTTATATACTTAAGTGCAATGCCTTAAGTGTGACGAGTATATGTAGACATTGGTCCATTGCTCACTGTGCCACTACAACTAACTGGACCATTCCTAATGGAGCAGGGTCAAGGCTGATTTGCTTATGGCTGGGTCCAAACTGAGGAGGCATGGAGTGCAAAATAACAATGGACTAGGATGCGGCCCAGATATGTGCTAATGGTTTTTGTGTACTTGAGTGCGATGGATGTGCCCAGACATGGGTCCCATGATCACTGTGCCACTGGAACCAAACTGCACCCGACTGATGAGTCCCAATCAGTGCAAAACTGTTCTTGGGCTGCTTGAGTTCTGGTTCAGAGAAGACCTCATCTGGCAGTTCGGGATGGACTGTTCCTATTGGAGCAGGGTCAAGACTGAGTTGCTTATGGCAGAGTCGAAACTGAGGTGATGTTGTGGAAAACAACGGTTCCTGCCTATGAGTAGAGATGTCTTAAGGGCCAGGGGACACCTCTAAATTAGGAGGACAGGTACTCCGTCAAGGCAACAGTATTTTCCTCCCTCCCACTGACAGAGTGCAATCTACTCCACACTCTAAATCAGGCCCTATGACTTCAGTGCCACACTGCTGTAATAAGACCCGTCTTCTTCGGCTAGTTGCCCCCTATCTAGGTACGATATATATATAACGAATGTAGGCCATGTTTGTGCCGGCTATATTAAAGGTCACAGACATACTGTCTGGATTATCTATGATCTTTTTCCACTTTCCTATGAGTGTGAGGGGGGCCTCGGAAGTTATGGTGGGTAGCCACTCCATTTCTAAAGAGAACTCTGTGGTCCCCTTTAGATCTCTTGATACTGGAATGTGGATGCTTGCTCTTTCCATGGTTAATGCAAAATAAAAATATGACTTAAAAAAAGCATCAAATGTGCCTACCAATGAAAGGTTTAAATGACAAGCTCCCGAAGTGCATTTGAAACATCACTTGCGCAACAAAATCACAGTGATTGTGATAAAAAAAATACAAACACACCCCCTTGAAAACCTCATAACATATCAAATACAGATATCACGACGACATCCGGTCCCAAGAGAACTACAACTACGAAGGAACTACAAAGGGCAAAGCGAATGTTAAACCCCCACAGCAATCCATAGGGGGTCAATTATTTGTCCACAGCCCTTTATGAAGGGCAGGACCAAGGGCATGAGCACATGAGAACTAATGCAACCCAACAGCAGGGCAGATGTGGGATGCAAGGCACAGCAGTGAAGATCAATGACATATTCATTCAGGACAACGTGGAAATGGTACTAGACACAGTGCAATCTATGATCAAGGGCCTGATTACGATCTTGGCGGATGGGATATATACTGTCCACCGTATTAAAAATTCCATAGGATATAATGGAATTGTAATATGACGGACGGAATATCCGTCACATTTGTGATAGACTAACCCTGTCCGCCAAGACCGTAATCAGGCCCTAAGTGTTTGAGAACACATTGCAAAGAAAAACCTACTAGGGGGCAGCAGAGAGCTTATACGCATAACAATGCAATATGAATCTAAGACACAAACAGCTAATGTACGGTTGTGCGAAATTGATGTAATTTGCTTTTGTATAGCTACATGCAATTCTGCGAAAATGTTCACAAAATGCAGAACTGGTATTTATCACTATATCTTAGCATGAAATGTGTCCTTGGGGTCTAATTTAGTACACAAGGATGCATTTTGTGCTACAAAACAATGTAACAACCACAAGTGGCGTAACTAGTAGCCGCTGTTGTTGTTTGTGTTGTTTCTGGCTCCTGTGCTAAGATTCGGCATCATGCAATAGCATAATTTCAGGAATTTCACGTAGCCGGTGCATCGCAAAATTTGTGAAATTACACAGCATTACGCTCAGTCATAACTGTTACATTAGCCTCCCGTCATTATGCTGACCCCTCACCTGGAAGAGATAGTTTCTGCCTGCAGCAAGTATAGATTTACTATTTTTGACTCCACATCTACGTACCTTGATGATATAATAATACATATACACAGTGTATCCATAGGAAATTATTATTTTGTTTTTCCAGTAACGTTGGTGTTGTTTGACATATCTGCAGGAAACTTTCCCAAAAAATGGTTCACCCGCCTTAGCTCCTTCCTGGAAAGTTTTGGGGTGGTCAATCAAGCAGGGCACAAGCAAAATGGGGGGGGGGGGAGGGTCCCAAAATGTTGATTGCCCATGTTAATTCCGATAGGAGACTTCAGTCATTGGTACAAAAAGAAATGCTGAACGGAATTACACCAAATTTAACTAAAACTCAGAGCTTTCATCAGAAAGCTTGCTTCTCTGGATTTGGTGTAGCTCTGTTCAGTTGTTTTCTAGAAATTTTGTTTAAAGAGGTGCTAAGGGTAGGGCTGAAGGGTTTAAAAAACATAGGTATATCTTGACTCCTGGTGTCCAAATATGCTTTGATTGGCCATTTTAAATGGGGCTAGTCAATCCTGATTTGCTGGCCACAACATGAACAATATGTTGTGGAAGCCATTAAAGGACACGGGTCATGGTCCTTGTGAGTTTGTGTCTCATTCCAACACTTAACTATAATATCACTTTACAGTTAAGTATATAAATGTATTTATGTGCAGATATACATCTATATATAGATACTGCGTAAAGAATAGCAAATCTATGCTAACCTACATAAACTTACCTTCATGATATTGTGGTAGTTGATACCCTGCAGATGATATTATTGCAGGATGATGTTTTCGCACTCATCACGTTGACATACTTCCTTTCAGGGTGGGCAAACAGTACACAATTTAACCCGTTCCTTGCTCATGACGGAACCACTCCGTCAAAAGCCACGGGCGAGCGGTGCTCATGACGGAGTGGTTCCGTCATGCTGCGGCCGTTGGCGGCCGCTCCGCCCACGCGGCGCTAATTTCCCGCCTGTGCGGGCGATTAGTGCAGTGGGCGGAGTCGTGACGGAACCACTCCGTCATGAGCACAGCTCGCCCGTGACTCATGACGGCGTGGTTCCGTCATGAGCACAGCGGCGCCGCACTGCCCCCAAACCCCCCCCCCCCCAGCGCCGCGGCGGAATTCGTGCCGCGGCGAAGGGGTTAAGTATGCAAGATACCTGTTTCACTATCAATAATAGAGTGTTTTATGTATAGACTTACAAAAATATTGAATCCAGAATAGTGTACATAGGTAATCACGGATTACTATTGTAGGTAAGTTTAGCTTTAGTATTCTTAACTCCACATCTACCTTAAAGATACAAGTTTGAGGTATATAGAGGTGGAGTTAGGAATAGCAAATGTATACTTACGCAGCTGTACATACCTTGAAGATATAGTGGTAGTTGATATTCTGGCTTAAATGTTTTTGTAGCTCAAGTTAAAAAAGCATGATATGGTGACATACAACCCTTGGTGATCATGGAGAAGTAAGAGAAATAGACACAAAACAGGACAAAAGTACAGGAAGGGATGATTAACAAAAGCAATATTTGGTCCTTCCATTTTAGTCAGTGCCAAAACACCTCGATGAGTAAAATACAAAACCCTGCATTTGGCAGAACTAAAAACAGGACTAGCACAAACCAATAGCCCTCAGCTGTGGGTTTCAAGTAAAACACAACTCAGTAGCAAACCCCAGTGCATTCTGGTTAAGTTTGTCCATCTTTGCAAAGTTGCTGCTCTTCCAGTGAAGCACCCCAATAAGGAACAGACTAGAGTATAATCTTTCCAAACAATCAAACAAGCAATTATTCTTTTGGCCAAAAACAGTCACAAACATCCCCTCATTATACCACATAGAAACCTGTTGAGAAGCCATTGACAACCACCTGACAAGAGCCATATCACAGTACACAAATATATCACACAATTCAGTGACTAAGACATATATCAGCACCACAGAGAAACACAGAAAAGGAGAACCAGTAATACCCAAGACAGGTGATACAATGAAGCATGTGCAAGCAACCATGCATATCCTTGCTAATGAGGGATGACTGCATGAGAGAAGCCGTAGCATTCTGCCAAAGCTTTGACGGCCCAGAAGCAGTCAACATGGAAGGCCTCCTGCAGGAAATTTTGTACCCAAACACAACAAGGTCCTACAAGAACTTTTTGTACCCAAACACAAAAACAGCAAATAACATAATACCATCAGAAGAGACTTCCAGTCAAGCAGCACTTAGTGCACATATGGTCTTGATGATGGAGAGTGCAACAGCACCCGAAAATTCATTGTCAAGACAAAAATAGTGATTAGGGAAGACTGAGGAGTCATGGGCCTATCAGCAAAGAGTGGAAGGGATACATTCACTGAAGCCCAGGTATAAGTCATAACATTACACATGCAAATTCCATTGAACAGGTGTGTGGCAACCACTGTGGCATTAAGAAGGCCATTGTTGCAGAGTAAAGACGCACGCTGCAATTAGAAAAGTCTTCTTTATTGCGTCTATACACCATCACAGGTTCCAGTCAGCTGGGATCAGCTGTGGAACGTTCATGCATTCTTGCGTGGCACATACCAAGGGGAAGGAGGGCGTACTAAGTGTGAATTACAACACATCTCCTTACATAGGGAAAGGAAAGAGGGACAAGGGGTAGGAAAAGTACCGGGTGAACCGCTACATTCATGACAGTCCCTCACCGTTCTCTTCGCCATAGTATCCATCCCCCGGCCACCAGTAGTCCAATCTTATTTTGTTTTTTGTGAGGCTGCGCCCCAGGTGACCAATATGGGCTAGGTCCACAATTTTCTGTCTAAGTGCTACGGGTGGAACAATTTTCTCTCCCCTACAAACCGCCCCCTCTTGTATGTTTAGTTCCAGCTTTACATCCCAGAACCCGCTCAATGAAGTGGCGACTTTACATTTCTCATTGGGCCACCCTTTGACAATAAAGCCTTTAAGGATCTTCATTTCCTCATCATTGCGTACACACTCTTCCCATTCTTTTTTTTTAGGCAAGATACCTTCAAAATTACATCATCAGTTTCAACATGAGATGAACTGTCATCAACATCCATAGGAGAGCGAGAGAGGAAATACGCCACCACATTTTTTGAACCTGGCATGTACTTAACATTGTAATTGTACCCTTCCAGACCCGAGATCCACCTTGCTATTCTTGGTGTGGTCTTTTCAGACCCCTTAGTTGTGAAAGCATACATGAGGGGTTTGTGGTCGGTTTTCACGGTGAAGGGAATGCCCCACAAGAAGAAGTGGAAGTGTTTGATGGCTCATGCACATGCAAGCGCTTCTTTTTCTACTACGGAGTAATTTGCTTCTGCTCCTTTAAGGGCGCGAGAAGCGAGCACCACCACTTGTTCCTTGCAGTTGACGATCTGGGTGAGACTGGCACCCAATCCTCTATTACTTGCATCAGTGTGCAGGACAGTAGGCTTGATGGGGTCAAATCTGCCCCACGATGGGTCGGTGGCAATGCTCTCCTTCACTGTGAAGAATGCCGCTTGGCTGTCTTCGCTCCACACAAAAGGGGTCCTTGCTTTGAGTAAAGCCCTTAGTGGTTCTACAATACTTGTGTAATTTCTGACAAACTTAGCATAGTATTCTGATAACCCCAAGAACGACTTTAAGTCCTCCACACACCCCGGAACAGCTGTCCCCTGAATGGCTTCTACTAGGTCAATCTTTGGTTTAATTCCGTCTTGGGAAATGGTATGGCCTAGGTACTCAACAGACCCTACCCCAATACAACACTTGTCCCTCTTTAAGGTCAAGCCCGCCGCCTCCAGTTTGGTCAGTACCACCCTCAAAATGTTATTATGTTCTTCCAGATCTTTTCCGTAAATGAGGATGTCATCCTGGAAACACATGGTACACTGGATGTCTTTTAGTACGTGTTGCATGATCCTTTGGAAGGCGGCGGCTGCCGAAGCCAACCCAAAGGGCATGCGCTTGTACTGGAACGCTCAAACTTATGAAGGAGGTTAAGTGGAGTGAGTCTGGGTGTAGTTCTACCTGGTGATAGGCAGACGAGAGGTCTATCACACTGAAGCAGCTTGCGCCTTTGATTAAGGTGAGGACCTCGTGAATGCGTGGCAAGGGATGCCTATCCTCCCATATGTTACTGTTAAGGTCCCTCGGCTCCACACATAACCTGATTTCTTTGCTGGATGCCTTCGTCGTAAGGACAATGGGGACCAACCACTGCAAACTTTCTATGGGCTCAATGACCCCTTGTGACAGGAGTTTGTCTAATTTTGCTCGGAGGGGTGTTTGCATCACATGTGGTATGGGCCTAACCTTGTGGGCCACTGGTCTTGCATTAGCTTAAAGCTTGATAGAGTGTTGGTAGTTTCTCAGTAGACCCAGTTTGTCCGTAAAAACCTCAGGAAAGTCATTGCAAACCTCTGTCCCCCCTCCCCCCCCCACAGACGGGTCTACTAGGAGGACTTGGTCAGGGCTATTGGGGTCTAATTTGATGCCCAGTTCCCTCTGGTGTTTCCACCCCAACAAGTTGGACCCCTTCTGTGTAATGTAGATTTTGCCCACTGTACTCCTTCCTTTGAACCCTATGTTCATGGTTGTCATGCCTATCAAGGGTATGCGGTCCCCGTTCTAACCCCCTGGATGTATGTCAGGGGGATGCATGCCCTGTTGCCATGAGGGCAACAACTTAGTAAATGCCTCAGTTTCCACTAGTGTATAGGGTGAACATGAATCAGCGAAGACCGTCACCTCTCTTTTGTCCAAGGTGATAGTGCAAGACAGAAAGTCATTCGTCTTTTCATCGTTTCTTAGTTGGAAAACTAGTTTATTATCTTGGGGAGGTTCTTGCTCTATGGCCAAAACAGATTTGGGTTGGTGATCCTTACACATCCTGGCTAAGTGACCTCTTCTTCCACACTTATGACAAGTAACCGATCTGGCTTGACACCCTGTAAAATTAGCTAGATGTAAAGGGCTACCGCACCTATAACATTTGAGTTTGGTGCCAGTAGAAAAAACACTGGGACCTTTGTTCCTGCTTTCCTTAGTAACCTCCTGTTTGCTTATGGCATTCACTTCTGCATTTTTATCTCCGTCCCCTTTCATTGCTACCATACAATCAGCAGTGTGCTCAATCCCTACCGCTATATCTATAGCTTGTTTAAGGTAAGGATTAGCCACTAACAGCCTTTCTTGTATTTTGGTGTTGTTGGTGCACCTTACCAACTGATCTCTAATGAGTGAGTCTTGCAGGGTCTCGAATTCGCATGTGTTAGCCAAAACTTTAAGGGCAGCAATGTACGTTTTAACTTTCTCATTCTTTCCCTGTACCCTCGAAAAGAATTTGTGCCTTTCCAACACTACATTTATAGTTTTACCAAAATGTTTTTCTAGTCTATTAACTGCTGCTAGGTATACATTCTCATCATCATCACTATCCTCCTCTGCTCTGCTGATATATTATCATATGTTTTGCGCTCTTCAGTTCCTAGGTTATGAAGCAAAGTATGTAGCTTCCGCAATGCTGAACATTTTTCTCCTCCTATTGCTATGAGATAGGACTCCAGTAGCCCAAACCATTGCTTCCACGATAGCTGCGGCTCTCCCACTTCATTGAGGAACGGGGGTGGTTGCGACATGTTTGTGCTTGCCATGTTATTTGGTAATGCTCAGTGAGATCCTCAGCGCTGAAGCGGCTAACTATGGGTCAGCGCCACTCTGTTGAAGTGCACCCCCCTCAAGAAGAGAACCACTTTGGGACCAGTACTTAGGTAGTAATATCAATACAAGAAGTCCAGCTGTGCCTGTCAGCGTGTTAGCTAGTGACAGGCGTGGTGGGGTTGGTTGATTTCAAGTCAGCTGTGCCTGTCTGCGTTGGGAAGATGGCTGGTGATAGGCGTGGTGAGGTTGGTTGATTTAAAGTCAGCTGTGCCTGTCAGCGTTGGAAAGAAGGCAGGCTGAAAGAAGAGACCACCTGGATGACAATGCTTGTGGATGTGTGGAAACACCGGCTACCGGTTATGCAGGAGAAAGCCCATGAAACTGCACAACACGTCGACTTCTGACTGGAAAAGTGCGGGAGGGAGGAAAGGGTTAACTCTTACCTCCTCTCCAGCAGTCACTATGACGCCTCCAACAAGGCCCGCCTGCTGCTCCGCTTCACGAGGGCAGGGCGCATACACGGAAGCTGGGAGCAGAGGCTTACTGAGAAGAAAGCACTCCCTGCGGCTGATCCAGAGTACGCTTGCCTTCCAGGCATCGGCCCCAATCAGCTCTGCCGAAACCTTGCTGGATGTACGGAACCTCGGCAACTCCTCCCGTTACTATATGTCTGAGTCCCCGCTTAGATCCGCAACTCGCAGCCGAAAAAAATTGCTGGCGCCGCCTTCACCTGCATCACTCTCTCCTCATGCCTAGTCAGGCAGCGTCTAGCCGAAGGATGAATGTCTGCTTCGCCTCTCTCTCTTCTTGCTGCGGCGCCTAGACGTCGGCTTCATCACCGCACCTAGGTCTTTCCTCCGTTGCTCTTACCCACTTGGACCTCAATGGCGGTGTTCTTGTCCCTGCCACAATAATGGTGGGTAGAAGGCAGTGCTGCACACTTGCGAAGAGGCACACCACAGGCGCAACAAGTTCCTCAACTTCCTGAACTTAGTATGACCACAACGCTGTGGTACTTGATCCCGCAGTCGCTCTCGACTATCAGTCACACTCTGAGGATTCCACACTTTCGGCTATGCGCACACTTCAAGGTAAGACGAGTACTCACTACTTTGTACTTTTCACTGTACCCGCTGTCCTGGAGTACGTATTGGGGGGGATGGTGTGGACCGTCCCCACACGTTTGTTCGTCGCCAGTGTTGCAAAGTAAAGACACACGCTGCAATTAGAGAAGTCTTCTTTATTGCGTCTATACACCACCACAGGTTCCAGTCAGCTGGAGTCAGCTGTGGAATGTTCATGCATTCTTGCCTGGCACATTCCAAGGGGAAGGAGGACTGTTCCCATGAGGCACAGGGTCAAGACTGATTTGCATATGGCTGGGTTCAAACTGGAATGGCATGGTGAGCAAAAAAACAATGGATTTAGGCCCAGATCTCTGTACTGGGGTGAATGTATGACATTGTTCTGCATTCTGTCCATCAACTGTTGCTTTTGCATTTGTCACCCCAAGTGGGAAGGGTATGCCCAGACGTGGGTCCTGTGCTTTCCATGCCACTGGAATCAAGCTATCCTGGCTGAAGAGGGGTGAAACCCTGAAACCGGTCCTAGGATGCTTGTTTCCAGTCCGGGGAGGAGCTGGCCAGGCAGTTTGGGCTGGACTGTTCCCATAGGGCACAGGGTCAAGACTGATTTGCATATGGCTGGGTCCAAACTGGAATGGCATGGTGAGCAAAAAAACAATGGATTTAACCCAGATCTCTTGACAAGGGGTAAATGTGATTTGTTTTGCATTCCGTCCATCAATTGTGTGTCTTTTGTTAGTTTATCATGGTCAACCTCCCATTGACGTATAGTCAATCACTCATGTTTTACTTCTGTTCTGCACCTGACAAACAACTTCTCATATAGCATTACACACACACACAAACACTGGGTTGTAGCCCCAGTGGAAGGTCTGCATCTTAGAAGGCTTTCAGACACAGGAACGATTGGCATGTGCTGTGCTGTATGTACAGATCTTTAGATGGATAAAGAGCTGGATTACCCTTGGGGGGTATTAAAACCTACAAACCGCATAGTTGTCGAGCCTGACGGCATACCACACCTGGAGCCCTGGTTGCTGCTCTTTGTTACCGAGGCCACTGGAGAAAGCAAGGGTCAGGTTACCGTCGCTGAACCCAGATTTCTATTACCTTGTAGTGTTTTTACCTTGTCTATGGATTTAAAGTCCAGCCTGTTGCCAGGCTACCGTTTGTTTACATCATGTAGGTTTAATTGCTTTGCATAACAATGGGTGAAAGTTCCCTTGATGTTTACATCTAATCGTCTGATCTCATTTAAGTATGTTTAGCGGCCCCTTTTGATTCAGCCAATTGCCAGATTCACTTAAATACATTGATGTGTGAACAAGGGGGAACAAAGCTAATACATCCACTCCTGAAGGAGACAAGGGACTGAGCAGAACGAAGCAAGACTTTTTTTTGCTCCATGATAAACAAGCATTTGCAATGCAATAGGTCTCGCATTTATACGAGTTTGAGCTATTGGCATTGTAAATGACAGTGCCTTTTATTTAAGTTTGTTTTTTTAAAAACATAAATAAAAGGCACTGTCATTTACAATGCCAATAGCTCAAACTCATATAAATGCGAGACCTATTGCATTGCAAATGCTTGTTTCTTCTGCTGCCACAAAGGCAGCCGCAGTGAGGGGGGAGGCAGGGAGCCTGGTTTCCTCCACCTCAGTTCTCGAACCTCGAACTCTTCCAACTGCTCCCCTACAATATTACAACAGCATACAGCAACACAACTGGTCACTCGCCATCCCTCACAGCCCCTCATAGAAGTCACAAGTGGGCTAATCTAGTCTCTGTTGCTCCCCACAAGCCCCTAAAGTCTTCAGCCCTAGCATTACCTCCCCAGCCATATGAAGAAAAGGCTTTTCACCCATCTGCCACCAACCAATCTCGGAAAAATCCATTGCTGCTCCAGACTCCGAGCAGCCATCTGCAGATAGCAGTCTCTTCTGTTTAACGCTTTATCAAGTAAGCATTTAATCAAGCAAGTACGCAGTCGCAGTTACAGCTGTCTAGGACTAATTAAGGATATACCAAGTTCCAACTATACAAGACCACCACAGCACACCATGAGATCAGGCCGCAGGAGGAGGTCCAACTCTCAAAAGCAATTTAAACTAGCTCAAAACAAAGCCTCAGACATCAGAAGGCTCTGTGGACGAACCACAGCCCAAAATCAGGCGAGACCTACAGCGATACTGCTCTTTAATTAAAATAGACTCTGACAATACCTACTCAAGTGGCGCCTCTACAAGAATGGAAAAAGCGAAAATCCTAAAACGTTGTCCAACCCTCCTTCAGCCAAAGATCCACATGAAATTTCACTTTTTGAAAAATGCGGGCAATACTCTCCTCTCAAGCACCACAGCAGCCCAGGGCCTCCAGACACCCCTCTAGCCACTTCAACTATCCCGTTCACAGGGTAGTAGCAACAATAGGGAAATCCCAGACATTGGGGCTGACAAATCCACGTTCGCCGTCTCAGGACAGACTCCATAGTGCCAAACTACACTCGGGCCACAGAACCCCCAAATTCTGGTCAAGCTGTTGGTGGCTGATGTAACGGCAATCCGAGAGTACGCACCTAAGGGCAATTCTCCCCTGGAGGGCCTGGAGATCATGTATCAGAGACACCCACCACTGGAACCACGTTTCAAAGTAAAAACAAAGGAGGCAACTGCACTACAACTGAGGTACTAACTATATGTGAGCTGGGGAGCCTGCTGTAGGACAGCACACCACATAAACCCACTAAAGACATGAAACCCAAACCTGCACCATCAACATAAGATTCGGAGATAGAACATAAAGCATCACCATCATTACTAACCAAATTAGAGAGGTCACAAAGAATTGAGTCAGAGGATCCTGAACAACTCTCATACCTTGGAAAGGAAGACTGGGAGGGTCTCCTAGCAACCTATACTCAGGGCTCCCCAGCTAAGTATGAGAACGACTCTCCTGCAAAATCAACAGCTGAGGGGCACCAGAAAATTGGGGCGATCCAAGCAGCGGGCAATCCAATCACAGACACAGGAACAGGAGGACCACCAGGAAAGGGGCCCAAACCAGACCCTGGAAGTGCCTGAACAAGCTTGTTAAAAATAGTGCAACTCCCATCTCCTGGTGGAGGCCCTCCAATACCAATCTGATAAAATGTACATACAGCTAACCTTACTGAACACCCTGGCAGTTTCGTGGTTGCCATTGATGGGAAGCTAGGTGTGTTAAACACATTTCTACAAAACATACAGGACCACACACAAGCTAACAATTTAAGCTGTGGATGTGGCCCGGTTGTTAGTAAACTAGCTTCACTTCCATCCATGCTGAGTAACTTGTGCACACAACTCAAAAGGGCATCCCAACGCTCGAATACACTGCCTCCAGACAACAAATCCACTACTGCAATGGGAGGGATGCGAGGGGGGTAGTATTGGGAAGTTAGATTAGAGTTAAATTTCGACGATTACAGGAGCGAATGTCGTGAGAATGCCGTACAATGTGGGACTAATTTCCATAGTTTTTGTTTATTCTTGAACTGGAGAATGGGAAGAAGAGACGCTTCCATGCATAGAATGCTTAAAAAACTTGCATATTACATGTTGGTTCCTTGCTCTCTCTGATTGTATGTATCATTCTGTGGAAATGTGCACGATGTGTGTTTGAACAGACAATAAAGTTTGTTTAAAAAAAGAATAAATCCACTACTGCGCTTCAAGAATCCACAGCAACACACCAGACCACAACCCTGATAGAAGACGTTCCTTCCATCGAGACAATATCAAAACATAACATAATAATATACGAGGGCTGCAAAACTGAACCAACATCAAGCCAACTGGCCGGCTCTTTCCCAAAAGACCAGCTGGACAATAAAACGAATGCAATGCAAAGACGCGCACAAAGACTGAAAGGCCGAAACCAAAAACCGGGCTCAAATCAGGAAGGCATCCTGCGCTTCTGCAGGTCAACATCAGCTCAAAACGAGACAAATAAAAAAATGGTTCGGGGCACACTCGCACACAAACCGTGCAGAACAAAAGGAAAGGCGCAGCCCGCCATATGCAAAGCTACTGCTCGGCATGCTGTGCTCCCTCAAGTTGCCATTGTGCAAATCAAAGAAAAACCAGCACAGAATCTTGCCAAATTGCATAACGGGAGCTTGTTAAAGTGCGGCCGCGAAAGTGAAAGTGATCAAACATCAAAGCGGCCGAGCGGCCGTGAAAGTGAAAGACAACGAGTGCTTTCAGGCTGCCAAATGGTGCGCGCGCCCGGAGCACATGCACTGTAGTTGGCGGCCTGAAAGCACTCGTTTGCACTTCCAAAAGTGCTTACTATAAGTCTCGCCAGAGCAGCGCTAAAGCGCTGTCTCAGGCGAGACCTAAAAAGGAACAAATCCAGGCCCCTGCTCTAGCAAGGCCCCATGCAGCTCGGATAAAAACAAACTGCATTTCGCAGCTGCATGCACATTTGTTTTATATAATGAGCACAATGTAATGTCTCATGCGCCTCCACTGAAATATGGCCCTCTCATCCAATAGCATTGGTTTATGGAACTACTTGCTGTGTGTAACTCTTGTTACATGACCATATATTATTCTTTTGTTCTTCTTTGCCTGTAGATTGTGTTAGATTATCACCAGCAAGAGGTGGCCACGGATTGTGCTGTATAAGTGCCTCACATACATACATCACATACTATTAGGTCGAGGAAAAGGGAAATTATGGCTCAAGTAGATTGAATGTGTTGGTTCCTAGAAGCACTTAGGTTTGCCACTAAAAGTATAACATTGGCTGCGCATATATGTACTGAATGGAGTAGCATGGGAGAGGCCACGGGGGCGGTTGCCCGGGCGCAAAATTCTTAGGGCGCAAATTTTTAAAAGAAAAGAAATCCATACTAACAATTTTTTTTTCTTTTTTAAATTTGCGCCATGAAGTGCTAATGGTCAACAGACAATGCTTGCCTTGCCACCCTACACTGCTGCATGTACTACATATGAATGACAGAAAATTACTGACAGGAGTTGGAGAGATGAAATAATCTTGAGTGATTTGATAAAGGCCGACCTCTGCCACGTATGGGGCTTGTGAATTGATAACACCCAGCTTAGGGGGTGAGAAGAAACAGATGGTTAATGGAGAAGAGACTTGGGTTCAAGGTCATTCTACTGGGAGGGCGCTGTGATACAGAGGAGTTATCAGTGCTGCACTAGGGGCTAACATCTGCCCTGGACATGTGTTCCTATCAGCCCATGGTGTTCCAAGTCAGTATGACCATCTCCAGCAGAATTTGGAGGGCGAACATACCTTGTCCTCAAGACATTTATGTGTGCTCCCTCAGGGCTGTTTGGAGGTATGAGTGATGACCCCTATGTCCATCAACGATTGAAGCCACCCACTGGCCCTCAGCTCACCAGACTCTTTCCCAGGGGCGGCTCCTCTGTAGGAGTGAAGGAGCATCACCCCATTTAAACCCCCCCCCCAAAACCCCAGAGATTAAAAATAAAATGGTAATTTATTATCATTTTATTTTTCATTCCCTATCCCGAACAGAGTGTCAGGATGGGGCGGGCCTGCTGCGTGACAACAGCAGAGAGGAGGGTGGGCTGTCTATGCACTGATTAAAGTGCGGATGTCTTTTTAGCCGGCTGTCTTGCGACAGCCAGCCACACATGCACACTTTTTACATCTCTAAACCAGGTGTCTCAAGACAGCTGGGTTAGTGCAAGTGCAGGGCCTCCAGAGCGGTGTGGAGCGCCGAGTGAGGCTGATCCCTCCAATCAGGGTGCTGCTCTGCATGAGAGCAGCGCCAGGATTAGTCAAGGGAGTTGCAGCATCCAGTTCCTGTAAGAGGAGGCCCGGAGTGGAGGATGTCGTGTTTTTCTTTAGATAAGTGTTTTTTTCTATTATTTTTGCGCACCCCGCTCCCCGTTGGTGCTCCTTCCCCATGCCACATGTGGCCAGTGCAGCCCTAGGAGTCATCTTTGAGGGATGAAGTGTGTTTTCACAGTTCTCTGGAGCTCAAGGATCAATGAGAGCAGCACAAGCACTGCAAAGAGGTTCCATAGTCATACTGCATGCAGGGAGATGTAATGACCCACTGTCTCTCCAAATCACGACTATGTACTGCCCTAAAATTGAGAGCATGCAGTAGATGGGCTCTGTTCAACACAAGGAACACTGAGGAAGGTATGGCTGACATTTATGGATCAAGAACAGAGGCAGGTTCCAAAATAAGACGAGTGGGAATTATTCTTATTTGATTGAGTTAGCGACTGAGCGAGTGAGTGTACGGGTGACTGAGTGACTTTGAATGCATGAGTGAATCAGCGCGCAAGCAAGTCAGCAATCAAGTGAGGGGGTGGGTGTGTGAGTGAGTACATAAGTGAGTGTGTGAGTGAATGAGTGTGCAAGTGAGTGCATGGCTGAGTGAATGAGTTACTAAATGAGTGAGAGAAGTGATCGAGTGCTTGAGTGAGCCAGTGAGTGTGTGGCTGAGTGAGTGAATGAGTGGGTGCTTGATTGATTGAATCAATGAGTGCATGACTGAGTGCGTGAATGGTGTTTTATATATAGCATACACTCACAGACCTAATAGAGTTAAGATTTAAGATTAAAACTGTATTCTGGCTGGAAACAGTGTCTAAGGCGCTTGGGATTCAGACGCGGTATAGCTGATATAATAACTGTCAGACAGGTGTACTTTGTATGTGTTGGAATCTTTTTGTGGCAGTGTATAGAAGACCGAGGTAAACTGACCAGTGGTAAAATGGCAAAGTTGCATTGAGAATATCACCAATGTATTTTACAGAGAAGACAGATGTGTGGGTGGCCACAGCCTACTCTGAGGTCTGAAATCATCCATCCACACACTGGGATGAAGATCAAGGACTATGACTTCAGTCTTAGCCAGATTCAGTCTAAAGTTTCTTGGACATCCGAAGAGCAAAGCTTAGAGCACAGGTAGAGAACTGGGTGGAATCACTCTTCTGCCCCCTCAATTTCTTCAAAATGTAGGTGCCATCAGCATAGATAAAGAGATGAACTTGGAGTGAATTTTTAGCTTTGTCTGTTTCATACGCCCTGGCCCCAAAATACGCCTCTATAAGACATTAACATCCTAACAGGTCTAAACTTGACGATCTGTGGTGTTTTACCAAGAGACACGTTCAGGTTACGGATAATATACTGAGGGGATTCGGAATTATGGAGAAACTGGGCTGGTATTACTGATTTCCCAGTAATTGTTCTTTTCTATGGAGACCCTCTTGGTCTCACTTGCAATCCCCTGTACCTCTGCCCTCTCTGGAGTGACCGATGCCCAAGTATCAGTAACTCCATCATGCAGATTACCAGGGAAGACACTGCAGACCTTGTATTGAGACCTTATGACAGAAAACTTTAACCTTTAAGTTATATGTGCTGGCTTTCTGGGTTAAGTGGCTAATCAACAGACTACACAAGTATGAACTAGAGTACTGTAACATTTTACTGATGAAATTTACCCAGTATGCACTCATCCCCTCTGACAAAAACATTACTTTTGCCATGCTCAGTCTCAAGAATTTTGGAAGAAATTCATTGGAAGGTTCTATTTATTTACAATGTACCACACCAAAACATCTCAATTAAAAAGAATGCAGAACCAGGCATTATTGCTTTAAGAAAATGTGTCTCATGTGGAGAAATTAAACACAAGTGAGTGAATGCCGGGCACAGAACGTGGATGGCCTGGAGGATATCTAGAGACTTGAAGCTGTCTACTTGGAGCAATTGGTTGGTGCATTTACTGTGGGTGACTCAGATAAATAGAAAGCATACTATACATTTCAAATCAGTGAGGTTAATCTTGACTCATAGTTAGTTTTTTATCAAACCTCCATAAAAGCTCCTCATTGTATCTTTTAGCAAATAGGTCCTACTGAATTACCTGTATTAGCAAAATACTACTTAAATAAAACTGAATGATGGAGAGGTCAAAGGGACTCTAATCCAGTGCTTAATATATGCCAGTGGTTTCTGGTGCTCCACACTGGCACTTAACTGTCAACACCGGCACTTATGACAGCTGCCACATGGTGGCGCTGTTTCTATAATTTAAAGATGAGCAGAACAACAGTTAATAATTCAGTATACATTAAAAACAACGAATACCTGCTACTGAAGTCATTCTTATAGCTGTAGGGGCTTGAACAGTCTGAATTGTCACACTTGTAGTCGTGTGATGGTTAGTGGTTGTTTAGGTACTGTCATTGGCAGCGTTGGCAGTGGCTATGGGAGGTGCAAGCTGCTGGGGCCTCCTGAGGAGGGCCCTGGAACTGCCTGTTTTTTTGTGCAAACTCAGCACTGCACTAATCTATGAAACCAATTTTACTCTTTGTGGAAATCAGGTGAACTAATCCATAACCCCAAAACGCAGCTAGAATTTATGGATTTTGAAAGGCAAAAGTCCAAACCTGGGGCACCAGTAAAACATAAATAAAAATATATGCTAGAAAACAATTAGAGATCGCCAAAGGAGCCACAAGTGCATTAGGACTTCATTTCTGCCAAGCTGAATGCCTTGGTTGTGGGGGGTGAGGGAAAACAGGCAGAATGCATTTAAGCATACAAAAAACACCCAGTGTCTTTCCGGGGTTAATTATTAGGGGAGGCTGGAGGAGTAGATGTTGTGCTCATGACTTCTTACTATGTGATCAGATGGCTGATGGGTAGCAGCTGATGCTTGATGTATTGACCAGTAATACGCGAACGAATGCCCGGAAAATCAACTAGGCTAAGAGCCAAACCATGGTGTTTCACGATACTGCTATGATCTTCAAAAAACACTTTCTAGACCCTTCCCTCTTCTATCCCTCCACTATCCTTTTCAATCCAGCTAACAGACGAACATGTCCACCTCTCAAATTCATTTCTCCCTATACTAATCCCCCACTAATCCTGTTTGGGTTTCAGAGTAGTGTGCTACACACCGAAAAGAGTTTCGACACCTCATCAGGGGTAAAGGCAAAAGAGGAAGGTGCACCAGTAAGAAGTCCAGGTCCAAACAATATCTTTGAAATATTCTTTTAATTTTCTTGTAAAAAAGACTCGCAGCCAACCTCATCAGGGGTAACAAGCTTTATATAAGTGCAAACCCTTCCCTCTTCTATCCCTCCGCAATCCTTTTTCAATCCAAATAACAAACTCACGTCAGTACTCAAATTAATTTCATATCTCCCTATACTAATTCACCACTAACCCTCTTTGGGTACTGGAGTAGTGTGCTACTCGCCGAAAAGTGCTTCAACACCTCGTCAGGGGAAGTAAGTGTTGTATAAATACAATTAAAATTACAACGGCGCTATAGCCCTCAGCTGAGGTTCTACCGGTTGGTAAACGCCCTTTAACTGAGTTACAGGGCTGAGATGCAGGGAGAGGGCCTTTAACTACCACTCTAGTACGAGGCAGAAAAAGCTATAATGCTACTCGCGCAGTCCATCCACTGAGGAACGAATATTCTAACTTCTACAGAGAGAAACAAAGAGGCTTCATGGTCTTCAGCAGAGCTCCCAGTACTTCACTGTCCTTCTAATAGGTAGAGTGTTACTATCTCAGCATCCTTGCAGTACTTTTAGTTGGACATCACTTGTACAGTCCAAAAAATACTCCTTGTCTACAGTGGCCAATACATTTCTTTCAGTCCATGGTTAGTGTTTACCTTTGTAACCTTCTCCAATCTTAATGTGTTGTGTCCCAGTTTGGCTCCCCCTTAAGAACAAGTCGGTTGACATTCTAGAAGGACCAGTGTGGAGAAAGGTTTTGGAAGAGAAGAAAAATACTCCCCTGCACATAATAATCAGACTAGCAACTGATTTGAAGTTTAGCTGGGCAGCCATTCTGATATAAACCATCTCCTGGCTCTTTACAGTGAGCAGAACCCCCCACATATAAAGATCTGATTAATATCAAGGAGAGGTACTGCAAGTTCTACTTTGATTGGTGTACTACATGGTTGACGTACTTAGTTTCATGGTTATATTCGCCAACCTTTGCATCAATGGTAATTATCGCATTAAAAATGGGTTTAATGTTCCTTTGTAAGCTAGCTCATGATGCATTGAGCTCTGACCAGATCATCCTCATTAACATGGGGAGAAAGTAAAGACCCCTTGTAAGGAAATGCACTTTGCGAGTAGTCACCCCCACACACACTTTTTGCTACATAATATTACTGGTGTATGTGCTCTGAACACTCGGACATTACCAAAACGCCCACAGTGTATTTGCTTTCACCTCTAAAGCATGTACAATTGGATACTCCCTGGTTGGCATATTTAACTTATTTATAAGTCCCTATGGATGTTACTCTGTGTGTCTAGGGCCTGTAAGTTAAATGTCATTAGTGGACTGCAGCACCTTTTGTGCAACCACTAACGTGGCAAGTGAAAACATGACTATGGGCGTGCCAATGCAGCCTACAATGGCAGTTTTTAAACTGCCATTTCGACCTGTAAAAATAATCTGTAGGCCTAAACCTTTCTTTTTAAAACTTTTAAGTCACCCCTAAGGTAGGCTATAGGGCAGGCTATTTAAAAAGTAAGACATGCGTACATAAGTTTTACGTGTCTTGTCAGGGAAAAATCCCCATGCCGTTTTTCACTGCATCAAGGATAGCACTCCCATAAAAAAGTAAAATGGTGAATAGTGTAACATTTTATAATGCATAACTTCAGTTTAGGAATTGCGATAACCATGGTTCAAGGACTGAAATTAATAGGAATTTAAAATCCAACCTGATGGTCAATCAGATTTTAAAATTCTATTTTTAAAATGCAACTTTTGTAAAGTTGCAATTTTCCTGCCTGAAGCCTCTAGCAAACTTTTCCAGAATTAAACCCGCACTGTCACCTGGCAGCCTTCTGGGAGATAAAACTCACACATAGACCTGCTCCAGCCATTGTCCAAGCAGCCGAGCGGCACCAATCTCAGTGAGAGGAAGACCTGTTCAGAACAGATTTGCTGGGAGAGTTCCTCATTTCCATTGCCACACCTCAGGTGTGTGCCCAGAGCTCTGAACAGAGGAAGCATTATGGTAAATGCAGTTCATAGTATATGCTTACTTGAATATTTACAGGTGTATTCCACCAAAGTTGGTGCAGGTTAGTGCTGTAAATCTCTGGACACGTGTTTCTGGATATCATCAGTCATCAGTAGAGATAAAAACAAATTTAATCTGGGGTTGCTGAGCAGATTGCCACAATCTTTTCAGGTCTCAGTACCTCTCACAGGTGCATCTCCACAAGCTCGTCATCTCAATGGCTCAAGGGAGCCTTTTCAAACAGAAGGGGTTGGAGGACACTGCTTCACCTCCTAGCACAGTTCACCCCTGAGCATTATGGTAAATGCAGTTCATGGTACATGCTTACTTGAATATTTACAGGTGTATTCCACCAAAGTTGGTGCACGGTAGGGCTGTAAATCTCTAGACGCGTGATTCTTGATATCATCCATCATCAGTAGAGATAAAAACGAATTTAATCTAGGGTTGCTGAACAGCATTTACCATAATGCTAAGGAGCTAACTGTGCTGGGAGGTGAAGCAGTGTGCTACCACCCCGTTCTCCTAGGACAAATACCTAAGAATTTAAAGAGATCTAGTAAATTTGCTAACCTTGCCCATGTTCAGGCTAAAAGAATAGCTATGGCTGAGAAGGTGGCTTCTGCGCCTAACATCACTGAAACACTGAAAATTACATAAAGTCACACTTCGCAGGCAAGGGGAGGGGGTGGGGAGGATGTACTGATAATACATGGGACACAATCCTGTAGCCTGGTGGCCAAGACTTATGAAAGACCTCCGTGATGGACCACGACCGTTGACCAGGGAAAAAATATTCCCCATATCTGGATTTACTCACTTATTGTTGGCTATAACAAACACGCAAACAACATAAACACATGCCTGGAACCAGAAAATTGCTTAGATGTGTATGATTAATGATAACTAGAAAATGTGTTTTTAATATGCGCATACATTTTTTTCAAAACTGAAAATAAAGAGAAATAGATGAGGTTTCAGAAATACCATTGCCACATGACGAAGAAAAGCATAGTTCGTGTCTAGTAGGGTTGGATATATGGTCATTCTAAGTTTACAAATTAGCAAGGTGTCCCCTTCTGTGCAGCAGTGCACACATTTACATCTCACTAATAAATTTAACACACTAGCGGTAGCTCTGCTCCTTTGTAGGCTTACCAAGAAAATACAGGATCTTGTGGCGCGTCCATTGCTCACCATTGGTTGGTTTTTAATATCATTTGTATTTGATTTTTGCTTACTTTCTATTGAATTGTTTCCCTTGCTTTATCCTGTCCATCTTGTGTTTACCTCTCCCATGGAGCATTGCCTATTTACCATCTCTTTCATTGGCTAGCTTCTATGCTTCCCCTACTCACTTTATGGGAACCACTTTTTTCTTTTTGTTCAAGTACTCCATGAGAGTGTGTGTGTTTTTTAGCTATCTCCCTCGTGTGCTTTTCTTCCCCCCTCAACTTTGCTCTCGCTTGCCAGTGTGCTTCTGTCTCCATCTTCACTTGTTTTGCTCTCTCTCGTACTTGTGCATCACCCCCAACACCCCTCCACATTACTCTATTTCACCCATTTGTTTCTAGCTTTGCCCACCTGTTCCCTCCCTCGTCTTGCTTCTCCTCTGAACGCTGTGTTGCTTCACCCTCTACCTGCTCACCAACCTGCTCCCACAACCCACTTTTCCTTTTACGTTTTTTGCTTTGTAAAAAGTAATTTTTAATTAACAATCCATCTTGGATCTGTAAATAAAAAGAAAAAGAAGCATGTGCATGCCAATAAAAAGACGCAGGGGTTGGTCTTTTTTTTATGTAGCTATTCTGCCTAGCAGCAGTGATGCTGTAGAGTATAGCTAAAAAACATTGGCAAAGCCAATAGGTTTGTTAGACTTTGCCAATGCTTGTTCCTAGCGTCAATGAACAGAGTTAATGGAGCCACCTTAAACTTACACTAAACGCCTACCTTGGCACCTAAAACACTGCACTGTTAGATCCTCTCCTTCCATGGGTGCATCTAACAGAAGCCCAGAAAGACCAGATACATGCCAGATTTTCAAGATATCCACATAAAATTACATTCTAATAAATCTATAATGGATAAATTTACAAAATCAGAGGTTATCTGGAAAAGCTGACACCGATTTAGCTGTCAACCTAAGTTGGACACACAACCTTAACCTGACGTTAATTTAAGACTACATGTCAATACCCATGTATGATGGTGTCATGGAATTATGCTAAGGGAGTTGTCCGAGCAGAGCTGATTTCTCATCACCACACAATCCAAGTTCAATGTTTGACCTGCAGTGAATGAACTTTCCCAAGCCATGACCATGCCATAATTACTGTCCTGGATTAATTGATTAAAGCTGGGTTGCAATAACACAATGCCACCTGCCGGTAGACAGTGTGAAAGGCAAAACAACGAAGAAGCGCCAAGAAGCCACTCTAGTAAATGCTGCACACTATATATACGCTTCCTTCAAATCAAGCCACTGAAGAGAATTACGACTGCTGTTTGAGTCATTAAATAGATAACTGATCGACACTCTTTCTACAGAAGTATTTCTCCTTGAAAGGGCACAGTCATTAGCTGATAAGATGACACTTACTACAGTCTGTTTATTTATTGTACATGTTTCTAATCATTCTGAACTACAGGCTGTTGTAAAGTTGACTTACATTAAAGGCACAAATATGTTTTGAAGCAACTATCACACTGCCTATTTGAGTGAATATATATATATATACATATATTACCTACTGGCGGTCGCCAGTAGGTAGTTATAGTTAGGACCCTGTTTCCATAGGAAATCCGCAACATTCTATTTGGAATAACTTTGGCGCCGGTCGACGAAACCTCGCGAAATTTTCAAAATAGGTGGGGCGCTCCGCTCCGCTCCGCTCCTACCCTGAAAGTCTCGGGGGGATTCGTCAAGCAGGGGCCGAGAAAAAAGGGGGGTCCCAAAACGCGTTTTCCCCATGCATTTTTCCATAGGACCTTTAGACACAGCTACAGCCCGAACGGCTGAACAGAATTACTTGAAATTTGGCAGAGAGGTAGCCATAAGGTCAAGGAAGTGCCTTTTGCAGGTCTGGTGTAAATCTGTTCAGTATTTCCTGAGAAAATAGCATTTAAAAGCATATATATATGTGGGCGGAGCCTAACCACACATCTCATCCTGAGATCTGATTGGCTGTCAGCACTTCATCCAAGAAGTGTTGGCAGCCATCTTGGGACCAATATACATGATAGCACCTCATTAAAAAGCATTGCAGTTAATAGAAGGTTTTAAGACTTTAGTTACATTATAAATCATTTGTTGATGGTACCATACTCATTTTAGGAATTGTGGTATGTTCTAAGGTGATTTCACCATGTGAAAAAGCCTTCTGCTGGGATATCATGATTGAGAGAAAAATATTTTCTCATGCTTTTACCACAGAGGTTTGGAAGGTGATCTATAGGCTAAACTGAGAGCTTATTTTCTGTAAATTCACATTATCTTTCTCAGTCATGTGAGAATGAAGTCTGACATTCTCAGTAAAACATGTACATCCAACAAGGGCAGAGACTGTCAGTTGATTCCTTTGTGTTCTACTGCAGCTTCCCAGAGTGTTCCAAAGAACTACTAGAGCGCTAACAGTCCTACTTATGATAAACGTATGGCACACCTGAAGCCATCTTGCTTGGATTAAAGTGGTAACTCTTAAAACATTTAATTTAAAAAGGAACAAAATGAGGGGGTTCATTTTTCCATAAAAAGTATGATTAGTGCTGCAGAAAGAAAAATTAGGGCACATTTTGAGTGACTTCTCAAATCCTCTTCTATTTCATTAAAAAATTCTGACATGCAGACTGAAACATGCACTTTCAATACCAGCAGCAGTTTTCCCTGGTGAGCAGTAGCTTTACTACAGTGATCTAATGAGCAAAAAGAGTGCTAACATTCTGAATTTATGGCAAATGTGTGACACATCTGAATGCCTTCTTGATGGAATCAAAGTAAAAAACTGAAAGTATTTCCTACTGAGGAGACTGCAGTAAATGAGGAAATTAGGAAACTTCATAACAAATAAGTCTCCCAAGATGGCCACCAGAGACAAAAGAGCCCAAATGTAGCCCAAATATCACCCAGATGTAGCCCAAGTATAGCCCAATGACAGAATGTCCCAGAATGTTCTTAAAAACAACTAGAGCGCTTACTGTCTTCATTATGACAAAAGTATGGCACACCTGAAGCCATCTTGATTGGAATAAACTGGTAACACTTAAAACATTTAATTTAAAAAGGAACACAATGAGGAGGTTCATTTTGCCATAGAAATTATGATTAATGCTGAAGAAAGAAAATGAGGGCACATTTTGAGTGACTTCTCAAATCCTCTTCTATTTCATTAAAAAATTCTGACATGCAGACTGAAACATGCACTTTTAATACCAGGAGCAGACTTCCATGGTGCAGTAGTTTTACTACAGTGATCTAATGAGCAACTAGAGTGCTAACATTCAGAATTTATGGCAAATGTGTGACATATCTGAATACCTTCATGATGGAATCAAAGTAAAAAACTGAAAGCATTTCCTACTGAGGAGACTGCAGTACATGAGGAAATTAGGAAACTTCATAACAAATAAATCTCCCAAGATGGCCACCGGAGACAAAAGAGCCCAAATGTAGCCCAAAATCAACCAGATGTAGCCCAAATATAGCCCAATGACAGAAGTGTGCAAAACACTTATTATTTTGTGTTTTTGCAGTGTTATATAGTACAGACTTGTCAGGTATTGGAGTGCTTTACATGAGCATTGGTTACATCACACAAGAACAAATTCATTTTGGTTGTAGACATGGGGAGACTAAGTGATTTGACCAGAATCACAGAATGTCGAGCTGAAGCAGAAACTTCCTCTCCCCTAAGCACATCCTCTCCCCTAAGTGCAACATTTAATCAAGTGGTCAACTGGATAAAAAAACATAAAGATAACAAATAATTTAAAAGTGCTTTGTCGCTATTTGAAAACTCAGAAAATATGTCCTTATTTTAGTCTTTTAGAGCACTAACCATAATTTTGATGCCAATAAGACCCTCTCATATATGTAATTTCTAAAGGAAATGCTCTAGGTATTACAGTTTTGATTACATCAAGATGATGTCAGGCGTTCCACACTTTTGTAATAAATATAGAATGTTAGCAATCTAGTTGTTAATTAGGATACTGTTGAGAGGCAGAGGCCAGGGGCACGGACTCTGAAAATTGAAGGCAGGTAGGAGGGTGCAAAGGCAACAATTTAACCACACTGAGCAGGCAGGAAGGGCCGTGGAAGCACAACAGACTATGGAGGGCAGTGGAAAGGGGGGCAGGGGCAACAAACCAACAATACAGGACTTGCAAGAGAGGCTGTTGGAGGGAAGATCTATTACGGGTCAAGGAAGCTAGGGGCGGTCCCCAGATCCCCGGGAGCCACCACAGAACTGAGCAGGAGAGTGAGTCAGGGACAAAAGGGGCACCTTAATTTGAGCCGGGGTGCCTAGGAACGCTTGCTCCAAAAATGAAGAAAACAGACATATGAGACATGGAATTGGAGGCAGAATACAATGGCAGTTTAATGAGAAGATGCAACTTCAAAGAAACCGCAGAATAGAGACATAAAGTACAAAATACAGAATCCAGATAATCATACAGCTGTCATAATATTCTCTGTATCTCAATTAATGTACTGACAGAGAGAGAGAGAAAACACATATATAAATGCATCATGAGAAACAAGTTACACCAAGGAAAATGTTACCTAGGAACACTCACGTTTACTCTTAGAGCAAGCATTCCTGCAATTACAATACAAAATCTTTTAAATGCAAAAGTAAAGAGAACAATGGTTAAACATAACATGACATTTCATATAGGTAAAATAGAATAAGATACTTCAAGCAAAGCAGAGCAAGACATTTTAAGCAAAGGAAGACAAGAGCTCCCAGCTCTTGGGGAACACCTGCACTGCCTGTTAACCTACATACAGACGGCGAGGTAGTCCGTCGATATCTGTGGGTGCTCCCTTTTTATATCATTTTGTGGGCTCCTTTGCACGCTACATCTACCTACGTATGCTACCCAAAAGCTTCGTCTGCAGATTTTACCAGACATTTCGTCATTTACCCACTTAATGCTGACAATGGACTGGGTGAAAAGGTCAGTCTCTCAGGCCAATCGCTTATCGTAAGTTCCATAGAGCAAGCAGAAAATAATGGGTATTGTACGGGAATTCAATATATTCATGTATAAAATCTCCTCAGTTCTCCTAACTTGACGCTCTGCGGTTGCCACTTCCTTAAAAGCGGGAAACCTGCCCAGGAAGCAAGTACCAGTCCAGGATGCAGCCTACTGTATGTCGACAGCTTCAGGGGGATGTTGAACTTTGATACCGAGCACGGAGCACTCGGGTAGGGTGGGGGCTACTAGTTTGGATCAGAAGGCCTCGCAGACCTGCCTTCAGACTGCTATACACTAAAATTGCAGAGCTATGGTCAATTTAACAAAGAGGCCTACATATTGAACAGAAGGGCCTACACAGGGGTTTTATGCTGGCTGAGTGGTAAGGATGTCTCAGGATAATTATATAGCAACACAGGACCCGCTGGTCAATTTAATACGGCCTACAAATGCAGCTGGCAGGGCAAGGACAAGGGTCTCATACTTCAGGTGTGGACAGAACGGGCCAGGGGCCCCCTGTGATACAAAATCTACCCTCCTTCAAGGCTGTGGCAATGTAATAGACCATTGTGGGCAGAAGGAAGAGGCAATGGTAGTACAACCATACATGCCAACAGACCCGATTCAGCCAGGAAACGTCCAATGTTTTTAAGCTCAAATGGGCTTTATTTGATCTGTCTCCTGTCTACAATATCCTCTTTTTCAATGTAACTCAAAGGGGAAAATCAATACCCCAGTTTTTTTTCAAAATCTCCCTCTTACCAAGTTCAAAATGTTCGCAAGTATGGTACATTGGATCATGGAAGGAAATGGGATAGGGACATGGACTTGGATAACAGAGGACAGGAGGGACATGGAGAGGTGCACCAAACTGACCCTGCAGGGCAGGCATCAGGGTTTGCAGCAGCACAATACACCACACAGGGCATGCAGGACGGGAGTGCAGCACAACAATCCATAGAAAGCAAGAGGGAGGGGACAGGACCATGCACATGGACAACAGAGAACAGAGGGGCAAGAGGCAATGGTAGCTAGCTGACCATAATGGACAGACAGGAGAGAAAGCTGCAGCATAACAGACCATAAAGGGCAGGAGGGACGGATCAGGGGCATTACAATGGAACAGACAAGCCAGGAGGGAGGGAGTAGGGCTGGGGGCAAGGGGGCAGGGCAGGAGCAGCAAGATAGCCATGGAGGTCAGGCAGGATGGGCACTAGAAGCAAGACACACCATGAAGAGCAACAGTGAGACTGTGATGGCATACACACAGACCATGGAGGGAAGGTGGGAGGGGGTCAGGGGCAGCTAACTGACCACACAGGGAAGGTGGGAGGGGCCATGGCAGCACAGAAGACCATGCATGGCAAGTGGGAGGGTTAGTGGCAGCACAATGGCTATGATGGGCAAGAAGGAGGGTGGAGGGGCATGCACAAAGGACAATGGAGGATAGAAGGGAGGGTCAGGACCTGTGCACAGACAAGAAAGTTCAGGGGAAGGGACCTCACAACAGACCACACGGGGCAGGCAGGAGGAGCAGTTGCAGCACAACAGACCAGGGAGGGCAGAAGGGTGTGGCAGTACAATGGACCATGTAGGACAGGAGGAAGAGGATAGGGGCATGGCATGTGGACAGGCAGGGTGGAGGTGGCAGGGACAGGTTACAGTCATCTGACAATGCTAGGCAGGTGGGAGGGGAGTGGAAGCTCAACAGAACACTCAGAGTAGATAGGAGTGGCAGGTCCATGGGACATGGTGGGCAAGAAGGATGGAGCAGGGGCATGCACAAAGACATCGGAGGGCAGGGGGGAGGAGAATAGGGGCAGCAAGCTAAGCACAGAGTTTAAGCAGGAGGTCAATGATGGGGCATAGAATTGGGCAATGGAGGGCAGGAGGAGTGGACTGGTACATCATACTAAATTGAGGGCAGTGGCAGCACATCAGACCATGCATGGCAGGAGGGAGGAGGCTAGTCCATGGATTCACACAACAGAGGATAGGGAGGAGGGGGATGGGGCAGCAAGCTAACTGTTCAGAGAAGGCGGGTATTAGGAACTTTATTGTTTTTAAAACGTGTGTCTGTGCGAACTACTTAAAATATGACCACGTATGCAGCATAATCTCACTTTTATTCAGGAAGAAGAGGACGTTTGTGACTGTGACTCCGGGCTCACTTGGCAGAAACACCCCCTGACCCTCCACCCCCTATCGCAAAATGTAATGCCCGTGAAAAGGGTAGGTGAACACAGTGTTATATAGAACATAGTCCCGAGAGCACGATTGAAAATGAAAACTAGATATAGTGTATGGTATGAACTATGCACCAAAAAGTGTGATATAAGATGAACCGGGCGTGAAATATAATATGCAATACATTGTGCGCAATGACAGATTCATTGGAGAGCGCGAGATAGCACAGGCACTAGCGCGTGCTAAGCGATATGCGCCTTGGAGTGTAATATGCACAGGGCAGTGTTGTGTAACCTAACTAGTCTCTAAAGTTGTAATATAAAATATGTGCTGGCGAGTGTAACGTTGCATATGCACTGTGACAAAGATATGGATCCCAGATTGTAATATGTATGGCATAGCACTGTGCGTTATAACATAGGCATCGAGAAAGGCACGTTAGATGGGGCAATATAACCCGTGCGAAGACAAGTGTGGCATGACATATTCACGGGGTGGTGTTACAGTGCACATGTGCTAGAGAGTGTCATAGCATATGCACTAGCTAGTGGAATACAACACAGAGGTGTGTGGCACTCGGCAGGCAATGGTGGGTGTAACACAGCATTGGGCTCTGTCAGGAGCACGCTGTGACTCTCAAGTGATGTTCGTCCCCTTTCCAGAGAGTAAAATAAAAAGTATTACACATCCGGCAGTGGATGTGTGTTTTATTAACCGTGAGGGGGGTTTCTTGCATAGTTTTGGTCGAATTTTTGTCGAATCCCCTTTGAATGGCTTGGTGTGCATGTGTATTAAATGTGCCCGTCAATAGCTACCCATGGTTGTATAAATAAACGACAAGGGTGTCTACCAGGATTAGGCACGGTAGGGCATCAGACATGTCAGAGCTTCACTAGTGGTGTAAATACATTCCACGTGGATTCATTGCATGCATAGTCGCCTTTTAATGAATATCACGCAAATCGTCATGGTGATAGGTACGTACGGTTTGTCCAGCATGTCCTAGGTGTGTCTATAAATATATATTTTTTTAAAATAATAAAAAA
Source organism: Triturus cristatus (assembly GCF_964204655.1). NCBI lineage: Eukaryota > Metazoa > Chordata > Amphibia > Caudata > Salamandridae > Triturus > Triturus cristatus. Next base: position 967,758,653 of record NC_140588.1, read on the forward strand.
CAGTGGCCGGCCCTGGGGATAGGGGTCAAAAAAATATAATTAGGAGACTGGCCCTGGGGGATGGGGTCATCAGGGCCAATAAATTAGAATAAGAAGGGGAACCAAACAGCCCCCCTTCTTAAAAAACTAAAATAAATAAAAGACTGGCATTGTGCCGGAGGCCATGCCCCCTCCGTGCAGCACTCTGCAAACGCGCCCCCAACAGGCATCTCCAGTATGCGCCAGGGAGCTGCGCTGCAGCCAGGTGTTCTGAGGCCAAGCCCCTTTTTACACCTCTCTGCAACGCAGCTCTGTGGCGCTTACTGGAGGTACCTAGTGGTCTAGTTTGACCCTAGGGACCCTTAGGATTCAGGGGGACTTAATCTCTCAACTTAGAACAGCCACAGGGCGTGTTTACACAGTGGTGAAGGGAGGGGACGGGGCCTGAGGTGATGTGTGCAAACACGCACTATGGCATGTTTTAAATTGGGGATATAATTTCCCTTCAATACTGAGGGCCCCTGGGGGCTAACTAGCCCACCAAGTGCTTCCAGTAAGCGCCACTGAGCTGCATTGCAGAGAGGTGGTCCAGGCCGTGCCACTTTTTACACCTCTCTGCAACGCAGCTCTGTGGCACTTACTGGAGGTACCTAGTGGGCTAGTTGGACCCTAGGGACCCTCAGGATTCAAATGAACTTAATCTCCCAACTAAAAATGGACACAGGGCGTGTTTACACAGTGGTGAAGGGAGGGGACGGGGCCTGAGTTAACGTGTGCAAAAACGCCCTGTGGCCTGTTTTAAGAGGTAGTTTTAATCCCCATGCCCTATTATACACTAGGGGCTTACAGAGGAGGTCATGCTAATCACAGGGGGACCCCAACGCATAATGTTCCCTAGTGTATGTAGGTGTTTTCACTGTATTCTAAGTGTCTTTTAACATAGCACTGGCTCTAGGACTGGTTAGTCAGACTCAGTTACCACCAGTATCCGTCTGAAAAAGTTGAGGGTACAGGATGATTTTGCAACAAGGCTTCTTTCTGCTCTTCTTTTTGTTCTTTCTGCACGTTATCCTTCTTCCTGCACTTATCTTCGTATTTGAGGACTTCTGTTGCTTCTTTCTGCACTTCTTTTGTTTCTTTCTGTGCATTTTTTCCTCTTTCTTCACATGTCCTATCTCTGTAGGCATAGTTAGAAATTAGCATTTAAAAAACCTTTGAAATTCACAGAAAAAAACATAGGTTTCAGGCACGTTATAGTTAGGAATTAGCATTTAAAAAACCTCAGAAATTCACTGAAAAAACCATAGGTTTCAGGGGTGTTATAGTTAGCTGGACTTTTCACTTGTACAAAACCATTGAAATTCCCCCGTTATAGTTAGTTCAGCTAACTATAACTCGCGCGCCCGCAATGCACTGCTGATGACGTCACATATTACATCACTCATGACATGGTCAGTGACATCACTCATGACATCACTGATGACATCTCAAATGACATCACTGATGACATCACTGATGACATCATCCTTGTGATAGAGTGGCAGACCTCCTCTCACCCTAATATAACCTTTGATACACACATTCAAAAATAGAGACTAAAATTTTCAAAACAATGGACATACCAATACCAGTTACAACAACCTCTTCAGTAATTCTAAGATCCACATACACATCCACTCATTCACCAACAGTCCTATACAGTCACTCATACATGTACTCACTCATCATATGTACTCATACACCTATACATCCTGTTACACAATGCCACTCATCCATAGAGTTACTCACACACATAGTCACTCATGCTAATAAAGAATCAAACATACATTTACTTGCATATACAGTTATACACACACCTCCATACTTACTTCTACGGAAACTTACACATACTTAGTCTTTTAAACAATCACTTATAGAAACACATACTTATTCATACAGGAACTCTTTCAATCTCTCACTCTCACATATACTCACATATATACACCAATAGTCACATATACTAGTTTAAAACATATGTAGTTACTCATAAAGACACTATTGAGACAGTCATTCACTCACTAACACACCCATACACACACTCATCCACCCATACAGTCCTGCACACATGCTGTGTTCAACACATACAAACAGTGAGTCACTCATTCATGCACCTATGCACTACGTAATACCCCCCACCGAACCATGCAGACACTCAGACTGATACTCAAAAAACCAACTAATAACCTATATAGACACCCATGTAGCTACTCACCAACCCATGCAGCCACTTATACACAAAGTGAGAGACTGATACAGATATTTACATATTTAAACATTACTCACTAAGCCATGTATTCACTATGATACACTTAATCAGTCAGTTACACAATCAATTTTTCAAAAACAAATCATCCATTTAGACACTTATATACCCATTTATTCTTCCATCGACCTTGAGATATACATATATAAAACATATTTAATTTTCAGAAAAACACACATTCACTGGATGATGTCATCAGTGATGTCATCAGTGATGTCATTTGAGATGTCATCAGTGATGTCATGAGTGATGTCACTGACCATGTCATGAGTGATGTAATATGTGACGTCATCAGCAGTGCATTGCGGGCGCGCGAGTTATAGTTAGCTGAACTAACTATAACGGGGGAATTTCAATGGTTTTGTACAAGTGAAAAGTCCAGCTAACTATAACACCCCTGAAACCTATGGTTTTTTCAGTGAATTTCTGAGGTTTTTTAAATGCTAATTCCTAACTATAACGTGCCTGAAACCTATGTTTTTTTCTGTGAATATATATATATATATATATATATAAGGTGTGATCAAGGGCACAGGGTGCTCGAAACGCGTCGCAGAGGGAGACAATAAACAGCATTTACTGCCTTACCTGTTTGGGTCCGTCTCTCTCTGTTCGCCGAAAGGAAGTACGAGGAGTCTGGAAGAAGATATATATATATATTACCTACTGGCGGTCGCCAGTAGGTAGTTATAGTTAGGACCACGTTTCCATAGGAAATCCTCAACATTCTATTTTGAATAACTTTGGCGCCGGTTGACGAATCCTCGCAAATTTTTCAAAATAGGTGGGGCGCTATGCTCCGCTCCTACCCTGAAAGTCTCGGGGGGATTCGTCAAGCGGGGGCTGAGATAAAAGGGGGGTCCCAAAACGCGTTTTTCCCATGCATTTTTCCATAGGACCTTTAGACACAGCTACAGCCCGAACGGCTGAACAGAATTACTTGAAATTTGGCAGAGAGGTAGTCCTCAGGTCAAGGAAGTGCCTTTTGTTGGTTTGGTGTAAATCTGTTCAGTAGATTCTGAGAAAATAGCCTTTAAATCAATATATATATCTGAGCCAGCTTACGGTGCGCTTACGGTACGCTTACCGTACGCGTACGGTGACGTGCGCGAGCGCGATTCTGATTGGCTGTTACATCTAAGTAAACATTCGAATCGGTCGAAACCAGGAAGCGGCGGCCGCCATTTTCTCTCTCGCACTGTGAGGGAGGGGCTGTAAACAAAGGCAAAAAACATATAAAGGGGCTGTTTAGACAGCGCCCATGCACATAGCCATGTTAGTTGAGTCCTCAAAGATCCCCCAAGGCCAAAAACGGTAAATTTTTATTTTGTGAAAATTTTGCCGATTACGCTTACCGTACGCGTACCGTGCGCTTACGCTAAAAAATATTTTTTTTAAAAACACACTCTCTGTGCATGGCATATTATTTTCATCACTTACAAATTAAATTTAACAGATTACCTATCACAAGGAAGCGCATAATATGTCCTCCATGTGCGCACGGTGCGTAACGTGCCCACCTTGCGTGTACGGCACTAACTGCGTAAAGTGGGCGCACGGAACGAACTGCGTTAAGTGGTTGCGCACGCCACGAATGGTGTAAAGTAACTTAGCATTTAAAAAACCGTACAAATTCACTGAAAAAACCATAGGTTTCACACACGTTATAGTTAGGAATTAGCATTTAAAAAACCTTGCTAATTCACTGAAAAAACCATAGGTTTCACACATGTTATAGTTAGCTGGAAATTTTACTGATAAAAAACCAATGAAATTCCCCCGTTATAGTTACTGTAGGCAACTATAACTCACGCGACCGTAATCCCCTGCTGATGACATATGTGTCTTTATGAAAAAAAAAAATTTGTAATATATGTATAGCTAAAATTTAATGGAAGAAGACATGGGCAAATAAGTGTCTAAATACAGTATTAGCATCAGCAGAGGATTGCGGTCGCGTGAGTTATAGTTGTCTACAGTAACTATAACGGGGGAATTTCATTGGTTTTTTATCAGTAAAATTTCCAGCTAACTATAACATGTGTGAAACCTATGGTTTTTTCAGTGAATATATATATATATATATATATATAACAATCGTACAGAAAAGGAAGAAATTGCCAAACAAAGAAAAGAAATCGAGGACAGGATTAAGGTACAACAAGAAAAAATCAAACTGAGGAAATTACGAAAATTCGTAAGAGATAAAGAGGACTATGAGCTGGGGCAGATCTTTACTTTTGCCCGCCGCTATGATGGTGCGCGGAAGAGACGATCGGATAAATTGGCTACCACCACGCGTGAAATACCTAATAGTGGCGAACAATGCACGACAATAGAATCCGATACAGGTGATTCTGCTTCCCTGACCAGTGGAAGCGGCAATGAAGGCGATGAAATGATCCGAGGCAGTCTCATGTCCGGCATATTACAACCTGGTGAGGAGCTGAATTTTTTAGCCGAGGACCGCCGTCAAACCCTGAGGCCGCGGAATCCACAAGTATCTGCAGGGCAAAACAAAACAAAAAACGCACTGCCAGAAGGAAGGCCCGCCGCGCAAAGAGGCAGGAAACCACAATGGCGGCGACGTTAGATGAGGACCATACCAACAAAAACACCGTAGTGAATCTATCCAAGATCGTGCTCACCTCCAAAGAGGAGAATATCCTTTCCTTGGGCCTCTCATATTGCGCTGGCAATAATTTCAACTACTGCAAAACCAGAGCAGATTTATTCAATTTTACAAGGAAGTTGAAATTAAAAAAGTTTTTTACCATCAAATCTGGCAGTAAAACGAACATGGGCCCTAAGGACACCAGTGCAATTCCCAATGACTACAACTTGGAATCTGCAGATGCTCAGTTACTTCTTACTCTGGCGGATCTGACCAGAACGAATCAGGATTCCCCCAGCCAGACAGTCGACATACGGCCCTCTCAAGACAGACTTACTTCAATCATTGGCACAGAACCTTGTGCAGGGCTAAGCCCCTTTAGAGGCAAATCCAATTTCATCCCTATGATGCCCAAGGACGCGATCGACATCTTTCAAGAGATGGTAACCAATGACCTAAAGCATCTCTATCGGGTCACTAGTTCCAACAGCAGGAAAACAAAACAACGAGATCTAGAATATAAGAACTTGATCCGCAAATTGAATAGTAACCCTGGCCTCATAATTTGCATGTCCGACAAGGGGGGCAATGTGGTCATCTGGCCCAAGGAGGAATACAGGCTTGAAGCAAAAAGGCAGCTTTCAGACATTGAGTGCTATGAGAAAATCAGCCTGAAAATGTACAACACTTCTAAGGAATCCCTTAAGAAAATGTTACATGCCTATAAAAGGCAGGGATTAATTTCTAGCCAAGAATTCGAGTTTTTGTTCAATGAATTTCCGATCATCCCAACGCTCCGCCTGATACCAAAAATCCACAAAGGCGTGAGACCAGTACCTGGCAGACCAATCATTTCGTCTATTGGGAGCATCAGTGAAAACGCCAGTAAGTATGTGGACTATTTTTTACATCTAATACAAAACGGTTGGGCACCGGAGGGTCCGAGGGAACAAGTTTAGAGACCGCACAGGATTAATTCCCCCATACAAGTACATATAACACAAAAGAAATCCTGGGGTCTAATAGTAAAGAGAGAAAGGTGGTGTGTATGGTGAGGAGGTAAAACCTAATGTACGTAGTGGAGAAAGCTCCAAGACCATGGTCATCCAATCACCGTGGGTAACTAACCCCATCACATGGGATTTTCATCCCAAAGAAAATCTCAAGATCTCAAGGGGCGGCAGCGCCCTTGTATGAGACGTGAGTGCTTTGTGCTATGATTATTATGCACTAGGAAAGAGGAATAAATCCACAAATGAGCCTGAAGTGAGTGGGGATCGCAGTGCTGATAGTAGTGAAAAAACAAGGGAAGTGTATTAAAACTAATGACGGGACGGCCAGAGGACTTCTGTGAAACAATGCCGTACCGATATTAGATTAAAAAAGAGTAGGGGCAACACTAATCTGGTTTGATCAATGAGGCAACGTGAGGGAATGTGGTCGACATGTTTCAGCCATAGCGCCTATCTAGGCTAGGCTTTCATCAGGACCTCAAAGCTACTGCAAGGAAAAAACAACAACGTGACAAAGGATATAGGGCACCCTCAGCTTGATTGTAGAGTGCAAATCTCCTCAAAAGTACAAACAACACCTGGATAACAAAAGAAAGGGAGACAGTGTAAAAATTGTATTGGAACTCATATGCTCAGTCATGACTAATATGAAAATTATAAACTTGAAGCATGGTCCAACTCACCCGTACATACTGGGTGGTAGGAGGACCTCCACCTGGCAACCGCTCAGGAAGGAACACCGCTCTAAAAGAAAAAATGTAAGGCTGCTGAGGGGACTTACATAACAAGAGCAAGTGTGGAAAAAGTGGGAAGATCTGCTGAAAAACAAGGGAGAACTGCCGGAGGCAGAGTCTGCACAAGGAACTGACCTCGGGAAGGTCATCGTGAAAATTAAAACGTGGCTAAATGCAGGGCAGATAGACAGAATGAGTGGAATAATGCAAGTCCGTTCAGTGGCGAACCAAAGTGGAGGTAAAAAAGGCACTGCTCGAGGGTAGACGCTTTCAGAATCAGGCGATCAAGTGAAACCCAGCGAGCGAAAAAGCCTACCTATCCGTCGGGGAACCGGGCTGGAATGAGCCTGCAGCCGGAGGTCCCGTGTGGTTGGACGGGGCCGAAAGAAAAAAGAAACTGCCGGCGGATGGATGGCCAATCGCGCGGCAGGTACTGTGTGCATGCAATGGTGGGAGCCAATGCGAAGCGTTGTCTCAACTGGCTGGCGGTAACCAGGGAGATGGGAATGACAGGGCAAGGATGACGCTGTCAAAATCTCGCTGGCTCGAGCGTCATGATGAGTCAGGGGGATGACGCGGGAGCATGAAAGAATGCGGAAGCCGCCGTCAGACTAGAAGGAAGGCTGTCAAGGCACATGTTGCTCTTGAATGTGCGAAGCATCATGGAGAGTAAGGGCAGATGTGTAAAACACCTAATTCCACGAGGGTGGTGGAGGTCCGGGGGTGGCCCGGTAAGAGAACAAAATATACAAGTGTATATAGACAACGGCCAGAGGTGATAGGGCCAATGTGTACAGCGGGTAGGTATGGCAGTGATGTGGTGCGGGCTGGATCAAAAGTGCCCATCACAAAAATGTGACACATGACTCAATAGGGACAGGCTGAGTGTGTTCATAACGATAGCCAAGGGATATCGTCGTTCAGACCCCGAACATGTGTTTGTAGTTTATACACCCACCTCTGTTCCCGTTTGAAAAGAAAAGCGGAGCTGTCTGTAAGGTGTGGTGGTATGTGGGGTTTGTCTATGACAGTCCAATGTAAGTCATCGGGAGCATGTTTAACCTCCAAAAAGTGGTTTGTAAGTTTGGTGGAGGAGCGGCCACACCGTATCGTGCTCTTGTGTTCCAAGATACGGGTTTTGATGCGGCGGGTGGTCATGCCAATATATCTCAGCTCACAAGGGCAGGTGATCAAATAAATCAGATGAGAGCTATTGCAGTTCGTGTGGCTCCTCAGAGTCCAAGGTCGGCCAGTGCCAATTTCAATTTCCTTGGTCACGGAGGTAAGACTGCATGCAGCACAAGAACCGCAGGGGTAATGGCCCACAACTGGAGGCAGACCCCACAGGGTGGGTTGGGTGCATCTCTGGTTGGTACGTGGGCGGGTATGTACCAATTGGTCCCTGATATTGCTGCTGCGTTTAAACGCAAAGAGGGGTTTAGGTAGAACACCCTCACCTATATTGAGAATCTTCCAATTGGTTAGAATGATTTTTTTCAATTTATTGGAAAATTGGCAATAGGTGTGAACACAAGTGAGTCTGTTTCCGGATGACTTCGGAATCTTGGGTTCTAACAGAGCCTCTCGGTTATTGTTAGCTGCTCGTTTGGAAGCCATGCGGATAAGATGTTTAGGATAGTCTCTGGCCTTTAATTGTTTGGAGAGATTGTTGGCGTGTTCCTTGTATTTGTAAATAGAGGAACAGTTTCGTTTTAGGCGCAGGAATTGGCCAAAGGGCAGATTATCACGCAGAGCTCGTGGGTGAAAGCTATCATATTTTAAAAGAGCATTCACTGCCATAGGTTTTCTGTATAGCTCAGTGCCCAAACGCCCATCTGTGGGGGTGATGAGAATGTCGAGAAATGGTAATTGAGTCTTAGAGTACTCGCAAGTGAATTTCAGAAAGGGATCGTAGTTGTTGAGCCAATCTTTAAAAGCCAAGAGAGAGGAAAGAGATCCCTGCCACAGTACAAACACATCATCTATATACCTCTTCCATATCGTGATGTGATCCCTATATGGATTGGTGGTACTGAGGACATGTTGTTCTTCAAAAACATGGACGTACAGGTTCGCCAGGCTGGGAGCAAAAATGCTCCCCATTGAAGTACCAGATACTTGCAAGAATAGCTGGTCCTCGAATTGAAAGAAGTTCTCTTTCATTGCAAGTCTGGCACATGACATGATGAAAGAGACAGGAGTGATGGAGTCGGGAGGATCTGCAAGCAGGATTGTTTCAATGACTGCTAAAGTTTCATCCTGCGGAATACATGTGTATAACGACTCCACATCAAATGATACAAGAAAATCGGTAGTGCAATCAAAGGACAAATCCCTGAGGAGGATGAGGATATCCTTGGTATCTTTGAGGTAGGTGGGCATCTTCGACACAAAGGGGCGAAGGAAATGGTCAGTAAATGCCGAAAGGGGTTCCAATAAGGACCCCAGGCCTGAGATTATAGGGCGGCCAGGTGGAGGGTGCACATTCTTGTGTACCTTGGGTAAGATGTAGAAGTACGGTATAGTAGCAGTGGAGTTGACCAAATATTGTGCTTCATTGGAAGTAATCCAGCCGTTGGCACTGGCTTCATTAACTAAGATCCGGATGGTCTGGAGGAGACGTGTGGTGGGATCTTCGGCAAGGGGTTGATAGAAATTGGTGTTACCCAACTGTCTCAAGCATTCCGAGCGGTAGGCAGTGGTGTCCATCAACACAGTAGCGCCGCCCTTGTCGGCAGGTTTGATCATTATGGAGTCATCAGAGGTAAGGGAGTGCAACGCCAGGCGCTCTGATTTAGTGAGGTTCTGATATTGGCGATTAGTAGAGCCGCTGAAGGAAGCTATCTGAGATGTCACTGCTTTCTCGAAGGTCAGAACCTGAGGTGGAACTTGGCTAGGCAAGGGATTAAAAGAGGATTTGATGCGTAAGCCCGTGTTCAAGTCATGGTCGCTCGGAGAGCTGAGTGATTCTGCTCTGAAGAAGAAATTTAGGCGAATTTTCCTAAAAAATTGGGCGAGTTCCTGATGGATGGAGAACATGTATTTTTTACAGCCATTAGTCCGAGCCTTACCAACGTACATTAAGGATACTGGCGATTTTATCAGGAAACTAGCTCAAATTGAATGGCATGAGGATTTCTTATTGGTCACTCTTGACATAGAGTCCCTGTATACTAGTATAGAACACAATACAGGGATTGCCGCCACTAAACACTATCTGGACTGCAGACCAATCAAGTTTTATAATCATAACAATATGCTTTTAGAACTTATCCACTGGGCATTGCATAACAACTATTTCATGTTTGAAAATGAACTGTATTCTCAAAAGAGGGGAGTTGCCATGGGAGCTTGCTTTTCCCCCAGTTATGCCTGCTTGCATGTTGGCTGGTGGGAGGAGCAGGTTCTCATGGGAACCCATGCTAATGTGTTTGGATCTAAAATTGCAGAGTGGTATAGATACATTGATGATGTTTTTATGGTTTGGAGAGGCGATCGTGAAAGTGTGATTGATTTTATTGGGGTTTTAAATGATAACGCTTTTAATCTCAAATTCACTTTTAAGATAGACAACACATCAGTTGAATTTTTAGATACTACTGGCACGATTGTTGATAACCATATAGAAACATGTCTGTATAGGAAACCCACTGCTGGCAATTCCATCCTACACGCCAGCAGTGCCCATCCATCACACCTCATAAAAAGTATCCCTTATGGGGAACTCCTCCGTATTAAACGAATATGCAGTATACCGGAGGAGAGGGTACGATGTTCAGAAGAAGCAATGAACAGGATGAGGCAAAGAGGTTACTCTGAGGGGACCCTCAGGGAAGCTTACAGAAAAGTTGAATCCACTCCCAGAAACTCACTACTCATAGACAAATCAGTTAATATGAGTGAACAAAGTACTGTGGGCACATTTGAAAATACAAATTCAAATGTACCACGCCTGATCACAACATTTAATAAACAACACAGCAAGATCAGAGCCATGGTGAATAAAAACTGGCCAATCGTACTGACTGATGGTGTACTGGCCCCCATGTTACCTTCAAAACCTGTGTTGACATTTAGAAGGGCCAGAACCATGAGAGAGGAGCTTATGAGACCCAACAACCAAACCCCGACCAACAGTTCATGGCTAAAACCTAGAAGAGGTTTTTTCAAATGCACCAGTTGTAGAGCTTGTAAATTCGGTCAGAACACCAGTCAGTACTCAGTTCCGTTCAGTGATAACCCTAGACAAATTAAGGGTCACTTCACTTGTAGATCTGAATTTGTGGTGTATGTCCTTTCTTGCACATGTGGCTTGAATTACATCGGGAGCACCAAGCTACAGGCCCATGTAAGAATTTTACAGCATCTAAGGGCAATCGTAAATAATGATTCCAGCTACCCCGTAGCTAGGCATTTCAGAAAACATCATAATAATGATCTTAGTTGCCTGAAATATTTCATTGTTGATGGTGTCCCCGCACAGCGAAGAGGGGGCAACAGAGAAAAAGCCCTTAGACAACTCGAAACTAAATACATACTCGAGTTTGATAGTAAAGCACCTATGGGCCTCAACACCAATGAAGATCTACACAATTTTATCTGATTACTGGCAGACCGTAGGTTTTCACTCTTGTGCTCTCCCACATTTTAAAATCAGTTTTTATCTTTCTTGATTGTTTCATGCAGTACATATAGTATCAATTTCCCATATCCGTAGACATCCTACTGTTTGACTGACCTTGTTAACCTTACCTGTATCCTCACTAATTATATGAATATCAGTTTTCTAATGCACTTGGAGTAGAACTGTTACCCAGTCGTTTGGACTAATTTGCACCTTTTATACTTTCCCCTACTTTTGTCTTTCTAATTTTAAAGGAGTGAGGCGCCAGACAACAAAGCAATGAACACTAAACGCTCTCTCCGCATAACGATATGCAAACATGAGGACACTGTCATCCGAGTTTCCTTCCCCATCTGGGTATTACACCAACAAGTTACAAGCAGCTTCGGGGACCCTTATCAACTTGGGACTCATGTTTGTTTAAATTTATGTTCGTGGTTGACATTATGTATCTGCCACGACAGAATTTCATTTAGGAGATTAGTATTTTGGAGTGTTTCTCTTATCTACCTCCTCGCTGGATTCCCGCTGGATTTTTATCATTATTTCACTAGTTTTGCACTTTACTCACTTTTAGATTGGTTTTAGGATCGTTAACATTGGCTATTGATTTTAACAGCTATTTTTGGTCGCTCACTTAGATTTTATCATCGGATATTCCTCTAAACAAATGTTGATGGGTGGTAATGAATTCTGATTGTGCAATATTTAAGGACAGTATCTATGGTCTCCATATGCATTAATATGCATCTATTTGCAGTTTGCACTACCTTTGCGTATTTTGCACATTTGCATTTTGTTGCACATTGACAGTACCTCTTTGCACTTTAGATATGAAATCTTGCACCTATTATTGCGTATTTGCACAACGTAGCACTGTCCCTTTAACCTATGTAGAATAACTTGTAGTTATAAGGTTGTGATATCGCTATCAACATAAAAGAGCAGTTTGAATCAGGTTCACCGATTTGCATTACTATTTAACGTTTCCGACCCACGCTGGTTCATTTGCCAATGTATTTGTATTTGTTACATGTTTTCCATCACTGTATAACAAACTTAGAAACCAATGTAGTATTTTTTCCATGTCCATGGACACAAGTATCACGAGATGTTAGAGTGCTCTTGAAGTATAAAAGCATAATGTTTCAGCAGTTACTTCATGTGATCAAGGCCATCTGGTGGCCGAAACGCGTAATGGCGTGCTGTGTGGGTGCTGAACAACATTAAATACCTTTGAAGCACGATCTGGTGTCCGTGTGCTTCTTCCTCGCCGGCTGGAGGTGGGAGATAGCTGTTTGGATTCTTATACCAATCATCCGGTAGTGGGTCTGCTACCGTTCACGGATCCCCTCGAAGAGCGTGGGCCGCCGTTTTCAGCCGCTTCATGTAATGTATTCCTGGTAAGGAACAACGCGGTGGCTCCCCCGTACGGACTACATATCCCAGAGTGCCCATGGTGAAGTCTTGCCGGATGCGATTCTCCGACGCATTTGTTGGTTATTCCAGGCAGTCTCCCTGAACTTGGGCCAGAAGGATTTCAGACGCGTATGGGTTTCGAGGTAGTGCTTCAGTATTCATCCGATCCGGGCACATCTCCGGATCTTGACGAGTAAGTGACATCACCACCCCACAGGCATGTCAAGTAACGTCCAGCGGGATCGCGAGGCGGAGGCCGAGGAGCTTTTCAAAGATCTGATGGCAGCATCTGCAAAACCCTCAGATTCTGGCATTGGTCCGACTGCTAACCCAGACCTTAGAACACTACTTAAATCACTCGAAAAATGCCAACGGAGTGAAATGACAAAGTGGTGGGAGGAGATATCTTTAACTAAATATGTGGAAGCAGGTCGGATCCCACGAGGCTTGAGGATTATGCTGGCACCCAATTTCGACAACATCCACCCAGAAATGCTGGTGGAATGGGCGGATAACAACTTAAATGCGTCCATGAATGCAGTGAAAATCCTCATCAAATATGCCCGAATCGATCGTGATGCACTCATCAAACAGATAGAGGATATCAACGACCAACTTAACAATCGTACAGAAAAGGAAGAAATTGCCAAACAAAGAAAAGAAATCGAGGACAGGATTAAGGTACAACAAGAAAAAATCAAACTGAGGAAATTACGAAAATTCGTAAGAGATAAAGAGGACTATGAGCTGGGGCAGATCTTTACTTTTGCCCGCCGCTATGATGGTGCGCGGAAGAGACGATCGGATAAATTGGCTACCACCACGCGTGAAATACCTAATAGTGGCGAACAATGCACGACAATAGAATCCGATACAGGTGATTCTGCTTCCCTGACCAGTGGAAGCGGCAATGAAGGCGATGAAATGATCCGAGGCAGTCTCATGTCCGGCATATTACAACCTGGTGAGGAGCTGAATTTTTTAGCCGAGGACCGCCGTCAAACCCTGAGGCCGCGGAATCCACAAGTATCTGCAGGGCAAAACAAAACAAAAAACGCACTGCCAGAAGGAAGGCCCGCCGCGCAAAGAGGCAGGAAACCACAATGGCGGCGACGTTAGATGAGGACCATACCAACAAAAACACCGTAGTGAATCTATCCAAGATCGTGCTCACCTCCAAAGAGGAGAATATCCTTTCCTTGGGCCTCTCATATTGCGCTGGCAATAATTTCAACTACTGCAAAACCAGAGCAGATTTATTCAATTTTACAAGGAAGTTGAAATTAAAAAAGTTTTTTACCATCAAATCTGGCAGTAAAACGAACATGGGCCCTAAGGACACAGTGCAATTCCCAATGACTACAACTTGGAATCTGCAGATGCTCAGTTACTTCTTACTCTGGCGGATCTGACCAGAACGAATCAGGATTCCCCCAGCCAGACAGTCGACATACGGCCCTCTCAAGACAGACTTACTTCAATCATTGGCACAGAACCTTGTGCAGGGCTAAGCCCCTTTAGAGGCAAATCCAATTTCATCCCTATGATGCCCAAGGACGCGATCGACATCTTTCAAGAGATGGTAACCAATGACCTAAAGCATCTCTATCGGGTCACTAGTTCCAACAGCAGGAAAACAAAACAACGAGATCTAGAATATAAGAACTTGATCCGCAAATTGAATAGTAACCCTGGCCTCATAATTTGCATGTCCGACAAGGGGGGCAATGTGGTCATCTGGCCCAAGGAGGAATACAGGCTTGAAGCAAAAAGGCAGCTTTCAGACATTGAGTGCTATGAGAAAATCAGCCTGAAAATTTACAACACTTCTAAGGAATCCCTTAAGAAAATGTTACATGCCTATAAAAGGCAGGGATTAATTTCTAGCCAAGAATTCGAGTTTTTGTTCAATGAATTTCCGATCATCCCAACGCTCCGCCTGATACCAAAAATCCACAAAGGCGTGAGACCAGTACCTGGCAGACCAATCATTTTGTCTATTGGGAGCATCAGTGAAAACGCCAGTAAGTATGTGGACTATTTTTTACAGCCATTAGTCCGAGCCTTACCAACGTACATTAAGGATACTGGCGATTTTATCAGGAAACTAGCTCAAATTGAATGGCATGAGGATTTCTTATTGGTCACTCTTGACATAGAGTCCCTGTATACTAGTATAGAACACAATACAGGGATTGCCGCCACTAAACACTATCTGGACTGCAGACCAATCAAGTTTTATAATCATAACAATATGCTTTTAGAACTTATCCACTGGGCATTGCATAACAACTATTTCATGTTTGAAAATGAACTGTATTCTCAAAAGAGGGGAGTTGCCATGGGAGCTTGCTTTTCCCCCAGTTATGCCTGCTTGCATGTTGGCTGGTGGGAGGAGCAGGTTCTCATGGGAACCCATGCTAATGTGTTTGGATCTAAAATTGCAGAGTGGTATAGATACATTGATGATGTTTTTATGGTTTGGAGAGGCGATCGTGAAAGTGTGATTGATTTTATTGGGGTTTTAAATGATAACGCTTTTAATCTCAAATTCACTTTTAAGATAGACAAC
This sequence comes from Triturus cristatus, assembly GCF_964204655.1. Taxonomy (NCBI): domain Eukaryota; kingdom Metazoa; phylum Chordata; class Amphibia; order Caudata; family Salamandridae; genus Triturus; species Triturus cristatus. The sequence goes on from NC_140588.1 coordinate 967,773,910, forward strand.
ACATCAGTTGAACTTTTAGATACTACTGTCACGATTGTTGATAACCATGTAGAAACATGTCTGTATAGGAAACCCACTGCTGGCAATTCCATCCTACACGCCAGCAGTGCCCATCCATCACACCTCATAAAAAGTATCCCTTATGGGGAACTCCTCCGTATTAAACGAATATGCAGTATACCGGAGGAGAGGGTACGATGTTCAGAAGAAGCAATGAACAGGATGAGGCAAAGAGGTTACTCTGAGGGGACCCTCAGGGAAGCTTACAGAAAAGTTGAATCCACTCCCAGAAACTCACTACTCATAGACAAATCAGTTAATACGAGTGAACAAAGTACTGTGGGCACATTTGAAAATACAAATTCAAATGTACCACGCCTGATCACAACATTTAATAAACAACACAGCAAGATCAGAGCCATGGTGAATAAAAACTGGCCAATCGTACTGACTGATGGTGTACTGGCCCCCATGTTACCTTCAAAACCTGTGTTGACATTTAGAAGGGCCAGAACCATGAGAGAGGAGCTTATGAGACCCAACAACCAAACCCCGACCAACAGTTCATGGCTAAAACCTAGAAGAGGTTTTTTCAAATGCACCAGTTGTAGAGCTTGTAAATTCGGTCAGAACACCAGTCAGTACTCAGTTCCGTTCAGTGATAACCCTAGACAAATTAAGGGTCACTTCACTTGTAGATCTGAATTTGTGGTGTATGTCCTTTCTTGCACATGTGGCTTGAATTACATCGGGAGCACCAAGCTACAGGCCCATGTAAGAATTTTACAGCATCTAAGGGCAATCGTAAATAATGATTCCAGCTACCCCGTAGCTAGGCATTTCAGAAAACATCATAATAATGATCTTAGTTGCCTGAAATATTTCATTGTTGATGGTGTCCCCGCACAGCGAAGAGGGGGCAACAGAGAAAAAGCCCTTCGACAACTCGAAACTAAATACATACTCGAGTTTGATAGTAAAGCACCTATGGGCCTCAACACCAATGAAGATCTACACAATTTTATCTGATTACTGGCAGACCGTAGGTTTTCACTCTTGTGCTCTCCCACATTTTAAAATCAGTTTTTATCTTTCTTGATTGTTTCATGCAGTACATATAGTATCAATTTCCCATATCCGTAGACATCCGACTGTTTGACTGACCTTGTTAACCTTACCTGTATCCTCACTAATTATATGAATATCAGTTTTCTAATGCACTTGGAGTAGAACTGTTACCCAGTCGTTTAGACTAATTTGCACCTTTTATACTTTCCCCTACTTTTGTCTTTCTAATTTTAAAGGAGTGAGGCGCCAGACAACAAAGCAATGAACACTAAACGCTCTCTCCGCATAACGATATGCAAACATGAGGACACTGTCATCCGAGTTTCCTTCCCCATCTGGGTATTACACCAACAAGTTACAAGCAGCTTCGGGGACCCTTATCAACTTGGGACTCATGTTTGTTTAAATTTATGTTCGTGGTTGACATTATGTATCTGCCACGACAGAATTTCATTTAGGAGATTAGTATTTTGGAGTGTTTCTCTTATCTACCTCCTCGCTGGATTCCCGCTGGATTTTTATCATTATTTCACTAGTTTTGCACTTTACTCACTTTTAGATTGGTTTTAGGATCGTTAACATTGGCTATTGATTTTAACAGCTATTTTTGGTCGCTCACTTAGATTTTATCATCGGATATTCCTCTAAACAAATGTTGATGGGTGGTAATGAATTCTGATTGTGCAATATTTAAGGACAGTATCTATGGTCTCCATATGCATTAATATGCATCTATTTGCAGTTTGCACTACCTTTGCGTATTTTGCACATTTGCATTTTGTTGCACATTGACAGTACCTCTTTGCACTTTAGATATGAAATCTTGCACCTATTATTGCGTATTTGCACAACGTAGCACTGTCCCTTTAACCTATGTAGAATAACTTGTAGTTATAAGGTTGTGATATCGCTATCAACATAAAAGAGCAGTTTGAATCAGGTTCACCGATTTGCATTACTATTTAACGTTTCCGACCCACGCTGGTTCATTTGCCAATGTATTTGTATTTGTTACATGTTTTCCATCACTGTATAACAAACTTAGAAACCAATGTAGTATTTTTTCCATGTCCATGGACACAAGTATCACGAGATGTTAGAGTGCTCTTGAAGTATAAAAGCATAATGTTTCAGCAGTTACTTCATGTGATCAAGGCCATCTGGTGGCCGAAACGCGTAATGGCGTGCTGTGTGGGTGCTGAACAACATTAAATACCTTTGAAGCACGATCTGGTGTCCGTGTGCTTCTTCCTCGCCGGCTGGAGGTGGGAGATAGCTGTTTGGATTCATATATATATATATATATATATATATATATATATATATATATATATATATATATATATATATATATATATTCACCAAAGGACCCCCAAGGGTGAAAAAAACATTTATTTTTTTTACGAAAAAGCGCGGGGTACGCGCACCGTACGCGCACGGCACGCACAACGCATCGTGGGCGAAGCGCACCGAGCGCTCACAGCGTGCGCACGGTGCGCATACGGTGAAAAACCTGAAAAAAAACAAAATAATAATAAATACATAACTTAGCATTTTAAAAACCGTACAAATTCACTTAAAAAACCATAGGTTTCACAAACGTTATAGTTAGGAATTAGCATTTAAAAAACCTTGCAAATTCACTTCAAAAACCATAGGTTTCACACATGTTATCGTTAGCTGGACATTTCCCTCGTAAAAAAACAATGAAATTCCCCCGTTATAGTTAGTTCAGATAACTATAACTCGCGCGCCCGCAATCCACTGCTCATGACGTCACATATTACATCACTCATGACATGGTCAGTGGCATCACTCATTACATCACTGATGACATCATCCTTGTGATAGAGTGGCGGTCGCGCGAGTTATAGTTATCTGAACTAACTATAACGGGGGAATTTCATTGTGTTTTTATGAGGGAAATGTCCAGCTAACGATAACATGTGTGAAACCTATGGTTTTTGAAGTGAATTTGCAAGGTTTTTTAAATGCTAATTCCTAACTATAATGTGTGTGAAACCTATGGTTTTTTAAGTGAATTTGTACGGTTTTTAAAATGCTAGTTATGTATTTATTATTATTATTTTTTTTTCAGGTTTTTCACCGTATGCGCACCGTGCGCACGCTGTGAGCGCTCGGTGCGCTTCGCGCACCTAGCGCCCACGATGCGTTGTGCGTGCCGTGCGCGTACGGTGCGCGTACCTCGCACTTTTTCGTAAAAAAAATAAATGTTTTTTTCACCCTTGGGGGTCCTTTAGTGACCCCCTGACACAGGCTAGGGGGTCAGGGACTGTACACCCTGTCCCCTTTTCACGTTCTCCACCTTTGTTTTTCACTGCCTCAGACTGCGAGAGACAAAATGGCGGCCGACACTTCCTGATTTCGACCGATTCGAATGTTTACAGTCATGTAACCACCAATCAGAATTGAGCTCGCGCACGGCAGCGTGCGCGTACGGTAAGCTTACCGTACGCGTACGGAGCGCGCTTATAGACATATATATGCTTTTAAATGCTATTTTCTCAGGAACTACTGAACAGATTTACACCAGACCCGCAAAAGGCACATCCCTGACCTGAGGACTACCTCTCTGCCAAATTTCTAGTAATTCTGTTCAGCCATTCGGGCTGTAGCTTGGACTAAAGGTCCTATGGGAAAATGCATGGGGAAAACGCGTTTTGGGACCACCCCTTTTTCTCAGCCCCCGCTTGACGAATCCCCCCGAGACTTTCAGGGAAGGAGCGGAGCGGAGTGCCCCACCTATTTTGAAAATTTAGCGAGGATTCGTCAACCGGCGCCAAAGTTATTCCAAATAGAATGTTGCGGATTTCCTATGGAAACACGGTCCTAACTATAACTATCTACTGGCGACCGCCAGTAGATAATATATACATATCTACAGGGGATATCCCACATGTATCTGCATGTATGGATCCACTGTATCTGATTTCTAAGAAGAAACAAGAGATCTAAGAATTAAAGGAGGTTTGTAGATTGGGACTCCCAGTTCACGTTGGGTGGTGGGTTTCGTACAAGTTCTCGGTAGCCTGGGCTCAAACACTCTGATCTGACCCCTCTCGTAACCATGGCTGCAGAGAGACAAAGGGCAGATGGATCATAGATGTTGGATACTGTGAAGCAGGGAGTTCGTAGTGTTTTTACTTCTGTGGACCCCCAACGAATTGGTACTGGAAATGAGGGATCCCCGCCTAAGAAATGTCTATGATTTGAACCTCAAAACAGTACACAAAAATACAGAAACAAGTAGACACAAATCAAATACAAAAGTTACCACAAATTTAATTTAATTCACGAACAGGAAAATACAAACACCTTAGTTTTAATTTTAATGGGAAGGTTGGAGCTTTTCAATATTTAGCTTTATTTCTAAAAGAGGAAGTGATATGCAAGACTGCATCATATTGCTTTTTTGGTCTTAAGGCATGCTCTGTTTTTGTCAGCAGATACCAGGGCTTTATTTGAGGCCACCAATTGTCCATACTAGAATCTATTTGATGTACCTGCGCTGCTCCCACAAATAAATCTAAGAAGACCAACTTAATCTTCAGCCTTCAGCTTCAAATTCCTTCACTTTTACGGAGTGTGTAAAAAAATTCAAATTTTATATTTTGTTTTTTATGTATATATATTTAGTTAATCTACTAAAATCAGTTAATTTTCTAAACAGTGGGGGACCCCCTTAATAGGCATTGCAGAATCTCAGGGGATCGAAGACCGCAGGTTAAGAATCGCTGCTGTAAAGTTATCTCTACAATAAAATAAAAATACAGTCAATAGTATAGGAAGTGACACCAAGGGATGATCGAATATCACCAAGAACTTGAAAGGTTCATCCCATAGGACAACATGCTCATTCACCTTGATTATTATATAATAGCGTGTCACATAAGAGCTTTCAAACAGCCTGAGGCCATACCTGGGCCAAGAAGGCACTTAAAATTTCCAGATACAAATCCATGCAACAGTATTAACTCAGTACCTGTGAAAGTACTGCTACCTTTACGAGTGCACAAATTTATTACTTACAAATTGCAGAATTTGTAACAAGGTACAAGTATGCATTGGAGGCCCCACCGTATACTCACACTATTTTCTTTTCTGAGCTGGGAAAACTTTTCCCAGTGGAGAACCTCCTTCAACCGCACCCCAAGAAGGCTGGAGTTATTCCTGTTCCCCTTTCCACCTATAAAGGATATTTAATCCAGCCTTTTGCTGAAGCAAATCTCAGACCACTTCCAGGGTGGGAAAAGGTTGGAGAGGATTTTGTGAACATCCAGAAGCTCTGGAGTGTGTGGACGTTCACAATTCTCAAGACAAACTATGTATTTATCCTCTAATCCCTGCCACTTGTATGTCGGTTATCCATTTGGAGCGCAATAGCGGCTTCGGCCATGGGAAACCGAAGGCCATTAACCCTGCCCATCACTGATACTGCCCAGTAAACACTGATCTCCCCAGGACCTAGAGACAAAAAGTCACATGATCTGGTTTGGCATCCGCTCAACAGATGGGATCACCTTTTGAAGAGCTCCAGCATAACGCTCAGGTGTCAGAATGGATTCGGACTACAATGGCTTGGTGGTGGCACCTATAAACGTGGTGCAGTGTGACTGAACCCTCCTGCTCTGACATTTCTTACCATGAACAAGTCTCAATAGTTCTAGATTCAGTTATTGGGCGAAGGGTCTGAGAATTCACCAAGAATCTCATCAAGCGTTGAATTGGCAGGATGGAGTAGGTCTAGTGGCTCAGGGGGCTAATGTAGCCACTACAAGAATATATGTTTGATATCATGGTCACAACCACAAATCCCAGTAAGTTCACTCTGCTTTTCATCCTTGCAAGGTCAGCAAAAATGGAGTACCCTTGAGTCAGTGACAATAAACATTGGTTTTCTGTCAATAGGCTCAAGAGGATCCTCAGAAGTGAACATGCAGTCTTCAAATATGTCCATTATGTTATGAAAGGATCTGTCAGCAATGCTGATGGGTCTACACTGGTTTACTCTGTGCCTCTGTGTTTGTGCGTTGAGAATAAACCACACAGATTCCAGCCATCCGCGTGGCTAGATACTGATCAGGTGGAGCACACCTTACTACAACCACTGGTTGGGTAAGTGTCTGTGTGTCTCTTCTCAAGCCACGTGGAGGCCCATAGTATTGAGCACGTCTGCGAGATGTTGCATCTTAAGCATTATAGAGCGCCATTTTAGTTATAGCTCCTGTATGCCCCTGGCCCACTATCAGGTGGACCATGGGTTAGTCATGGTCTCATAGCCTCTTGGATAAGTTGTTTTGGGGTCAGGTGTGGTTGGCCCTGCTGTTCCTGAGTCTCTGTACATGTGGGGGTGAGGAATGAAATGCAAACTCACTTGAAGCCCCAACAGAACAAGACTAAATGGGCCCACCCTTTGCCGCCCTCCAGTGCTCACCCTTCAATGCGAGCCCAAAACATTTTTCAGGTACCAGAGACCACTGCTATTTCGATTTCCCCCGACGAGCCATCTTCTTGCCCTGCTAAAAATACCGCTCAGATATTTTGCATTCATTTTATTAATACTGAATGACATTTCAGAATAAAAAAGAAAAGAAACAGGGTGGCAAAAAGAGTTACCTGCTTACACTGGGTTACCCACCTGGATAGATTGGGTAGGGCTAATATTTAGAATCTGGACACAGTTCTTCTATGTCCTGTGAGTTTTTTAAAGAAAATATTCATGTCTCCAAAAGTTCACTTTAATTCCTATTAAAGTCCCTTCTCAGCCCCTCCAATTAACTCTGGTCTCGTCCCTAGAAAGAGGCTTTCATCCAATCAACAGTGCCCAAGGCATGCTGCCTTAGGGTGTCTCATCCAACCAACAGTGTAAAAAAGTGGCTGCCCTTAGGTGTCATTTCCTCTTACAGAAAACTCCTGCCTCAGTTTCTCTGGATGCCATCTCCACCCAGCAGTGGGCCGACTGAGTCTGCCTGCCTACTAATAGGAGAGCCTTTGCCAAGCTGTGGCACAGGTAAGGCTTTTTAGCTGTGGCGGGGACTGTCACAAATAAGCGTGACAGGGAAGGAGTGTAGTGTGAATAGGAGGGAGGAGGCAGTGCTGTGGTGCCGCTGTTTTGCTGTGGCAGGGGCTGGCACGTAGACGTGTGGCAGGGAAGGAGTATTCGTAGTGCTGTGGCAGGGGCTGGGGCTGGCACAAAATAGTGTGACAGGGAAGGAGTGTTCTGCTTTACAGTACAATGAGGGAGGAGGCAGTGCTATCGCAGGGGTGCCGCTGCTTTGCTGTTGCACGGGCTGGCACAGAAGTGTGGCAGGGAAGGTGCCATTTTTAGGTCTCGCCTGGCGTAGGCTGCGCGCATGCGCAGTCTCGCTGGCGAGATTTAATGATATGGGGTATTTTCTGTAAGGGGCATTAAGCCCCGCCCCTCTTTTCCATTGGCTGGCGTCACCGTTTATGTTAAACGGTGGCCAGCCATTGGAAAAGAGCTCCTTGTGACGTATTCACTCGGCTTTTTCGGCCGTCCCATTTGGACGGCCTCACCTGCTTTGCGTTCGTCGCAAAAGGTTTCTTATCTTTATGGGGCCAAACACATGGCCCTGTAAAGACAAGAAACATTTTAGCAGGCAAGAAAGCCGAGCAACTACGTCATGGCAAGCGCTTGTTTTCAAGTTAGTTTTGGGACGCGGTGGTAAATCAAGCCTCCCTCCCTGATTGGGCCCCGCATTGTCACGTTACCAGTATTATCGTCTGCACACCTCACACGGCGGTGCTGAACCTCAGCCCGGCTCCCTCACCAGCTTGTTGGCGCAGCTGGCGTACTCCTAATTTTTAAGAATAAAAATACGTTGGGGCTGGTGGGAGCAGAGATTTCTGTTTGTTGTGGTGTTTTTCGTGGTGCCTGGCGTGTTGTTCGAATGGAGTTCTAGATGCCGTTGTCTGGAGGGGTGGGGTTTACTGACAGCCACTGAGAGCGTGTGCTGTGACTGTAGCCTGCAACATGGCGGAGTGCTGCGCCTGGCTGCTGGTGCTCAGCTCAGTCATACTCTGCAACCTCTTTAAAATCCTGCTCCCCTCTTTTTCCTCTATAGTAAGTAAAACCGGATGGGGGCGCTAGTATGCTGGAAGACGTATATGGTTCCAGGGACTGGGTTATTTTGTGCGGAAGCAAACGTGGTTTCAGCTGGGTAATATGATCATGCCTCTTGATACCTGTTTGTGCCAGTCCTTTGTGTGATGGAAATGCAAAGTGCAAGTGCCGTACCCCTCCATTTCCTTTTCTCACAGCCATTCAGAGTGATGTTCCGAATTATTATTATTTTTTTAATTCACCCGATGTTTCCAGGGATTATCTCCGTGCAGCGTAAAACTAGGCTACACAAAGGGCTGGTGGTGCAACAGAGTAATGATCAGGCAGGTTACCACAGCACTATAAATATGTATTTTCAGTCCATTAAAGAGCACTTAGGGTTATGTGATGTACGTTTCTTGTTTGCACATCGCAAACTGAGTGGGGAAATAAATGTAATACGTGGTAGGTTGCCTTTTCTTTGACACGGTCGATGTTCTGTAAATTTTCCATAAAATGGCGCCCCACTTTTCCCAGATTTTAAATTTACTTTTGCCATTAGGCGAACCAACTTTTGTTTGAATGTAGCCTTTGCATAGTGCTGTACCCGCGTGTTTGCGATACATAATTTATCTGCGAAAATCGTTTTTTCTATGGTTGGAAATACTGGTAAACAAGTAATAGACAAACTGCCGTCCTTCTGGTTAGTAACAAACAACGTACACAGACATATCCACATTACGAGCAGACGCCCGCTTTCCTAATCGTCCTGATTGGGTGGTAAGGTATATATCCCTGTATTGCAAAGTGGAATGGGGGCATTGTGGCTCTGAAAGAGGGCCTTGTTCATATCTTCCCCGGAACACGATGCGCTAGGTGTTTTTAAAGAGAAGTGCGTCCATTGATAAATGGCCAACGTCAAGGCGTATAAGATCCTTCTCTGACATGGTTGCAACTGAAAATCTGAATTTTAACATACAACGTACCCATCCTTCATTAGGACCTTTATATATATTAGCCAAATATGCTGATATGTAAATATATTGTTTTGTGTTATTTGGGTTTGGTCTTCTAATCCAATGGCAGCCACGTGGTAGTGTAAATTTAAGGTCATTCATTTATGGAAACCTAAAGTGCCTTTAATTTCCTATCAGGGATTAAGAAGTGCTCGAAAAGTAGGTAAGTTATTCATTTGAGAGCAACTCCATACTCAGCAAAGAGTGGGAGTAATAATGAGCATTAATCTACCAAAGTGCTCTTTCACTTGCCTTCTTTTTGGCCTTTTTGTTTTCTAATTAAAGCTGCAGCAATCTGTTGCAGACAGCAGCATTTCGGACACTTCCTAGTTGTAGCATGTGACATACAAGTTGCAGACCCCCAGTTGTCCAGCCTAGGTACTATGACGCTGCTTTGCTGTGTTAACATATTGGATTATAGTGTCCCAGTGCAGCAATGCAATGCGTATTTAAGGGACAGCAGGTTGTTCGTAAAATGTCATATACTTTTTAAAGGTCTATGTCTTTGGAGCAAAGTGATAAGTTGTGTTGCAGATGAGAAATCTGTAGAAGTTTAACACAGGGGGAGACGGTATTAGATTTACCTCAGACTTGATATTAGATTATTGTAAGTGACCTCACCAGTGCTGAGGGAGTAGAATGTTATGGTGCATTGAAGTGTTTTAACATACAGTTAATATCAACATTGTATAATCCCCACAATCTTTGAAGACTGACCCGTGTACCCCATAACGCTGCAGGAGGTGAGGCTGAATTTGCCTTTGTCTCCCTGTACACCTCACCCTCTATTTGTATCAGGGTGAGTGGTGACCCCTCTGACCCATGGACAGTCAGTAGAGGAACCAGACATGGGTGTCCTCTTTCACCCCTTGTTTTGTTCAAACAAGCAAGTCTTTTGCTCTGTTGTTGCACAGAGAAATGGAGCCTTGGCTGATCCGGTTGGGCTATTCCACCCATATCATTTCATTGTATGCGTTGACGCACTAGTTTATGTATGATCCCCTGGTTAGTCGGTCTCTTGTTGCGGCTATTAGAAGCTTTTGGTGGGGTTTCCTCCTTAAAGTTAAGGCTCGCTAATCACTCTTGTTCCCTTTGGGGGGTTGATTGGGAAACACCCAGATCAACTGCCGTTGGTCGTTCTCCGTTGGGAGACGGAAGGGTCTCAATACTTGGGTATCTGGGTTACACACACCGATGCAGAACATAAGCTCAGGAATGTAGACAAGATGATGAACGAACTCAAGAATTCAATTAAGTTTTGGAACAAGCTCCTTCTTTCCGTGATGGATTGAGCGGCCATACGAAAATGTTTTTCCTCCCGCCCTGCCTGCACCTCGTTCAAAACTCACTTTTCCCCTTTGAAAGCTAGGTTTTTTCACAAGCTTGATAGCCTGTTCGTCTCTCTGACATGGGCAGGGAAGCGCAGCAGGGTGGCATTTATGGGACTTAAAAGGGACATGGAGGATGGAGACTTAGCTGTCCCAGAGTCAGGTGGTGGGTGATCTCTAGCTCTGTGTGTGACTTTTATCACCTTTCAAGAATCAAAGGACTCCTTTGGGGTTAGCTCAGACCTTTTTTAACACTATGCCAAACTAAAGTGTGTTGTCAAGGAGGTGTGGTGTGATTTTCCATAGGTACCGTGGTCCTCGTAGGTGCTTAGTGGCCTGCACGCTGTGGGCGCCACCTTTTACATCAGGCTTTTGTTGGGTCCAGGCATACCGAAGGCAGGTGCTGCCACGAATTGTGGAAACCAGTGTAATAACGGTTCATCTGACGCCAAAAGCTTGATTATTGGGAGTAGTGGGTTGACCTAGGGGATGGAAAATCTATCGACAATAAAGGTTATAGTGATTTTCTCTCTGCCCAACCTTCTGCTTTCAGCGAGATAATTACAAGAATTGGGTATAATGTTGTGCCCTGCCACGAAACAAGTTATCTGGTTAAGAGCCAAAATTGTTACCAATTTTCTAGGCTGATCAAGAAGAACTCTCGGATTCTAGATATCACAGGCAAATATGGCAGATAAACAACATGACCATCAACAAAAACATAGTAGACTGAATGCAACTTTCATACAATATGCCTACCTATCAAAATATGACACCAGTCCACTTTGACCCTGTTCATTCACATTTCACGTATGTACCAACACTAGCGACACAAATTAGATATTACCCTGGCTACCATCATGGCCAAAATAAGGTTCCAAGCCAATTATCTGGCTAACCTTTGTCCATCTCAGCAATACATGCAGATCAAATTAAATCTGTATCATGGCTCTACACCATGTAGTTGGCTAAGTAGTTGCCACTTCAAAAGCACATAAGTATTAAGTTATGGTCATATCTTGTTCTACGCCAACAAAAGATGTTCCCTAGCGCCATCATATATGTTGCAAGGTTCCAAGCCATTTAGGAGGCTAACTAATACCATCTGTAGAACACATCGACCTAATTAAATTTGCATACAACATTACATCAACGTCAGAGATTGAGCAAAGATGCCTCTGAACTTGACAGCCACCCAGGCTCAGCAGGGGACAGACAACCTTGCACTTCAACAGAACAAACTAACCAGCGGAGTCCTTAGCCACGTGCACAACACGGATCGAGCTTGCCACGGTGTAATATGATTACTCTCTAAACAATAAATTAGCGTATTCTAAACTTCGTGGCCACTATCAAATATATGCAAACAATGGAGAGGCAGCAATCCACAGTAAATTCCTTTTTACACAAGTAAACTTGTGACTCACAAATGTATTTATACAATAAGGAATTGACTGTGGATTCTTGCATCTCCATTGGTTGTATTCTTCTAACAGTGGCTTGTTGGACAGCTAAATCAGAGATGTGGGCAATTTGTTGCATGAAAGAACAAGCATTGGCATAGCCAATAGGTCTCGCTTTTGGGACCTTATAAGTATTTAGTTATGCAGCACAATATCCTTGGTGCAACAACATTAACTGTTGCATGGTTAAACACTTATAAGGTCCCAAAGGCGAGACCTATTGGCTATGCCAATGCATGTTTACTTATCTTGGCTGCTGTTGAAAATAAAGCAAGATAAGAAAGCATAATAGGGGCCTCCGGTCTTGCCATAAAATTGTGGTTCTATGCAAATGTATTGGCAGTGGGCTGGCACGCTAAAGGAATTTTAGTTTACATGTTTACACCACGCCCCTAATTATATAGGCCACGCCCCTTTCAGGGACCCCACACTTTTCTCATTCCCCTTAAAGACCAGCCTCTCTGTAACTAGGTAGTCCGATCGCACACATTGACTATTTCAGCATTGTGCTATGTAGTTCTTGTAAGTGTAATGAGAGCCTGGTTACATATGCATTGGATTATTTCCCGATTAAAACGCTGGTCCTTCTGTGGAAGCAAAGAAGGGCACCCCAGCTTTAATGGTATGCATACAGGAAATTGTGTCATTAGTTTAATGTTCTATAAATGCCCAGTAGGTGTATAGCGACCTCTCACTATAAACTGTGAATTCTTCTAAAGATGTTAAAAGAAACCTTGGTTCTAGCCAGCCAGGAGTTGAACCTGGAATCTTCTGATCCGTAGTCAGACGCGTTATCCATTGCGCCACTGGCCCTTCCTGATGGACAGGCGTGGGGGTGGAGTTATAGAGCTGCACATTCCAGGGTGGGGTGGAGATTGAACAGTTTGGAGTGTTACCATGAGCATGTCATTGAAAGCCAAAGTGGGAACGCTACAGTAGCAAAGGGTGAACTCCCCGAATGTAGGAGGTGCATGGCCTTAACAATTACACACCACACGGTGTATTGCATCAAGGAGCAACCGTCAGGCATGCGTTGACACCCTTTCAGTGAGTCATGTTTCAAGAAAAAAAATATAAAGTACACGCTGTATAGCCCTCCACTCCCCACACTGCCGGTGTGCCTCCGAGAGCTGTTAGATGTGGTTCAACTATAATAGTGCAGTATATGTGTATTTCACAATCATTTATTTTCCTATAAAAATAAGTTCTTTGTCAAGACGGCAGTAACCTTTTCTTTACAATTCAAACAGAGCATCCTGGAACGCATCTATTGTTTTACGCTATTAAATAAAAATGATATTTTTGTCCCATTTCCCCTCTATATATTTTAATTAAAATGCCGAGATCTTTGTAGAGTATAATTGTGCTCCATTTCCCACTCAGGTAGGATTTACATGTGAATAGTAAGTGCACTGGAATCAAATACTGAGGGGTACAAAGGGCTCACTTAAGGAACTCACAGAATATACGGGCAATGAAAGTCACAACAACTTTAACATCCTTCTGCTCTCTGGGGCAAAGAGTGGTGACGTCACTTGGTATATTGTGTCCCCTGCTCTGATTGGATCAAAGTCTTTTCGATTTGTTCGGACAGCCATTCAAAACTCGCGACTTAACTCGCTCTTTTCTGTTGTAGTGCAAGTGCCCAGGCGCGGTGTGGTGGGAAATGCAACTGTTTGCACACAACATGATACATCGCAACTGCAAAGACCACTGTTCCTCCGACACAATACCTTTGTTATTTATTTTTCCAGAACGGTGGCCATGCACCAATATCTCAGAGGCCAAGTTATTTTGCCCAATTTAAATGGAATAAGTCACTAGTAACTGCATCCGTGACAGCCATCATGACGGTCCAAGCCTATTCCGAGAGCACGCCAGTAAATGTGCCTTTTTAGGTCTCGCTGAGCCAGCGCATGCGCTGCGCTGCGAGACATTTATTTAGTGTCTTTTCAAAGTGCTACTACAATCTTTACCTGGCCTCACGCGTGCGTTCACGAGCTCATGCACATGCGCAGCAGCCATGTGGTTTTCATGGCTCATTAAGCCTTGCTCTCCCAAGCGCCTCCCTCTGCCCCTCCCCCACCGAAAGGAAAACATTGATTACTGAGTGCTGCTCACTCAGGCGGCAGGACCTGCCAAGGAGCTTTCACGTCGGCTGTTCCCTGAATAGCATGAGTTCTCGGCGATCTAAGACGCGTTATGAGTCAGCGTGAAAATATTTAGTTAATGTCTGCGAGATATTTAGTTAGTGTCTTTTCAAAGTGCTTCCACAATCTTTTCCTGGCCTCAAGCTTGCGGTCACGAGCGCGTGCACGCGCGCAGCGGCCATGTGGCTTTCATAGCTCATTAAGCCTTGCTCTCCCAAGCGCCTCCCTCTGCCCCTCCCCCACCAAAATGAAAACATTGATTACGGGTTCCAAAAGACCTATTACCTTCCGAAGTAAAGGAATGCATATTTATATTGTCTCTCTGCGTGTGTTACCAAGATTTTCTTAGAGCTAACACTGACCTTCAGTGTACATTTTGTGAATTGCTTTTCTGTTATTGTAAAATTAATTGCCAGCCACGGGAAGTCCGAGAATTCTAGTCCACACACAGTTTAAGAAGTACGAAGTGAATGAAAGTGTCAGAAAACCGTCCCCGCCTAGCAAGAAATGAACAGAGGTGGCTTATTTCTGCATACCTTTTTTATTAGAATGCCCTTCCTGGACGAGATCTAAATAGTCAATGTACTGGTGAATAGCTAGATTGTAAATAAAATACTTAGATTTCCGCTTTGTTTTTTTCTCTTTTTAATATCATTTATAGTAGGGATTCCTTTACAATCCGTATTTGAGGCGCATGTCCACCAGTTACCCTTTTAATGAAAGGATGTGAGTACATAACTATGTTGTACGGTCTTCGAATACCTGCAACAAGCATACACGAACACCTAGCTTCGGTTTTCTCGTTACAGACTATTTCTGACATTACGAATCAACTGTAGTAAGAAAATGTGGCATTCCATTTCGCTGCATTCTGCTATTCTTTGCTGCGCCATTTAAGATGACATATGCTTGTTTAAACAGAGGAGTCGTTTACAAATGTCTACACTTGGCATTGTCTTCCTTGTGCGCAAGTTCCCAGATAGGTTGAGCCATATATGAAGCTCTGGGCCCAGAGACTGCCCTTTATTCGCATAGACGTTGCAGCGCTCGGGTGGTCAGCTCAGCAGGTGCTGCTCACTCAGGCGGAAGGACCTGCCAAGGAGCTTTCACGTCGGCTGTTCCCTGAATAGCATGAGTTCTCGGCGATCTAAGACGCGTTATGAGTCAGCGTGAAAATATTAAACCTAAATTCGTTTTTGTTTAGGTAGCTAGTGCAAAATCCAAATGCTGGCTATGCTGGCTCGATGTGTGCCTTGGGGTTTAGATGGGAGCGTCTCTGATGTGTGATTTTTGGCACCTTGGTGTACTGCGGACTGTAATTATTTATGTGGACAGCATCACTGTGGGATTCCGTTCAGCTTGTATTTGATTTAACGTTGTGCATTTCTAACACTGGTGCCGGAAGTCTGTGAAATGCTTTCAATTTGAGATTCCTGTAGTCATATTAACCATTATCAAGGGAATAATAACACCACACCCATTAGAATATTTAGTTTTCTTTTATTTTCTCAACGTAAAAAAAACTCTTATTATATCATCATAATGCATAATGTTCTTATAGAATAATTTAAAGACTGGCACCGTGCTGGCTCCTTTGTCCATAGTGGTATTAGCTTTGGGAGAAACAAGCTTTGGCATAGCCAATAGGTCTCGCCTTTGGGACCGTATAAGTGTTTAGCCATGCAACACTTGATATTGTTGCACCAAGGATATTGTGCTGCATAACTCAAAACTTATGAGGTCCCAAAGGCGAGACCTATTGGCTATGCCAATGCTTGTTAGTGCTGTGGCTGGCACACAGAAGTGTGACTGGGAAGGAGCGGACAATGGATAGGTGGGATGAGGCAGCGCTGTGGCAGGGGGTGGACTGCTGTGCTGTGCAGGGGCTGACAGGGAAGGAGTATACTGTGTTTGGATACACCAACGGTAGGACGCAGTGCTGTGTCAGGGGCGGGTTAACTTGTACTGTGTTGGGACACATGGAGGGGGGGAGGCAGTACTGTGTGAGGGGAGGAAGCAGTGCAGAGGCGGGCAGTAGTGCTGTAGCAAAGGCTGGCACGCAGAAGTGTGACGTGGTAGAGTATACTGTGCTGAAGTACACAGAGGGGGGGCAGTGCTGTGGGGGAGACAGTACTGTGTGAGGGAGGGGAGGAAGCAGTGCAGTGTTAGTGGCGGGGCTGCAGTGTTGTAAAAAAAGAGCTAGCACACAGAAGCGTGACAGACGTAGGATAAACAGTGTACGGATACACTGAGGGGGCGTGTAGTGTTGTGGTGGTATACACAACTGCGTAATAATAGCCCCCGCAATCCCAGCGGTACGGGGATCCCGTTCTCCGGGGGGGGGGGGGCTTCTGCACTGTGTACGGCTCTGACCAGGGGCGGCTGACAACTCCCTACTGAGTCCGGAGAGTGTGTGTGTGTGTGGAGGAGGGGGGCCTTCATGCACCTTGCATGGAGCCCCCCCTCATAGTTTCCTTACGCCACGGAAGAGAGGCATGCGTCGCAGTGGCTGGCACAAACAAATATACAGTTAAGATACACAGAGGAGGAGGGGGCGTGTATACACTACAATGCGGCCCCCGGGGGAAGGAAGGTCAGCACACTAGTCTTCCCCCGGGGTGTTCGCGCAAGGGAGGGACAGGACAGTGAGGGGTGGGATAAGGGGTGGGGTTTTTAGGAAGGGATAAAGGGGGCTGGGTGAGGAAGTCCTTCCTCTTCCTTCTCCAGCGCCCCAGGGGAAAAGTTAGCTTTGTTTTTGGCCGCCCGCCCGCCCACCCTACAGTTCGGTGGGGGTAATCGGGTGGAATTCTATAAGGCGTGCCAGTTTAGGACGGGTTGTGAGTGAGTGTGGCGGATTTGGGAGGGGAGGGGGGGAGTCCATGACGGGCATACTCACCCTTCCGGGGAGGGGGATACTGGTGAAAGGTGGGGGTGCGTCATACCAGATTACGATGGATGGAGATGATGGAGGAGGTTGGAAGAGAAGTGAGGAAGCGAATGGGATAAGTGAGGAGGTTGCGGTGTGAGGTGGGATGGAGTATTTGGAGTATGGGAGAGAATGGAAAGATGAGAGAGATGTTGTTGGGGATTGTTGGGGGGTTTGTTTGATGTTTGGTTATGGTTGGTCAACCCTGTCCTAATAAATGGCCTTTTACGCTAATAACTGGCGTGGAGTGGTTATTGCGCGAGGGCGGTAGTGTTGTATCAGTCAGTCAAAATGCTTTATTCGGTTTGTACAAGTACAACCATATAGCAACATACATCAATACAATTAGAAATCAAATTTATGTAAGTTAAATAATAAAACGTTTAAAATTACATCACTATCCATGCCGATATTGTTAAATCAATAAGGTATATCACTTTTGGGTACAGAGTTAAATTTGGTCACTGTATACATTTTAGCAGTAGTTGTTGAGGAGGGAGTTAGTTCACTTTAGACATTTTAGCAGCAATTTGTTTGTGATAAGGGTTTGTGCAAACGCCAGTGCAAAAATAAATACACATACAAACAATGTAACTCAACAGTAAATCACGAATAGTCATAGAATGTAACGGCCAACGGGTGAACGGGGATAACGAAGGGAAGAAATCATATAATTATTGATTTCCTGTGCCAGATACATTTTATAATGTAGGTGGCCACACGATAGCACACATTCGGAGAAGCCAAATCAAACAACAATTGTATTGCGGCTCTTGTATTGTACATGTTATGTTCTAAAAATAGTTGCTTCAAATAAAACTTTCTAAAACCAGTATAGAAATTACAAAAAAGTAAAAAGTGGCAGATGCTCTGTTTAGATTTCCCATCGCATGGGCACAGACATAACCCGGGTTTTTTTACGGTAGGGAAAGCCACCAAATGGTGGACTATTCCCAGCCTCAGGCGTGCTAGAACAAAGCGATGAGAATTATGCTAACGAATGTAAGATAGGATGGGAGTCTTGTGCTAAGGTTGTACTCCAAGTATAATTTGAACGTACTTTGCATTGCATACTCCTTCATTCTGGTCCCTTTTGCATGATCCAAATAGGTGGTTTTGAGGTCACGCTTTGTTAAAACCGATTCTGTTAAAATATCTTTAAAAATATCCTGACCAAAGAGAGTCTTATACCAGGAGTGAATGTGTTTTAGCCAGGGGATTTTCGAATGTCGATCAAGTTTGATACAGTCCAAAATTACTTCCTGGGTAAACCTGGTTTCTTCTTTGGCCCATATGGACCGCCATAGGGACAGGGGACGCAATGCAATCAGGTCTGTGACATAATTTATGCCTAGCTCTCTGTGGGTAATCTCGTTTGAGGCAGAAACGGGGAGGCATAATAGTCGTTTCAGGTACTTATTTTCCTCTTGCTGGATGGACAGGGCAATCTGAGGATTATATCCCCATATCCCTGCTCCATACAGGGCAGAGGACATGCACCTTGAGTTATAGATGGAAATCATCTCTCGGGTTCTACGACCCCCCAGTTTAGAGGCGAATCTGAAGATGCAATTTGTATTTCTGGTCATCTTCAGACCAACACAGGATTGCTTGTTTACCCATCTCCCATCTCCTGAAAAGGTAATACCTAAGTAGCAAAAATGTTGGACAGCCTCAAGTTTATCCCCATCTAAAAAGAATGACTTGTTTTTCTTTATTTTCTTACCACAAGTCATGGTCATAGTCTTACCCTTGTTAATTTTAAGCTTTCTGCCCTGAATAAAAATATGAAACTTCTCAATTAACTTTTGCAGCCCGTTCGCGGTCCTGGAAATTAGGACCGTGTCGTCCGCGTATAAAAGGACGGGTATTTGCTTTCCATTGATGATGGGGGCATCAGCATAAGATTCTTGTAAAAATTGATCAACCTGATTTATAAAAAGGGAGAATAAAAGGGGGGCAAGCACGCACCCTTGTCGGATCCCTCTACCAATTTTAAAAAGGGGGGTGCATTCACCGTCTGTTCCGAATCTAACCTTACTTGAAAGACTACTATACATTCTAGCCAAGAGGTGGATGATTTCGGGTGGTGCGCCCATGGCAAGTAGTACTGGCCAGAGCAGTGCGTGTTCCACTAGATCAAATGCGGAACTTAGATCGGCAAAGCACATAAACAAATTCCCCTCCTTGGCTTTAGTGTACTTGCCGATAATAAGTTCAAGGTTCACGCACTGCTCCATGGTTCCTAGACCCCTTCGGAACCCAAACTGAATAGGCGAAAGAACATTATTGTCTTCGGCCCAGGACTCTAATCTCACCAGAAGTATACGACTCAAAATCTTTAACGACGAGTCTAAAAGTGAAATTGGGCGATAGTTTCGTGCTTCGGCCCTAGAACCCTTTTTAAAGAGTGGTACTAAAATGGATTGACCCCATGAGGTTGGTAACTTATCCTCGATTGCAGCATTAAAATAACGGGTTAAAATGGGGGCCCATAGAACAATCTCAGATTTGAAAAAGTCCACGGGGACCCCGTCCGGACCCGGGGCTTTCCCCCCCTTACTCTTTTCAATTGCCTCAATCACCTCACTTAATGTCACCGAAAACAGTAATTTCTCCCATTTAAAACAGGTTGGTGTATCAGTTAAAACATTAGAATTAAAAACGGAAGTAAAATCAGAGATAAAATCAGAATTAAAAATCCCAGTGAAGTGAGCTATCCAGGCCTGACAACTAACATGCGAGGTTAGTTCAGGGATGTTGTCGTTCTTCAAGAACGGACTATTTACAATGTCCCAAAAAAGTTTATGATCTTTGGTATCTGCAGCCAGATCTAATTTTTCCCATGCCTCGTCCTGCAATTCCTTCTTCCTGGTGGAGAGTGCAATTTTGTAATTATGGCGCTCTTCCCTGATCTTACAAACGTCTCTTGGTGTGGCATCAAGTGACATTTTTAACCTTTTTAATGACTGAGCACAATGGTCATCAAACCACACCGCCTTGACTTTCCTTGATTTCCGAGGTTTATATGTCAGGGATTTCTCAATGGTTTTTGTAATAGTTAGGAATTTGGATAACAGGATTCGTGGGCATGGTTCCGGCGATAAGCAATACTCGACCTCTCCACAACAATTTATGATCACGTTGGCAACAAGTTTAGTGGGGTCAACTTTTGTCCATTTCACCCTCATCCCATTCGGTCTTTCTGCAGCAATATCCTGAATTGGTTGACCAAAGGTATTCCTTTTGATTCCCCAACCCAATAGTTCAACAGTTACACTGTTGTGATCACTGACCGTTTGTTCAATCACCCAAACATTGATATAAGCTACGGAGCAAGATATCATAATATGATCAATAAATGATTGGCTGTTCCTCCCATGGAATGTCGGACATCTAGCATTGTTTGTGTTCTTATTGCATTCTAGGAGGTCCAGGTCATATTTAGCCAATAGGTTATTCAGAGCGCTACCATAGTTGTTATGCGGGAAATGATTATATACACATGTTGTTTCCCTTCCCGAGTACTCCTCCCTATGGCCACATGCCCCCTTGAGTGCATAAGTACATGATTTAATGTTAAAATCTCCTACCCATATGATGGCAGCAGGTTTGGGTGTACTCAATAAAATCGCATCAATGGCCCGCTCTATGTCAGAAATAAACTTTCCCTGTTTGTGCCCCGCAATGTTATTATAAAAGTTCACTATTATTAAGTCTCTGTATCCGCTATGGGCCATACGCAGAACAGAAGCATGTTCACCTAGAACTACATGATCACTAACACAAAACTCAGTCAGTGCGGTGGATATCAGGGTCACAAGTCCACCCTTGGCTCGACCAGCTTGGGATGCCACAGCCTGCACGTTAAAGGAGGTATAGCCCTCAACGTGTACTTCAGCCCTATCCCAAGTTTCTTGCAGGCAGATAATATCGTAACCCTGTTTAATAAAGTCAGCCCATATGGGGGTGTTTACCTTAGAGGCTAGCCCAGCTATATTCCACGTAATAGCCCTCAGGTTCTCTTCTAAGGCTACTTGGGATGGGTTGGTAACTATTATGGCTGATGATATTATTGGGTTTCCCATGCGATTTTCAGCGGTACATGTGGTGGCATCTATCACAGTTGGATCATTAGAACTTCTTACAGTGGTGTCTATTGAAGATTCCTCAACTGTATTAACAGCCATCAGCCTAGGATCCTCAGTTACAGATGGTTCTTCGACAAGGGTATCCCCGAGTCAGTCATTTTCATCTAAAGAATTGAATATCTGAAATCTATTCGATGTTGGGACTGCATATTGACCATAAATGTTAGTTCCCGGCCCAGGGACGTTATGGTTATTAAGGTAGTTAGGGTTTGGCAATCTGAATAAATTCAGTGGTTGCTGTGGAGCATACTGGTTATTTGGGTCATAAAAGGTCAAAGGGTACCCAACTGATTGCGCTGATGCCTGCTGTACTAGTGGATACGGCGTATTAATTACTCTGGGGTGTTTAAAATTCTGCACGGGAATCTTAAATCCCACCAGGTTTCTGTAAAAGTAGTCCAATGGGAACAAGGTGGTGTTGTAATTATTGTCTGAGGGAATGGGCGCGTTCAAGATGGAATCTCTTGCCCATTCGATGGTTTTGTAATTAATGATTACGCAGTCCCCACTAATTTCCTTTTTACTGGGGCCCACCCACCCTACCCTTTGGGTTGAGAGGATCTGGCTTGCCCCACTTAAGGGGAATCCACAATTATGGGTAAGCCAGTACAAAATTTTGTTTTTAAGTGTTTCGCTGTTTTCGTATTGGGAGGGTTTAAGTTTTGGGACATTGGCAAGAATTGCCACGTATGGTCTACTTTCTGGCGGGAGATTAATCACTGCAGGGATGATATTATTATAGTGGCTGCGTGCTGGTGGATTCCTGCTAACTGAAGTATGGCCCGTTGGCACTCCTCCTCTTACCCCAGAAAAAGAGGAAGAGGAAGGCCCACTTGTGGTGTTACCTCAGGTATAGGTATGTAAGTTGGTGGGCTTGCCGGGAGCTGCCGTGGGGGTCACATTTCTAGCGGAAGGGAACTGTGATTTAGTTGTGTTTGTGGCAGTCATAGTAACCTTATTCACAGTAGGTACATGCAAAGGGTTTGGAGTAACTTGTGGACCCAGATGTTCAAGGATATCTAATTTAGCTAAACCCAATTTCTCCAGATTTTCCACTTTTTTACATATCTGCTCAAGTTTGTCATTTAGGGGGGCAATAAGGAGCTTCACAGCATCCATAATGTAACCCATTATAGACTCCCCATTGCCTCTGAGACCCAGATTTGAGCTTGACTGTGGTGGTTCTCTTCCATTGGTCTGTTCAAATAATGGCAGAGTTACTTTCTTTCTTCTACCCCTTTGTTTAGCACACCCCCTACTTGGGGCCAGTAATTTTCTATTATGCGTGCGTCTAGGTCTGCGGTGAACAAAGCCGTGATCGGTCGTACTATCGACACAGCTATTATTAAGTGAATCAATTGTGGGGATAGGGTCATCATTATCGCAGGAAATCAGGATTGTGCTGGTCTCGGGCGCCTTGCTAGGCTCCGGTTCCTCTGATGGTATCGCAATAATCTGCAAATTAGGACTTAGGGACAACCGGCTATCCCTATCTTGAAACACTGCAGGAAGTGAGGGAGGATCTTCCACATGGGTTGGCACGGCCCCAGGGAGACCTGTATAAGATTGCATTAATATAGAATCATTTGATAGTGATGTCACATTTATATTATGTTCATTACAATCAGCAGGTTGTAATATCTGCTGAATTAGACAGGTGCTAGGTGGTAACGACAATCGTCTCTCGGTATTTTCGATGGCGTTCGCTACCACCACAATTGTTTGTTGGAGCATACGATCAATTGCAGTTAGCGTTGGTAGCGGTGTTTTAGTTTGGGCAGTATTCCTTGTAACTGAGCGTGTATGGATAGGCGTTTTTTTAACCGTGTTCTTAGCGGTAGGCTTGGACTCCATGGGGGCCATTTATAGTATACTTATCGATGGGTGGCTGATCGGCCGGGGGTAGTGCCCAGCCCAGACTCCTCAGGCCTCTGAGGGCCACAGAGGGCCCGCCCTTTGCCCGGGCTTGGTCCCGCGACGCGGGAAGGCCAGCCCCTTTAACGGCGCCTAGCCTCGACGCGACTTCCGATCCAGTCGCGGAGGCTTCTGGGGACTGTAGTCTCTACTCCCCCGCTCTGCGGCAGTCCCGGTGTTGGAGGGCTGCGGCGGGGGGAGGAGACAAAAGGTGCGATGATGGACGCTCGAATCCCTGGGCAAACGAGACTGAAGGCAGGTCAGGATCCCCAGACGGCTGACAAGCGTGCAGGTGGGCACACGCACGGGACACTGCAAGCTTTGACGCTAACACCCCGCTCCACCGCAAGGCCAGCCCCTTTAACGGCGCCTCCGGGCGCCAAGCCTCGACGCGACTTCCGATCCAGTCGCGGAGGCTTCTGGGGACTGTAGTCTCTACTCCCCCGCTCTGCGGCAGTCCCGGTGTTGGAGGGCTGCGGCGGGGGGAGGAGACAAAAGGTGCGATGATGGACGCTCGAATCCCTGGGCAAACGAGACTGAAGGCAGGTCAGGATCCCCAGACGGCTGACAAGCGTGCAGGTGGGCACACGCACGGGACACTGCAAGCTTTGACGCTAACACCCCGCTCCACCGCAAGGCCAGCCCCTTTAACGGCGCCTCCGGGCGCCAAGCCTCGACGCGACTTCCGATCCAGTCGCGGAGGCTTCTGGGGACTGTAGTCTCTACTCCCCCGCTCTGCGGCAGTCCCGGTGTTGGAGGGCTGCGGCGGGGGGAGGAGACAAAAGGTGCGATGATGGACGCTCGAATCCCTGGGCAAACGAGACTGAAGGCAGGTCAGGATCCCCAGACGGCTGACAAGCGTGCAGGTGGGCACACGCACGGGACACTGCAAGCTTTGACGCTAACACCCCGCTCCACCGCAAGGCCAGCCCCTTTAACGGCGCCTCCGGGCGCCAAGCCTCGACGCGACTTCCGATCCAGTCGCGGAGGCTTCTGGGGACTGTAGTCTCTACTCCCCCGCTCTGCGGCAGTCCCGGTGTTGGAGGGCTGCGGCGGGGGGAGGAGACAAAAGGTGCGATGATGGACGCTCAAATCCCTGGGCAAACGAGACTGAAGGCAGGTCAGGATCCCCAGACGGCTGACAAGCGTGCAGGTGGGCACACGCACGGGACACTGCAAGCTTTGACGCTATCAATACATCCCAGCCCTAGCAGGGCGGGGGAACTCCTGCATTGTGCGTGCACGAGTGGGCCGAAGCGCTCCTGGCAGCGTCAGAGCGTGGGGGACCCCTCCAGGTACATTGCATGGGAGACCCCTCCAGGTACCTTGCATGGTGGACCTCTCCAGGTACCTTGCATGTGGGCCACCTCGAGTGTCGTGAAGCCAGTGAAGAGAGACGTGCAGCGCCGTGTCTGCCACAAACAAGTCTCCTGACAGGGTCTGAGCGTAAGGACCGTCTCCATGTACCTTGCATGGGGGCCCCCCTTGCATAGGGGACTCCTCCATGTGCCACCTCTCAATGTACCGTGCGTGAAGCCACCCTCGAGTTTCGTGACGCTACAGAAGAGGCATGCAGCGCCGTGTCTGGCACAAATAAGTCTCCTGACAGGGTCGGGGGCCCCCTCCAATTACCTAGCGTGGGGCCCTCTCTCTGTACCTTGCATGGGGGCCCCTCGAGTTTTGTGACGCCACTGAAGAGAAGCATATAGCGCAGTGCCTGGCACGCCGCCCGTGATGGGCGCATCGTGCGCTGCCGGGCTACGCGGAGGCCGCAGTGTGGGATCAGGGGAGGGAGTGCACTGCGCACCGAGGGGCTGGGGGCGGGCTGGAGGTGTGCACTGCGCACCGAGGGGCTGAGGCGGTCGGGTGGGAGTGCAGTGCGCGCCGAGGTGCTGGTGGGCGGGCGCAGCGCTCTTCGCAGCGGAGACCCAGGGAGCCCCTCCTCCCCAGAGCCGAGAGCGGGCTGGGCGGGGGCTGCGCCTGATATCCCCGGAGAGCCGCCGCCGCTGGATGGGCACCGCTGCCGCTCCACGCCGCCTTCCAAGTGCCGCGGCCCCGCCTCTCCTCCGGCCGCCCTTCATGCGCTGACGCTTCCGCTTAGAGGCGCCTCTCTTTCCCGCGAATCGCCTGCCTCGCTCCGGCGCTGCCCAGCCGAGCCCCCCGCTCCATGAGCTGAGCCGAGGCGGGGCGGCCGCAGCCATGGCCCGCTACACGCTCCCAGCCATGCTGGACTGGCTCTACGGCGGGGTGGACCCCAGCTTCGAGGGCAACGGGGGCCCCGAGTGCGCAGCCTTCCTGTCCCCGAGCCAGAGGCTGCTCGAGAGCCTGGTGGTGCTCTGCCTCTCCCTGCTGGAGGTGGGCCTGGCCCTCCGCAGGATCACCCAGCCCCCGGAGGACCGAGGGGGCTGCAGGGAGCATGTGCTAGCCGGGGAAGCATGGCCGTGCCAAGGGAACGCGGTGGCAAAGGAGGCCAGGCTGTGCCAGAACAGCACGCAGTGCCACGGTGGCTGCACAGGCCGGGAGCAGGCAGTAACCGCAGAGGACCAGCACTGCCCGGTGGGATGCTGCAAGGATGCTGCAGCGACCACCCAGCAGCACTCCCAGGGGACCAGGGATCACAGCTCCAAGGGACCCTGTGATCAAAATAACAAGCCCTTCACGAAACAGTGTGCGCAGATTCGGGGCCACCAGTACGTGCAGACGGAGGCTCAATGTGATGGGGTGGCCAAGATCACACAGGATGATGTCTCCGGGCAGTGGGAGGGCGCGATGTCCAATCTCCATCAGGGCTTTATGACTAGAGACCAGAAAGCCATGGTTGCCCCTTGGCCTCGAGGTGCACCCACCAGGCAGGAGAGCCTGGGCAAGAACTTGCTGCTGGTAGCCCTGTGCCTCACGTTTGGGATTGAGGTGGGCTTCAAGTTTGCTACCAAGACCGTCATCTACCTGTTGAATCCTTGCCACGTGGTCACCATGATGCAGGTAAGTGGCATTTACCCACCGCAGTTGAAAACGTAGGAGCTGTTTAGGCATGCTGCTAGATGGAAAATTATGTGGCACAACACAGAAATGATGTGGCGTGCATGAGTCCAGTGTGTGCTTTATAACCAATATGGTCTGTTTTGAACAATATTTTCATCTACCTGGACTGCAAACCCCTTCCAGAAATTGACAACCCTTGTACAGTGCACACAGTTAGTACAATAACTTATGAATCATTCCCCTGTCAAATGTAGGCCTTTGTGTTGAGAAGGCTTCCCACTCACCTTTCACCATGAAATGACTGAAGATTACATTCACAATTGAAGAAGTAAAACTCTGATGAAATCATGTGCCCCCCCCCCCACCCCCATCTTACATTGGAATGGTCCGTGTTTGTGCATATCATGGTTGGTTTTGGGAAGACGAGTTGCAGTTGCTGTCAGTTTATAATTATTCCACGCCTGAGGTTGCTGTAATGGCTCGTGTATTGCAAGGTTTTACTTGGCTTCTTGACGTTTAAGTGAAACAATAATGTCACATAGCATTATTCCATCATTGGAATGTGCACTGTTACTCCATTGAAGCTCTTGTGCGGTTAAGCATTTTGCATATCTCTGCTGTCTTGTTTTCTGAATTATCAAGTCAGTCAAACAACTTTATTTGCTCAATCAACCATAAAAGCACAAAAAATCACAATAAAACGGGGTCAAAAGGCATCTATCTTCTCACAATAAAAACTATAACACATCAATGACAGAATAACTTACACTTCCCCCATTACAAGATACAGCGAATAAAATCATGGGCAATAAAAAAGGACATTTTCATAGAACTCATCATAAAAAGGGCTATCGCCAGGTATAATTTAATACTAAAATCACTCAAATCAATCGTTTGATAACGCCTTTGAGATATCAAGTCCTCATCTGTTTTAGCTTCTGATTGTGTGAAGAATGTTGCTAACTGTTAGGACATGCTTGAACTAGCACCGCTTCATTATGCAAGTATGTGGTCATGACTGCAGATGTTCTGGACTGCTGTGACGGGCTGACACACAGAGGGGAGGAGGCAGTATCAGTTTATCATGCGTGCCTTAACTATCCAACAAGCCCATTGACTGCTTAACCTTACCCACTACTGTTTAAAATGGCGGTGATCAACACATAACATTTTTGGAACTGCGATTTTGCAAAGGTTGGGCGATGAACTTGTCGTCTGTGGAGTTTGCATTGACTGATGGTGCATTCAAGAAGCAAATGTAAGATTTCATGCTTGGGCAGACACACTTCTAAATAACCATAGTCCCTTATACCTTCAAGAGAAGAGCTGGTGTTGGAGTCCCTCCCGCTCTGTGCCATCAGTAGAAGGAGTGTAGACTGATACATTTCTGTGATTGCCCCACAGTTGCAGAATTATTTCTGTTTGTAAGTTCTTGTTGAATGAGGTACTTTCTTTTTTAGGGGTGAGTGACCTTAAGACGTGGAAAAAAGCTAATTTCGCCAGAAATGCATATAAACCAAACTGTGCATCTCCCTACTATGCTCTGAGCGTGCGTCACTCCAGAAAAAAACAGTGATCAGATCTGGCATGGAGGGTGTTCTGTATGTCTTCTCCCTGTTAAGCATGAGGGTCAGTGGCCTCAAGCTATGAACTAAAATAGCCTCCACAGTATTTTAAACTTTGCATTGTAATTTTTAAACACCTTAACAATAGGCATCTTCTTGATGCACTGAGCGTGAGCGCGTGCTGATGTACCATGGAGAGGAGTGGGGCTAGTGTAACCTCTATGGTAATTGTTTGCACGTTCCTATGTAGGAGAGTGTCGGTCGTACTGCACTCAGAACTGAAATTAATTCATCATTTCAATGAGGTAAGCAATAAATTTGTTCCAAGGTCAATTGAATTTATTGAGCCTTTTAAATTTAGAGATGTCTTGAAATTATATACATTCTGGAATTCGTTCCATTTAACTTTCGCCTGAATGCCCAATGCATTTCGGGCTATCAAAGCCCTTCTTCAGGGGAAGCACTCTGAAAGGAAAAAACTAGGAGTCAGCCTAAATGTACGTCACGTCCTTAAGGTTTTCAGAATGTCGGTAACTTTATTAATCACCTCACCGTTGCACCAGGTCGAGTCACGGGGTCTTTGTACACTGTCCTCGTTAACGTGGTCTTGTCTACCTACTTTCATCACTTCGGTAGCACTACGGCAGCACATTTGTTTTCATCGGTTCTTGTGTTCGTTTTGAAGACACATCGATCTTTTCACATTGACCCTTAATAACTCTTCATAGCTGACGAATGCCTACAGTATGGACACACTTTTGGTTTGTTAGACCACCATTCTTGGCACGGTTGAATTACCTTGCCTTTCACCAGCTCAACTCGTTTTTCACCATTTCTGTACCGTCTTATAAGCTCTTATGCATATATATATATATATATATATATATATATATATATATATATATATATATATATATATATACATTTACACTTATGTCTTATCACTAAAATTTAGGCTGACTCCTAGTTTTTTCCTTTCAGAGTGCTGCCCCTGAAGAAGGGCTTTGATAGCCCGAAATGCTTTGGGCATTCAGGCGAAAGTTAAATGGAACGAATTCCAGAATGTATATAATTTCAAGACATCTCTAAATTTAAAAGGCTCAATAAATTCAATTGACCTTGGAACAAATTTATTGTTTACTTCATTGAAATGATGAATTAATTTCAGTTCTGAGTGCAGTACGAGTGACACTCTCCTACATAGGAACGTGCAAACAATTGTGATATTTATATCCCGACTCAGGGGGATCTACCCGTCTGCACCTACGACCTACTTGAAAACTCTACACCCTTGATTAAACCGAGTGCGCATATTCTGTTTCTATCTGCTGTAACCTCTATGGTGCCTGTCCATACGCTCCAGGCTCTAGTTTACCTTCCATGGGATGAACATGCACATACATCCTTGCATGCCACCTTGAGTGCTTGTTGGTGGGTCTTTTACTTGCTTTCGCAAACTTGCTCAGCGGCTCCCTGCGTATCATATAGGTTTTGGTGGTTCCTTAACTGGAATTTAGCCCGACCTCTTTCAAGCTATGTTGTTACGTGTGGTTCTGTGAGAAGAATAAGTATAGATGGCCTTGAAATAAGTTGGAGATATACATCTGCAGTGGAGTGGATAGTAGGCAGGTGCCTACTGATGAGTAAGTTGTACTAAGATGAAAGGTTGCTTATGTTTGAGGGAGGTATGGAATCATTTGACGTACCCACAGGCTTTTTCCTGTTTGCACCTTAGAGGAAAGCCCAATAGACTAGGGGAATTAAAATATTGTGGCCTGCTTTTAGGGCAGAACCGGAACCAAAGCTGCTGGCAGCACATATCAGTCAGGGGTTTGTGGAGCGCGACTACTCACCCGTGAGGGTCTCACGGTGCTGGGGGGGGGGGGGGGAGGCTGCTGATCCGTCTGGGTGTGGAGGTTCAGTCGAAGGGCCAGGTCTTGAGGTCCTTCCTGAATTCTTTAAACAACATGCATTGCCTGAGGGGGAGGGGCAGGGTGCCAGGTCTTGGCGGCGCAGTAGAAGAAGGATCTTCCTCCGGTTCTGGTCTTATAGATCAGTGTGACGGAGACCAGGGCGAGTTGGGCGGAGAAGAGTTGTCTGACGGGTGTGTAGATGGCGAGGCGGTGGTTCAGATATTCTGGCCCTGCATTGTGGAGAGCTTTGTAGGCATGTGTGAGGAGCTTGAAGGTGATTCTCTTGTTGATGGGGAGTCAGTGGAGTTGGAGATGTTGTCATGTGGCTGCGGTGGGGGATGTCGAGGACAAGTCTGGCTGCGGGTTCTAAATCTGCGGCAGTGAAGTTGCGTGCTCTCAACCCTGTACAAAACAACAATAGTGGGTAAAAAATCAGGAACAAATATGGATTAGGAACAGATAGCTTGGGGAACTGCCAAGACCCTTGTCTGACTCCCGACTGGGCCCGGATATTGGGTGTATCATTAAAAGCTCAAGTAATGCTCGTGTCACGCTTGTACAATGGAAGTATTTACACAGAACATAAGTTACCCTAACTAGGATACAGAACATCTAGCCATCCTGCCAAGATTCTCATCTGAGATGCACCTCTGAAAACTCAAACGTAATACATATGGTTTGGAGATGTGTGGCTGGTGCTGGCTAGTAAAATGTAGTGGTCTCCAGACTGAAGTCAGTGGTAGGTAGTCTGATTGGTTGTACAATTGAACATTGTGTCATGTGACTGAATCTCATGACTTAAGAGAAAGCTAGGTTATAGATCGGTGGAATTATTTTTTGTTACTTTAATTGCAACAGATTGGCTCACGGGTGGAAAATTGGGAGAAAATGTTACAAGATGGATGATGGCTGATTAAAACGAGGATGTCAGTGGTTCATATGGATGAAATATCACAGAAACACCTACTTGACTGACACCAAATGTTGTCAAATTTTGTTGCACCAGGGATGGCCCTGAATTATCCACCAGTAGCGTTTTCTCTGATAACTAATACAAGGTTTCTTTTTAGGCACACACAGTATTTGCAGTAACTCAATGAGATGTTTGAACAGATACTTGGAAGATAATTGGGAGATGTCCTGCTGTAGGGCCAGTCTAGCCACAGAATCTTCCAGATTGTTCCGTTTATACGGGGAATAGGTTTGTTTTATTTTGTTGGATAAAAAGAAGTAACATTGCTTTAAAAAAATCTGCATGTAGAGAAAAAGTTGCTAGTATAAGAATGACAGTAAATTGTTTTGAAATTAAGATGTTGCCTGGTCTGCAAGCTTATGTGAAGCAATCCACGCCATGCAGGCTGGGCGGGACTGTTCATCCTTGGTTTTGGGTCTGTTGCATTTTTTTTAGGTGATTCTTTAGGGCTTCCTTTTGTGATTCCAGGTATGTTCTAGTGGCCCTTGGAAAAGAAGTATGCTGTTTTTCTATCCATGTTTTGTTATTCGTGACAAAGGTAGCGTAACCCTCTTGTTTATGATGATTGTCTCCTGTACTGTTTCGGTTGTTTGTTTGCGGTCCTATCAATACTTGCTCTTCACGCCCAAAGTACCGAAAATGATCACAGTGAGCTCATCCTATAAGATACAGAGAGCCTCCGGCTGTTCGACTTTAGTGTGTTATTCTCTATGTTGCTTGGTCTTTAGGCTATGATTGTGATATGGCATTTGTTGGATCATTGGTAGTTAAAAAGTAGTGTGAACCCTGATCATCTGTGTTGGATAAAGTTTATGTCGATAAGTGACCAATTACATTCCATATTGTTAGTAATTTTGTGTTTACTTTATGGTACTGATGCAGTGAACCTGAAATGCAGCCAGTCCGGATGTAGGTGCAATGCTTAAAAGGAAATGTTCTTGATACCTTAACGTTGAAGGTCTTTGGTTACCATAACCAACAACCCCTAGCTCCTACTGGCAGTCATACAAGATTGTTCAAATTCCTAATCTTATTGTTGTCTCTTACAATGTTCTCTATAATCTTGCTCATTAGAAGTTGTTTGTAAATCAAACAAGCAAATATTACTCCTAAATAACAGATTCCATTGTCTGCTCATACTAAATTCCAGTCCTGTAAGTCATTTCCCTTTGTCTTTTTTAATTGATTATAATGTGAAATTTACCTAGTTACGGTTGTAGCCTAAAGAGTCATACCTTTCAACCGGTTCTAAAATGGCCGCCTCTAGAAGCCACCCATAGACCGCATTTGAAACCTGTTTTCAGCAAAAGGTAATACATTCCTCCGCATTTGCAATCTGTAGCCGTTTTCAGCCCAGAATCGAGTTTAGTCATCAGCATTTTCGGTCGGTGCCCAATAGCTATATTGAAAACTGTCGGTGTCAGAAAAGTTTGTGATAGATCCCCGTTAGTTATGACACTTCAATAGGAGCCTCATACCCTGCCATAGTCCTAAAATCCAAATAATATCCAAACTGACGTTTACCATAATTATTCACCTCATATTATTGAATTCTTTATTTGAATTTAATCCTAATATTGCTCCGGGTTTGATATTGGTGTTAGCAACTTGATTCCAATCTTGTAACACTCTTGGGCTGGCTGATGCTCGCCCTTCTGAGCAAACTTTGCTTGGCACGTGATAACCATACCATTCACAAATTCTCCCGTTCTCCGGGTCTAGACTGTACACTGGATCCTGATGTCAAGTTTATATAGTGAGATTGGATGATCCCTTTTGCACCTTTGAGGAATTCACGCTCTCCAGGATGAAGGGCCAGATCTATAGCCATTAAGTTTAGCGAGTCGCAAATTGCGCGAAATTGCGACTTGCTAAACTTAATGTACAACAGTGTCTCAGACACTGTATGCGATTCACAATGGGGTCGCAAATTGCATGCCTCGCGAATATTAATGAGTCTGTCACAATTTGGGACCCCATTGTGAATGGCTAGCACTCCCTGGGATTGTGGCCATGTCTGTGACTGCTTTTTTTAATAAAGCAGTTTTTTTAAAAATGCAGCCTGTTTTTCCTTAAAGAAAACGGGATGCATTTAAAAGAAAAAAATGAAACTTTCCTGTTTCATTATTTTAAGGGCAGGCTGTGGTCCCTGGGACCACTGCCTGCCCTTAAAAATATTTGCTAACCCATTCACAAAGTGGAAGCCCCTTCCCGTTTGCGAGTGGCTTACCACCCTTTTGACAAGGGTGGTAAACTGCATATGCGGTCGCAAAAAAATGGTACATGGCAATTGAACTCGCTATTGGGGAGGGACGCTGTTGGCATGCCGCTTCCTAATAGCAGGTCGCTAACCATTTTTAGCAAATAGATTAGCAACTCGCAAAATAGGGTTTGTACATTGGGCAGACGTTTTTTGTGGTTACAAAGGGGCCAAATTTCCCTTTGCGACCGCAAAAACGGTCGTACATCTGTCCCGCAGAGTACAGCAGCAGCTTTGCTCTGATTGTTGAGAAACTTGTTCAGAATTTTTTCATTGCCGACCTCTTCTATTAAAGCATGAAAAGCCCGCCTGATACCTTTACAACTCTCGGCTGGGAGTCCATCAACACCTGGCGATTTATCATAAGGCATGTATATTTTCTCATAAAAATCTCAAAACTGCCCAATAAAGCCTTTAAAACTAGCCCCAAATTAGCCATTCTCACACTTGCTTAGGAAGATATCTGAATTATTTTCCTTAGTCCGTAACTTGTAAATTTATCCCTGAGATCAAAGTATTGGCCCCCGTATAAAGCATACTGTGTTTTAACTGTCTAGCCTGAAATGTTCACGTCATTGGAGAAGAGCAACACAGTGTCATTAGGGGAGGTCAACTTCTTTAAGTAGACTGCAGTAATCTTCTCATGCTCTTTGATATCCATCACATCAGAGGAAATGACATAATGAGACCTTTGAGCCCAATTAAATCATAAGACATGGTGTCATCCATCCTCAAAACCTGACGAAATCCGTCGAAGCGGGTTAAAGAAAGTCCTTCAAGTCTAAAACTAATTTGATTTCTACGGTACATAGTCTGTCAATAGCTCTAGCATAGATGATGTCATCTTCATGCCAACAATGATGTCATATATCTTGTCGAGTGATGTCACATGTGGTTATCCGCTGCGCCCAGCTTCTAACCAGGCCCTGCGGCCTACCCCTGCTGGGCCTTCAGCTGTGCGCAGTGGAGGTTAGACGCTGTGCCTGGCTACCCACCCTGCCGCTGATGGCTTGCCCCCACTGTGCAGGTCACGTGCAGAGGGCGTTGTTCGCAGGTAGTGGCATAAGGTGCAAGTACCATTAAACTGATTAATGTAAGGAAGACCCGTACAGTTGACGAGTAAGTAGTAGGTTTATTGGAGAGCAAGTTTGTGACCTCCTACCACCAGTATCTCCTCCAACTGTCGCCCCTCTACATTCCATCCCCACATTCCAGAATCTGTGGTCACCTAGTTACCTGGGAACGGTTAACTTAGATACCACAATATAGCCTTAGAGCCCGCCATATGGGCTCTATCAGCCATTAAAAGCCCTAGTGTTGAAGTTCAGCTCTGGCCCTTTAACAAGGGAGCGGGCCTTTACTGGCTTGTAGAGCCTGCTACAAAGAGCTCTAAGGCTATAAGAACATTCTGTCCCTAGAGGGAAGAATGTTCTAATTTGTAAAACAAAGTCCTCACAGAGCCCAAGGGAGTAGCTGCCTGAGGCCTTTGTTAAACATTGGAATGTTGATCCTCCGGTCTCCTACCGGCCATTAGAAGCCCGGAGCACTCCATTGTCTTCCGTGGAGAGCTCAAGATTCCAGTGTTCTGACTAATAATAAAACCTGTTATATGCAGTGCTTAGAAAACTCGAGAACTGCAGTATGAAGCACTGTATACAAGCCAGGTTCCGTTTTTTTGTGGTATTGGGCTGAAGGAAGGACAGTGAGGCTGTTGCGCCGCAGGGCAGGCTTCTTTAGCACACACAGCCGTCGCGCCTCATCAGACCGGTTATACCGGACATACGCCTACCAGCCACCCTTATCTGCCCCCGCAAATGCCTTGGTGCTCACTCGGAACTTATGAAGTGAGCCGTGCAGACGTTCTGTCCAGGGTCCTGACGAGGCGTGTCAATGTAACTTATTGTTATCGCCCATCACCGCCCTCATCAGCCCCTCTCCCACATACTGGTCTTTGTTACCACCCACAGCGAGGTTCACCAGCACTGCATATTTATTATAGCGCCGAACAGTAAGAAGCTAAATAAAAACCTGCCTTTGGGTACCTGCAAACTGCGCATTTAGGCTGAATTAACCTTTCCTGATGTAAAGATACTTAAAAAGCAAATGAAACGAGTTGGAGAAAAAACACGATGAGCACGTACAAGCCCTGGTGCTCCGAAATCTGCCGGAGAGCTGTTTCATAAACCGTGGCGGCGCTCCTTTCATTTCTGCAAGGTTCCATGTGGGAGTGAACCTGCTGGTTCAATGTCGCATGAAAGCCAGCAACTCTGAAAACATTGCAAGCTGGTGTTGTTTTTTTTTTAAATAAAGCATTCGAGTTTTTTTTAATCTTCAGAAATTTGAAAGAAGGGGAGGTATACAAATGTTTTCATTTTGACATTTCAAACGGGAAACGGTGTTTATTTACTTGCTGAAGAATTTCTTATTTTCGGTTCTTCATACAGTTTACGTATAGCGCAATGGAGAATTTGTAGGGTTTGCATTTAACGCTTTATTTAATTTACACGTTTACTAGGGAGTAGGATAACGTCCATACTCTGTTTATTTGATATAAACTTGCATTTGATGGTGGTCATTATTAAAACGTTGAGGTGTGAATGTTGGTGTTTGCATTAATGAGCCAGTGACAAGTAATTGTATATATATGAAGAGAAAAGATCTCCAAGCTGACTTGGAACTGAAACTTTATCTACAATTTAAAAGTAATACAGTTACTGTATATAATTTGTATTCCAGGTTTTAAAAGCCATTTTTGTTGGCTTCATATTTGATTAAATGGAGTGAATGCACCATACAATTGAATAGAATTAATAATTAAAACAGAATGTGGCACAGTTCCCTTTAAGAGGCATTTACTATAAATAAATAATAATGGCCCTGACTGTCTGAGTCCTACAAGTGTGAGAGGATTTCTCTATGTGAATACAGCGCTTACTTTGTAAAACCAGTATTTACAATGCAATAGGTCTCGCATTTACTAAATTCTCAAAAGCGAGACCTATTGCATTGCAAATGGTTGTTTGCAAAAGTGCCCCGTGCTGCGCCTTCGCATTAATGGCAGCCGTTCCCCTTTCCTTAGACGCAGCTCATCTGAAGAAAGGGGCGTGGCCACCATTAACGAACATGAAAGCGCTGCATGGGGCGCTTACAAACAAAAGTTATAAAATAGAGGGGGGGGAAAAATTCGGCCACGTTCGGCTCCACTATAAACCAAAGGCGTGGGCGCCACTGTGGCGTGCCGAGCTATGCAAATAAAATGAAGCCTTACTAGAGAGCGTGTCCTACTTGTTTGAAGGCAGGTGAAAAGCATTTAACAAAATAGTGTCCAGAGGCTGTAATTAAAGTCTACCGAGCAACAACACAT
This sequence comes from Triturus cristatus, assembly GCF_964204655.1. Taxonomy (NCBI): domain Eukaryota; kingdom Metazoa; phylum Chordata; class Amphibia; order Caudata; family Salamandridae; genus Triturus; species Triturus cristatus. The sequence continues at coordinate 967,810,067 of NC_140588.1, forward strand.
GTAACAGGGGGTGTTGCCATCAGAGGTTACAAAGACATGGCAGTACTAAGGAGGGACTACCAAGCCTATTAACAAATCAGAAGCTAGCATTTACCAAGGACAATGACACAAGCCAATTAAAAATATGGGCGGAGGTTCACCGCCATACTTCAAATACAGCATGCCTCGCAGAGCAGCGCATGCGCTGCCCAGGCTCAATGTAAAAAATAAGTGCCAGAGCTCTGGCCAGTGGACCACTCCAGCGCGCACCACACGTTGGCCCTGCCATGCTGCCACTGATAGTAACAACTCCACTACTAACCATCACAACCCTACAAAGTGTGACAATTTGGGCTATTTCAGGCCTCCAAAGCTATAAGAATGGCTTGGGCGGCAGGTAATAGTAATTTTTAATCTATAGAGAATTAATAAATACCTGTTGTGGTCCTCTCTAAATCATCCATACAGCGCCTCCTTGCGGCATACTTTCACAAGCGTAGAATCTCACAGGGAGGGCCAGGGGGCTAGAAAGGTCCAGCATACGGGTCCCCATTAAGAGTTGAAGACAAAGGGTATGCTGTTCCTAAGGGGCCGGAGGGGGGAAAAAAGGAAAAATAAGGACACGTAAGTAATGGCGGCCATAGGTAGGTGCTAGAGAGAGCAAGAGAGTGGGTGCTCGTCCTGGGATAGCTCCAAATAGAAGCAAGAGCCCTCGCACATGCCGAGGGGTGTCATGCTTTATCATAGGGCAGCTCCTCATTGGGCCGGCACTGCAATGCCCAACGGGCCCCGCGAGGGGGCTCTTTGCCGGAGGTCTTTTCGGTTTTGCCATCGTGAATCTAGATGACCCTCTCAGTTCACGACTTTCAGTCTGTTTTTATTTATGGCCCAGATACTCTGCAAATAAAGTCCCCCTGGAGTATCCAGGCGCCGTTTTTAAATCGCATTCACACATTCCCACATCTACTCACTTCACATAGGTTCAACCTCCCATATCATCTAGATTCACGATGGCCAAATCGAAAAGACCTCTGGCAAAGAGCCCCCTCGCTGGGCCCGTTGGGCATTGCAACGCCGGCCCAATAAGGAGCTGCCCTATGATGAAGCATGACACCCTTCAGGGTGTGTGAGGGCCCTTGATCCTATTTGGAGCTATCCCAGGACGAGCGCCAACTCTCTTGCTCTCTTTAGCACCTACCTACATCCGCCATTACTGACTTGTCCTTATTTTTCCTTCCCCCCCCCCCCCCCTCCTGCCCCTTAGGAACAGCATAACCTTTGTCTTCAATACTTTCACAAGCACCGGTGCTGACAATTAAGTGCCGGTGCTGTTCACCAGAAACCACCGGCTCAAGTTAAGCACTGCGTGAATATTCAAAAGGCGGGGTTACAGGTTATGGCAGCCTTCCCCTTTGGAACGTGAAAGCGCCTAGTAATGGGATGGGGTTTAGAGTAGGGTCCTGAACAGGCCAGGTTTTGCTCTTGTGTGGTTAGAGAAAGGAAGTATTTCCAGTTGTGATTTTCACGTCTGTTGAACAGTGTGAAACTCTTAAAATCAGTCAGTCTAACACAAATACGTTGTCTGAGTCGTGCCCATTACTTATTAATGTTCTTTAAGAGCTCCAGGCACTGGGTTGGAGAGACCATGTTCTGTAGCTGAGGAGACGCTGGCGCCTGCACCGCGAGGCACTTACGTGGCGAACGGGACAGAAGAAACTAATTGGGTGAAGCGGACAGGGAGATCAATCCGCCAGGAGAGGCACACATACACATCTGTAAAAAGGGCCACAGGCAGGGCCACAATGGGGACCAAAAGCAGCACTTTCACAAATGGCCAAAAAAAGAGCTCCTACGTTTCTCCCTTCTCGCTCTCTTTTTCTCTCTTACATCCATCCATTTTCTGACCCTCACCTTCTCTCCTCTCTCTTTTTGATCTCTCCATTTCATTTTGTTCTTTTATTCACCTTCATCTCTATTTCCCTCCTCTCCATCTCTGGCTCCCATCCTCCATCCATTTTCTCTCACCTTTCCTCCTCCCTCTCCCAGATCTCTCGCTCTGTTTCCTCCACCTCCATCATGTTCTGTCTCTCTCTCTCTCTCTCTCTCTCTCTCTCTCTCTCTCTCTCTCTCTCTCTCTCTCTCTCTCTCTCTCTCTCTCTCTCTCTCTCTCTCTCTCTCTCTCTCTCTCTCTCTCTCTCTCTCTCTCTCTCTCACTCATGTCCCTCTTCTGTTGTTGTTGCTGAAGTAAATGTCAAAGGCCCCAAAGGAGGCTTCGGACCCGCCCTCCAATGGCTGCAACCCACTGGGGAAATGCAAGATGGAATAAGTGGCCAATCCGGCCTTGAACACATACCAGAGGGCGAAACTTACAGAAACTAACTCCCAGATTAATTATGTTGTTAAAAATGTATACAAATACATTTTTAAAGTACAATAACACTTAAAAACCAGAGTTTATCTAATGCATCTGTTTACTTCCTTTATGCATCTATATACCTTCCATGCACTTGGATCTATATATTTATTACTTTTCTCCTAAAAAAGCATATCCCATGCACTACCCTATTTCTCATCCTATACCTCTATCAATTTCCTTAATCTACATATACCTCCCTCCTTTATGCATCTATATACTTTCCTTATAATTATGGATCTATATATTTATCACTTTCTTCCAATTCAGCATATACAATGCACTAGCCTATTTCTCACCCTATACTTCGCTCAATATATCTTCTACCCCAACTTTCTGACTCATCTCAAACTTCTTCCTACTACTCTTTCCAATGCACAACCCTATATCTTACCCTATACGTCTACATCCACTCTCTCATTTATTCCAAACCCCATACCACTACTATGATCCCCAAAATAACCTTTCTAGACTCTCCCATACTCTACCCCTCCTTGCATCATCTTGACACCTCTTTTCACTATGCTGATTCCCCCAAAACAAGCCTTTCTAAACTCTTCCTTCTGACTCGTCCCCTCTACATCCCCTTTTTACTCATCCAACAGCCTCCTCCTCCTCCTCCTACTGCTTTGACCCAAAAACAAAAAAAAACAACTAAATCCTTCACTCTTCTATCCCTCCACTATCCATTTCAATCAAAATAACAGACTAACATGTTCACTTCACAAATTTAATATTTCACTATACTAATTCACCACTAATCCTTTTTGGGTTCCAGATTAGCATGCTACTCGCCAAAAAAGCACCTCAACACCTCCTCAGTGGTAACAAGCACTATATAAATGCAAACCTTTTCCCCTCTTCTATCCCTCCGCTACTCTTCTACATCCAAATAACTAAAAAACATATCCACCTCTTTCATATTAAACTATACTAATTTTCAACCCTAATCCTCGATGGGTTCTGGAGTAGCGTGCTACTCGCCAATAAAGCGCTTCAACACCCCATCAGGGGTAACAAGCGCTATATAAATGCAAACCTTTTTTCTCTCTTCTATCCCTCCGCTATCCTTCTCACGCCAAATAACTGACTAATATCCACCACTCAAATTACTTTCATATTTCACTATACTAATTCACCACGAATCCTTTATGGGTTTCCGGAGTAGCGTGCTATTCAACACCCCCCCCCCCCCCCCCACCCCCCCCAAAAAGCACTTCAACACCCCCATCAGGGGTAACAAGCGCTATATAAATACAAACTTATTTTCCCTCTTCTATCCTTCCGCTATCCTTCTGAATCCAAATAATTTACTAACCTATCCACCACTTGAATCACTTTCATATTTCACTATACGAATTCAACACTAATCCTTTGTGTTCCGGAGTAGCGTGCTACTCGCCGAAAAAGCGCTTTGACACCTAGTCGGGGGTAGTAAGCTCTATATAAAGGCAATTACAGTACAATACAATACAGATTAGAACACTGCACTCGAAGACAGGACCTGGCTATTGAAGAAGGCAGAATTGGCATCCGAGATGGGAGCATAGGCTCAGCCATTTGGAAAAGGAAGAGCTGAACTTGCCACAGTGACAAGGAGATTCTGGCATGTGTCTATATCTGTGGAGATAATCGGTGTAATACTCAGTGCTTTCTTTGTTTAAAAACATTCGTGCCAGGGCTCTCGTCAGGAGGCCACTACAGCTTGCACTACACTTTGCCCCTGCCATGATGCCAAAGACCACAACTACGAACCATCACAATTCGGACTATTTCAGGCCCCCCCAAACCTATGAGAATGGCTTGGGCGGCAGGTAATAGTCAATTTTAAAGTATATTGAATTAATAACTAACTGTTGTGGTCATATCTAAATAAGATGGACAGCGTCACCTTGTGGCAGACTGTCTCAAGTCAATTAGAGAAAGGTAACCCCCTTAAAGGTTCTATTTGAGGTCAGGGATCAGGGGGAAAATTACTATAAACAAAACTGATAAATATCCCTCTGGACCTATATTTCTTTTACTTGGCAATTAATTTCTTGTGGGTTCACATGAAGAAGAGACAACCAATTGTATATTTACATTCCAACTAATGAGTTTATTTTTTTTATATTGTTTTTAAGATATTTTGCTTGTTTATATACATTTTTTCTTGTTTATATACATTTTTTCTCAAATAAACATCGGATTGTTTTCTTATTCCTAAACACAATCTATACAGTGATATTATGAATTGCTCTGTGCTCATTCAATTTTATCAACACAATGTTTAAAGATATAAGCTAAAACCTCTCTCCTATGATTTGAGAGAAATCCCCACAACAATCACTCCTCTGTTCATACCACATGCATTTCACTATCATACGACACATTCACACTGCACCCCAGATATGCACCAACGATGTTGCTGGACTGGCCAGGACTGGGCCAGATGCTCGACCCTTTAATTATGATGCAAAGAAACTGGGGTGTAACACTCTGTCTGGTCGACGCACGTTTCGGTGGATCTAATTTCTTTTCTTGCCACCTTCTTCAGGACCTTTTGTTTGCGCGTTTATCGCGGGCAAAGATGAGGGGATTGTTATTCTGTTGTGTACTGTTATACACGTAGTGAAAGTCTTCCTCACAGGTAATATTACTGATATCGTTCTTCTTCTTTCCCAAATATGGTCAATGCTTTGTCGGTCCGGGTTGCGATCCTAGGAGTCAGTTTCGCATATCTTCATAGATTTATATGTTCTCTCTTGTCCCTTCCATACTTTCAAGCCTTTCTTGCCGTATTGATGACTCACCAGCCCTTAAGAACTATTCTCGGTGCTGTATAGTTTAGTCTTCATTGTAAACAGCAAGGTATTACTTCTTTCCGTTTCTTTGTTCTTTGGATAGTTGCATTGTGCTGTAAGGGGATGGCTGGTACCAATCTTGTTTTGAGCTCTATCGGCGGTTTCGTATTCTCCTTCGGCAGCTTGGTAAACAGACTCCAGCCTCCAGACTGTCTCAAGTGCCTGTGATGAGCACCGGAAACCACTGGCCCAAATTAAGCTCTGCTTCTACCCAGTTAACTCATTATTACGTGGGTATGATCCAGCGGTAAACCAGCAACAGATACTCCACTACCATATACTCACCTGGGCCCATAAAACACACAAACACACAGGCCAGTAAAACCGCTGGAGTCCAGGTTTGTCATGTTTCTTACTCCAAGATTAGTTACCTATCATTCCTAACTAATATTTCACTGATCAAATAGTTCTTTCCTCCGGTCAATGGACCATTAGTTGAACTAGTTGATGGTGAAATTACATGAATTATTCTCTTTGCAATGAAAATAACCACAGACTCGGGAACATTTTAAAAGCTTTATCTAAATTAATTTCATGTGAACCATTTTCAAAGTACAGTACAGTCTCCGTCACTCTCAGGAAGGAAGATTCAATTAATCAATCAGACAATTATCATACATTGTAATGACGTTGCTCAGAAAGGAGAGGATAGCGAGAAAAGCACATCTGCACATTCACAAAAATATAATTACCTAGAATGGTGTGAAAACCAACCCCCTGGCCAAGGAGCTGGGAAGGGTCCCCCGGGAAAGATCAGGCGACAAAGGCTTCAGGACAGGATAGATGACCTATCAAACACCGACTCTTGCGTAGCACCCCTCTCTGACATTCTCTTCCTCCTCGAGATTCTTCCGTGATCTTCTTCTTCTAAATTAAGTAAGTTTAAGTAGATGGTTCTACAATCGATTCTTCATCAGCATTAGCTCGTCAATCCGACAGCATCCAGAGTTGTGCAGCATTCAGCAAATCTCAGTCTCCTCTATCTAACTAAACTATCCCAATTATACTTTTCTATAGTCCTGTACCACCCATTAATGTTGAAATGTCGTAAAAAATATAACTCTGATTGGACAGGCAAGGGGGGATGATCATCACACCATGCTTATTTTCCAATTTAGTCTTTTAGTTCATTGTTCAAAGATCCCACCCCTAAATTGTTACTCATAACTTTTTTATTCCCACCTGTATTCACATATTATTTGAAACAAAAGTATATTTTTAAATGGGTTCCCATTCGTCTTCAGGGGACTTTGGTACTGGTTTCCATGGTATGTATAATTTTCGTCCTTGGACACATCATCTCTTCCGGCTCACTCATACCGCGCATGTGCGAAGATCAGGTGGGTTACAGACTCCAGACTCTTACAAGAGGCCAAAATGTATACTAATAGAAAAGTCAGAAAGACAAATATTAATTTCAAAATAAAATGGTTTCACTGTATACCATCTATCTCTACTCTAACCCCATTTACTTATAAATGCTTTCCCCGCATTAGCATTTAGTAAAACAGCTTGGTTTAGTTTCAGCTGGAGCAGATGCTGAGCATGTGTGCTTTCCAGCAGCCATTTTAAAAGCGTCTGCGCAAGAAATTCCCTCCAAGCGACCGCTTGTCATACTGCGTAGATGCAGTTGACGCATGCGCAATTCAGTATCCCTGTTAGCGACCATTTTAGAACTTCACTCGAGTTACTTCTTAGTAAAACACGTAGGCAAGCTTCTCTTTCTTTTTATGTCAAGTGTGATGCGTATTAATTTACACAAATATAGTTAATACAAGGTTATGAGTTAAATGAGAGGATTGCTTCCGAGCAAGTCTCTCTTCTACGAGTCCTTGCTCCATCAACCTCCTCTCTGATGGCATCCCAAACAGATGCCAACTTTAGCACATCTCAATTCCCTTTCCAGTCTTTTCGTTCTTATCTTCATCTTTTATTTTCAAATCTTTAATCTTTTTGTATAATTCTCCTTTCATCTCTTCTAGCTGTATCTCTTCATATTTTCTTTTCTTCCCCTTTCTATTTACTTCATATTTCCTTCCCTTTTTGCAACATTTGTGCCATATCATTATTGTTAGGACTATTATTGTTATACCAGCTAATGGAAATATAATTTGACCTATAATACCTTTCCCAAGATTAGTAAACCAAGTCCCTATTGAAGAAACACCTTTTGTTAGTCTTTCCCTTCCTAATAGCGAGTCCAGAACCCATATATGAATGCTTTGCGACCGAAACACTCGCAGTTTACCACGGTTCTCAGAAGGGGACCCCTTACCCTTTGGGAATGCATGCACAAATATTTTTTAAGAGCAGGCAGTGGTCCCAGGAACCACTGCCTGCCCTTAAAAAATGAAACTGAGAAGTTACATTTGTATTCTTTAAATACATCCCGTTTTCCTTTAAGGAAAATGGCCTGCATTTAAAAAAAAAAAAAAAAAACTGCTTTTATTGACAAAGCAGTCCCATACATGGTGGTCTGGGAGTGCCAGCCATTCCCAATGGGGTCGCAAATTGCGACAAACTCCTTAATAATCATGAGGCATGCAATTTGCAACCCCATTGGGTATCGCAGACAGTGTTTGAGACACTGTTGTACATTGGATTTTGCGACTCACAAAATGCTATGGTCGTACATCTTGCCCATAGTCTTTCTATGGCATGAGCATGTAAGTTGGAAAGCAGGGCCCTGATATTTGTTCCCTCCAGTTTCGTAGCAGTAGAGGCACCGGCCAGACTTGCAGAGTTGGCCACTAGGTATGAGATGCTCATGTGGTAAAGCAAGATGGATGCGCTGCTTCTTGTTTGGCTAATTGATAGAAGTTACTCGCCCCTCTATGTGAAAGGAAGTTAACTATGAATTTTGTTGGCGTGCATGTCAGTGTGTGTATGTTTTTCACTGTTTCCAGTTGTGTGTCTGTTTGTACTTTTTAATCTTTAGGGAATGGTGATCCATAGATGAGTGATGTGTAGCTGTATTATGTGGTTGAACTCTTGGAAGGAGATGTGGCGTCAGGGCCAGAGCTGCTGACTTTGGAGCTGAGGAACCAGGTTCAAGTGCCAGCGTCCTGTGATTCTGGGCAAATCACTTAATCTCCCCATGTCTAAAAAACGATTCTGACTGTGTGTAATGTTATCTGGTGTTCCTGTAAAGCACTCTAATGCCCTTGGGTCAAGTTCTCGCTATATAAAAGCTGCAAAACAAAAGTAGGATTTTCAGTGGGTGTTTTGAGGCAGTTGCTGAGTCAGTGTGGGGATTGGTGGGTATAAGTGATGTATGAGTATGCATTGGTGCGTATGGGTTAGCGATCGCTTTGTTTGCTGCTTATGCATGTGATTATGCAGTCTAGCACAATCTGCCCCTTCCTTAACTGCAAAACTGAGGACCGCAAGTGGGGGCAGTTTTCATTCAGAGTTAAAGGCACATTGTAACCAAGTGAGCAATGGAGTGCAATTTAATGTGCTCCCCCCTCAGCTACGTAAGCCTACCAACTTCAGGTTTTTTTTCTGTGCAAATTCTTTATTGAGGCACTTCACCAGTGCAAAATGGTATGATAGGCTAATGACAACATAACATGCTCATCAGGATTATCATACAGGAACTCGGCAGTCTGGGGGTGAGTTCACTGTGGCGCACAGTGAAGTAGGGGCGAAGCCATATACGAGCCACCACCGGAGGAGGAAGAGCGTGGGTTAGATGTGCGGTCCTAGCCAATTGTTTGAGGGAGTATGCTGTTCTTTCGTTCCAGTCGCATGTACGGGCACCTCTAGAACAGTAAACTGAGGTTAGGAGTGAAGTAACAGGGCAGTGCAGGAATTACAGGACTGCAGCGTCGTGGGAGGATTTTTGGCATACAGGGAGGCCCTAAGGGCTGCCAGTTCCAGATGGTTCTAGATGGCTTTTGAAATGTGCACAAACGACCCAAGGATTATGCTCTGCCTAGGGAAATGATAAATGCAAAAAAGAACAATTGATGGACAGAATGCTGAATAATGTCAAACATTCACCCCAGTACAGAGATCTGGGCCTAAATCCATCGTTTATTTTGCTCCTCAAGTCATTCCAGTTTAAACCCAGCCATATGCAAATCAGTATTGACCCTGCTCCCCATGGTAATAGTCCAGCCCAAATTGCCAGGCCAGGTCCTCCCTGAACTGGAAACAAGCATCCATGGACCGGTTTTGGGGTATCACCACTCATCGGCCAGGCTAGTTTGACTCCAGTGGCGTGGAGAGCACGGGACCCACGTCTGGGCATACCCGTCCCACTTGGGGTGACAAATGCAAAAAGAACAATTGATGGACAGAATGCTTGGAAATGAGGCAGCCCGCTGGACCTCATAACTTGCCGTGTCCACATACAAGAGCAAATAAAGTAGGCTGTGCACTAATGATTTGAAGACAGAAGTGTTACTTTTTGGCAAGATCATCGCAGATGCAGGTAAAATAGTCTTGGTCTTTTGCTACCTCCATTGTTGAAACAAAAATGTGGTCACTTTTGACCAAGCACTATTATTGCTTATTCACGGAAAAAGATAGTATACCTCAAACTACACGGACTCACCACTTCACTTCATGATAAAGTAGATCTAGTCTATGCTTTGGTTTTCTCTCACTCCGACTAATGCACCAGCATACACAAACTCCACCTAAAGATGTGTATGGTTGTAACGGGGCTTCTATACTAATGCATGGCCTTAAAGTATTAGAGCACTGTAGTCGCAAACGTCAATCCAGAACCTCGCTGCCAATCCGACAAAAAGTAGCCTTTTAAGATGGCCTGGTCCTGCCAAACATATTGAAAGGATGGACCCAGAATAATTGAACTCTACTATAGACCCAAAGGGCAACCGCAGATCGGCAGCAGGTATGATCATCTCCGCATCATTTGATGAAAAAGACATATAGAGTCAAATACCTGAGCCATGGGAAGAAGCTTAACCCAACACAGAGATAACAGAACCACCACAGATTCCAGAGTGGATTAAAACAAGAAGTAACAGAACCACTACAGATTCTAGAGTGAACTAATAACAAGAGGGAACAGAACCACTACAGATTCTAGAGTGAACTAAAAACAAGAAGTAACAGAACCACCACAGATTCCAGAGTGAACTAAAGACAAGAAGTAACAGAACCACTACAGATTCCAGAGTGAACTAAAGACAAGAAGTAACAGAACCACTACAGATTCCAGAGTGAACTAAAGACAAGAAGTAACAGAACCACCACAGATTCCAGAGTGAACCAAAAACAAGAGGGAACAGAACCACTACAGATTCCAGAGTGGATGAAAACAAAAAGTAACAGAACCACTACAGATTCCAGAGCGAACTAAAAACAACCCAAAGCTTCTATAGATAAAGTATAGTAACCAGATGATACAGCTCCTTGATCGCCTTGCTCTTCACAACTGAAACCTCTTTTTGCCACTTTCTCCTGTGTTTGCTTCCATCCTTCTTTTCCTTTGGATTTTAGGTGTGGTATTAGCCAAGACCTTTTTATTTTAATACAATTTTAGGTGTAATATACTTACTTAGGGGCTTTCTGCCACCCCTCTTCATCCATTTTCAAATTTCTTCATTCATCTGTACAATGGGTCAGCCCACTTTAGTCGTTGGCCGTGTTCACTGCGAGTAACAACATTATTCCCTTTCATAAGGAGCGCATTCACATACTAGTTACAGTCCGTGCCAGAGACTACTGTGGCATTGTGTGCATTTTGAAACCAAAAAGTAATCTTGCTCATGGCCAATTATTTTTGGGATTGAGGGCCCAGCAGATTCCCCAACAATAACTTTTAGCAAAATAAAAAATGACGAGACAAGCATTGACTAAGCCAAAAAGCTGGAGGCCAACACCAGACCCATTGGTTTTACTAGTGCTTGTTTTTTTGTATTCTGCTTTGTACTGTACCCTCAGGCTGTTTCCCTTCTCAGGCAGTGATCACGGGCAAGACAATTGCTCTCTAGGAAAACCCTAAGAGAATAGGAGATAATGAGACGAGGGACATATGCACCTGCCATCTAATTAGGACTCTAGTAGATGCCTGTGTTTGTGTGAATTTCTTTAGGGACAAGAAATAAACATGGGCAGTCGTGTATAATGTCTCTGCAGATCATGTCCCCATGCCAATATCTAAGCACACCTAAACGGCAGCCCGAGATGCCTGCATTAAAGCACCATCTTTTTTGCCTCTGAAAATTGTTGAGTAGAGTATAGTAGAGATTTTCAAAGTCAGACACATTGGCTATGATTTTCTTTTTTTGTATGTTGTTTTTAAGCACTTTTAAGGACTTCTGTTAATATAAATATTATATTATGGGAAGTTTAAGATGGGGGAGAGGATGTGGCCGAACGGCTGGAGCAGTCTCCCTTTAAGCTGGGGAACTAGGTTTGATTCTCGGCAGGGACGCTCAACATCCTGTGATTCTGGGCAAATCACTTATTCTCCCCATGCCTAATAAAATTAATGTCTCTATCTGTAAGGCAACTGGTGCTCATGTAAAGCGCCCTTATACCTTCAGTTCAAGTTCGCGCTATATAAAACTCTTGAGTTTTTTTTGTTTTTTTTTAATTTGCTTTTTTTTATAAAAGATTGTGTCATTGGCCTGTTTGCTTGTCAGTCAAGCAGGGGTACTTGGTGATCTTCCTAGAGACTCACCCCTCAATTATTAATGTTCTTCAAAATGCAAAGGTCTCTTTATGTATAGATGACAACAAACCTCTTGGTATAGAGCTTGCCCGGAATATCATCAAAACAAATATTAGCGAACTGCTTGATTATGATCATTGTTATGGTTAAACGCAAATTAACCGAACAGTTGAGTAGTCCCACTGTATTGTAATTAAGGCTCCCTGTTTTCCGTTTTTACTGAATGTTTTTTTTTACAGAAAACCATTTATTTTCTTGATTTATATTTATTTTCAAATGTGAATACAAACGGAAACTGGGTGCTTTTTGAGTGATTCTAAATATATTTTGCCAAGACTGCCAGGCCAATAACTGTGTGGATTGATAGGTAAGGGGGTTAAAAACAGAAAGGCCTTTTAGTAAAGGGACTTAAACAGCGGTAGATCTGGACAAGGTTGACACTGAAATGTGCATATTTTCATATAAGTGCATTGATTTATCTTCTGGGGGTGTTCATAATATCACTGAAACCTGGCAGGCATTCAAGCATAGTTAAATGTGGAAATATACCAGTTTCATCCTTGTTTTTTTCCCAAAACCAATATTAAATATGGATAAATACAGAAATGTCAAAAAAATAAATACCATAAAACCGGGAGCCCTAATTGTAATGGGAATATGCTTACACCAAACGTGTTGGGCTCTGTTAGTTTAAATCTAAAATGCCTTCAGTATGGGTAATTGGTGAAGCAATACCCAACATTAAAGATTATCATGTGACCTATGACATCACAAATGAATACCTCCTCCCTCGTGGGAGGGGCGGGGGCAAAACAAATCAACCCCCCCCCCCCCCCCACAATTCTCAAGCAAATTTCTTCATAAGCCTCACCATGGAGATTTTTGCGCTCTTGCTTTGCAAATTTGCAGTGTCATGACATTCTCTAAAAAGAATGTCTTCCTCAAGTGTGGCTGTGCATGTAGATGAGCTGTAGGTTTACCCGTTACCTCAGTGCTGTGTTCATCATGAATGTTAATAACAAGCTTGGTTATCTCTGTATCAGCATCTGTTAGTGGCGTGCAGGAAAACGGACCAGGTAGGATCAAATATTTGATCTTTACAAACTTGTCTTTTAGAGGCGCCTTATAAAAATGAATGATAGAACAAGCACACGCACTCACTCTCGCCCCCTTACCCGCTCCTTCTGTTCGGTTGGGATAAAATTTGTTTTTTGTTTTTCCCACAGTTTACCATTTCTAGTGCATCTTCCTCTACCCCAAGACACTCCTTCCTTCGTCATGAATCTGTGTATGAAAGTTGATTGTGCCCAATTAGGACTCTTGTCGGATTCTCTTCCATGGCACATGTCACTAACCACTGTCGGAAGCTGCAAGAGTGCTCTTGAATCTTGTGGTGGTGGTTTGTGTTGGGAGAGTCTCTGAATTTGTGGTTGCAGTATAGAAAAGGGAACTTGGGCACTAGTCGGTTAGTAAATCCTAGTTGGATTATTTAGGCTTTTGAAATTGAAACCTGGCATCGTGAGAATTTGTACACCTGTATGAGAAAACAGATAAGCTGGGGCATGTAGTAAGTGCCCCAGAACCAGTGATGACTGCATCACAAGATTACCTTTGCCTATGATCAGTCCTCGATTTAAACATCTGGGATACAACTCCTATTCTCTTATACTCTGCAGGACACCTCTGCCTTAGCAGCCCTCCTTTTTCCCGCAGTGGCGACAACAAATTCCTTATTTAATAAGAATTTCATTAGAGGCCAAGGAAAAGAGGGTTGGTTGTAGTCATAAATATGCATGCCATGTAGAGATGTAATTTAAACTTCTTTTTAGGTCTCGCCCATGCAGCGCATGTGCTGTCTCTTAGAGACATGCTGTCTTTACTCTGTGGGCTTTTTAGCACCCACACTGCTTGTCATTGGTTCGTTCGTGTGCCTTTAGAAATCCCTTTCTTTTCAGTGGTGCATTGTTGCCATTTGTCCCTCCTCTTGGTGTCTTGTTCCCACCCATGGAGACTGGCCCTGTTACATGTGTCATTGCACTTCTGGCCATTTAGGTTACTTTCGGGCACACTATGTATTTTTTTTTGTTTCTGGCTGTAAAACAATACGCTCATATTTTTAGTTGCTCCGTTCCTGTTTTACAGTTTTGTGGCCGTAACATGAGCGAGCCCGCTAGAGCAGCTGGCCTCCAATAAAAGCTGCCTAATGACCTCTGCTACTGCCGACCCCACACACCACCGCTGATAGCCTCTCCCTTTCACCCGACAGGGACACACTGGTTTCACCGCTTCATGTACGTATATATCAGTAGCACAATCTGATTTTGCTTTACAAATGCACAAGAGCTTTTTATAACTTGTACTAATGCGTTGCAAAACAGAGTGAATAAAGGGACATGCATGTGCAGTGATGTGAAACTCCATTTGTTGTTCGAGTTCTGCACATATTTGGGAGGGGTTGCGGTCTGGATCACTCAGCTCTCTGGTTCTAATGCAGTCAGTTTGCAGCGGCGATGGAGGATTCCGCAGAAGTGGCTTCCTCCACTCTGAGCTTGTGTTCCACGTCAGGGCAAAGGACGCTGCCGCCCCTCCCCTCAGAGTAACTCTAAGAAATCTCTCGCCAGCTTCAGGGACGGGCTGGGCTTTAAGTGGGCTGGGTCTCACCGGTGCTTAGCACCGGCAGTTATTTAAAGGGGGTCTCAAAACGGGTCTCCATCGGTCTCTGTTTTGTGCCTTGGCACAGGCGGTCTGTTTTATTCCGGACTGCTGTGACAGCAGGCACATTATGTGCGCGCGTTCACACTGCTCACTTCTCCTCACTAGTGGAGAAGTTACGGCATGACGTCATGCCAGGTGAGCGTTGTAGGGGAACGGAAATCCTTTAAGGAGAGTCATTTTCTCTCTGGATTTCCCTTCTCTTTTTGAAACTCAGGAGCAGCAACATTGTCGTGGTGTCACCAGGGCTTTACTAGGAAGCTTTTTCAATATTATATTATATACAAGCCATAGTAGCTGCTTATTTATCTTGTGCAACTAACAGCCATTGACAAAGCCAATAGTCCTGACTTGTTGTAGGTATGATGTTACTTGTTGTATCCTATATCTGGATGCAATGACAGAAACAGCAAAATAAAAGTTGGGCGGCACACTGTGCTAAACACAGATATTTCGCTTGCGTGTTTCTAAGCCATGCCCATAATTACATCGACCACGCCCCTTTGAGAGACCCCCCCCCCCCACCCCCCCCAGTTTTTTCATCCCACTTAAAGCCCTGGGGACGGCCAACTAATTTCTCTACCCAACGTACACTTTATGTTGCTTCATTAACATTAACAGTGTGCCACACCCAGAAAGAGATATACATAGTGAAAGACCCCACCGGGCTAATGTGTGAGTGAATAGGTTTCTTCATCAGCTTTACAGACATCACCCCATTTGCCCCCACCTCCCGGACATTGCTTCTTCAAGTAAATTGCTGTGTTTTTCAGATGAAATATTGTTGTCATCTTAATTCCTTGGCATGTTTTGGCAATGTCGTAACACAACGTGTTTTAAATGGTTTGTAAATATTGTATCATTTATGGACAATGCCTTGAAAAATGACTTTTTCATTGCAGCTAAATAGCATTAATGTGCCCATCGCTCTGCAACTTTCTAACTTGACACCCTCCCGCCTGTGCCACGCCTCCCTGTATTTTGCTGCACCTATTGTCTGTGTCTTGCAACCCTCATAAAGAGACGAGACCTTTTCTTGCACTGAATTGTCCAAAGAAAAAATGGTTTTGCTCACCTCATTACGTATGCAGTCATGTTTGCAAATAACAAAAGGGTAAGTACCAGGTAAACTTTTTCTGATCACTCTCAAAAAATATTTTGGGCACCATGGCTGCCTTACTCCCATCATTTCTGAGGCATGTTTGTGGCAAAGTGACTTTTCTCCGTATTCCCGAAAGGTTGCTAAAAGCCTGTTGCAGAAGAATTTCAGCCGTGGCCAGGATAACGTCGTAGTTAATGGATGTTGGTCCCCAGGTAGTTCATGTTGTCATCTTAAAGGAATCTGCTGTGGCCTTTAACTGGGCGTCCACAACTCAATGGAAGCAAATATTTCATAAGCGATTACTAAAAAGCACCCGATGGCGAACCACCCTCGTAAGCTAATCTATTCATACTTGAATCATACATTTTTTGTGTGGCTTTTTTATACACTGAGAACTTTACAAGAGCACCAGTTACATCACACAAGGACACATTCATTTATTATTCTCTTTAGGCATGGGGAGATTAAGTGATTTGCTCTGGATGTTCAGCTGATGGCTAGACTCGAAAATATGCAGGATGGCTCAGTGAGGTAATCACTTATTGCTGAGAGATGCAGTGATTTCATGACCACAAGTTCAAACTTCAGCAAAGCACACACAGCCTTCCATGTAGTCGATGGCCGGTTATTTAAAGGGCTGGGCGGAATTTGCGTAGTCGTGCTACGCAAATCTCTGCGAAATGGTTAAAAATCTCCGCGAACACGCATAAATTCCGCGAACACGCGGAATTGCTTGTTCGCGATGCTATTTTCCTGTTCGCGACCACTGTTTGCATGCTCGGGGGAAATATCTCGCAAACATGCATTTTGAGATCGCGAACAAGCAAAAATTCCGCGAAGCTGCGGAAAGCGGAATTTTGGGAAATTCCGCGTTCTCCGCGGAACGTGAAATTACCCAAATTCCGCCAGCGGAACGGAATTTACCGCCCAGGCCTACTTATATTACTTAACAGTGACATCTGTTATTCACCGGACTTCGAAGCAACAGAGGAGCTGAAGGAATTATTCAGCAGAATACAAACACAGTTCATTGACTCACCCTCCCCCCGGCACGCACCCCCATCCCTGTTTTTGTTTTAATGTTATTAAAGGGCGAGTGGCAGGAAAGAAATCATATGATCGGATCACTCTAAACATCTGTCTCTGCTACTGGCTTACTCCCAGCATTATACGCAGCTGCCCGAGAACCATTGTGTGAGAAGTTGGCCTGGTATATGCTGTCCACTAGTTATGGTGGGCACCCTGTACCAGTCCAAACAACCCCTTATTGGTTATAGGTTAAAGACAACCTTTATTGAAAGCTATCCTAGTGGTAGCTATGGAGAGCAGCCTTCAGGCTAAGTCTTGAAGGAATGTAAAGCAGCTTGTTTTACCAGTCTATAATCTCTTGAGTCATTAAACGAAAGACAACCACACCAGGTGTATATATATATAAAATGTGTTTATTACTAAACACATCCTCTTAGACTCTTTGAGATTAGAGGTCAAAACACATAAGTTACACTTCAAATATGACAGTAAAATAGCACAAATACACGTCGGGCCCTAGCGGTGAGCCAAACAATATACTAAAATAGTGGTATAAGAACCACGACTTAACAAGACACAAGGCCTAGAGCCTGTAGAATCGCTGGGACCCCAAGGAACCTCCCAAGGTAATGACACAGGGGACCCACGGGGGCCGTGTGCAGTGTGAGAACACAGCCGCGAGCTCCCGTTAGCTTCTATGGGGAAAGTCACAGTTAGATTTTTAAAGATTAGGGACACTTAGAATTGAGTCGGGACCAAACCCTTTGGGACTTAGGAAGTTCTATGGTCAACACCCACGGGAGCACCGGAGTACTCGTGTTACCTCACCCAGGGAAGTCGGGTGCATATGTTATGTCTATTTGTAACGCGCTCGGCTACTCGTGAGTGTCCCGGCGCGAAATCCAAGGGGTATAGGAAGGGACCATCATACAAAGAGATGTGTTTTAAGCTTCTTTTTAAAGGCCACAAGGTCTTGAGTGGAGCGAAGAACGAATGGAAGAGCATTCCAGGCCATGCTAGATTTAACCACGAGGGAACAGCCCCCCACCCTCTGGAGCTTGCAACGAGGAACATGGCAAAGCACAGGGACGAAGAGCGCAAGGCCCGCGAAGGGACATAAAAGGAAAAGCGCCTCTGAAGATAAAGGGGACCATGACCATGGAGGGCACGGTGGGCCAGGACCAAGAGTTTGAACTTGACCCTAGCCGCCACGGGCAGCCAGTGAAGAGAGCGCAGATGGAGAGCAACACTCTTCCTTGACAAAATGCCCAGAAGCAATCTGGCCGCCATGTTCTGGACCACCTGTAGTTGTTTAAGCAGGTAGCCAGGAACCCCGGCATAAAGAGCATTGGCGTAGTCCATTCGAGAGAGAATCGGCGCATAGGTGACAGTTTCTCTAGCAGCCTGTGGAAGGAGTGTAAAAAAATTCCTAAGAGTTTTTAGAAGGCCAAAGCAGCAGCCAGCAGTTTTCTTGATGTGAGTAGAAAAGGAGAGATTCTCATCGAACCAGACTCCCAAGTTCTTAGCGGGCTGGCCCGCGGACAGGGGTAGTGGAAAGTCCTGCGGCCACAACTGCTCACGAAAGTCAGTGGGAAATTTGGCAAAAAGCAAAATCTAAGATTTTTGTTCATTGCACTTAAGCTGTGCATCCTCCAACCAATTGAAGATGGAACGAAGGCAATGTTGCGCCGCAAGGACAGAGTCCGATGTTTTATCCCAGGTGAACAGCAACTGGGTGTCATCCGCATAGGCCAATAGCTTAGCCCCAAGATCTTCTGCCAGATGGATCAGTGGCGTAACATAAATGTTAAAGAGCAGAGGGCTAAGGGAAGATCCCTGCGGGACTCCAGTAGTGACCGAATGGAGAGAGGAGTAAAAAGGAGGGAGCCAAATCTGCTCAGCCCACTCCTCCAGGAAAGCCCTAAGCCAGCCCCAGACAGGCCCTGACACTCCAACCTCTGCGAGACGGGCCAAAAGAAGAGCATGTGGGACCGTATCGAATGCCGCTGAGAGGTTCAGCAGAATTAAAGCTGCCCTTCCCCCGGCATCGAGGCACTCCAGAATAGCCTCCGCCACCTCGACCAAAACAGTCTCGGTGCTGTGAGCAGCTCGAAATCCTGATTGAGCTGAATGCAGAAGTGCCTCGGTCTCCACAAATTCTGTTAATTGCTTATTGACCACCTTCTCACAGACTTTGGCAATGGCTGGTAGAAGAGAGATGGGCCGATAGTTGCCTGTATTAAGAGGATCCAAAGAAGGCTTTTTGAGAAGGGGTAGAATCTTCGCCTGCTTCCAACCCTGAGGAACAACCGCTGACTGAAGGGACAGATTGATGATAGAGTTAACTTCTAGGTGAACCCTCTCAGCTACCGCTGCCAGAAGCCTGGCCGAGCAGGCATAGGCAGGAGAACCAGATTTTAAACCCCTGAGAATTTTAAGAGTTTCCAGGGGGTTAACTGATCTAAAGGCAGACAGCATGCCAGTGGGGGCCGCAGATTGAACAGCCAGCGGCCCTCCACAACAGCCGTTACCTGAGGAAAAAGAGGCCTGAATGGCCTTGATTTTATCTCTGAAGCACCCTGACAGAGTGTTACACCAGTCAAAAGAGGAAGGAGTAACGCTAGCTTGGGCCAACGGAGAAGTAAAGCTCTGCACAATGACGAAGATTTCTTTAATGTTGTTCCTGGCCGAGTCAATGCGGGCTGCAAAAAAAAGCCCTTTCGCCGTAGCAATAGCAGCATAATACATTTTTTTGCATTGCTCCAAGTTTTGTTTTAGCCACGGGGCAATAGCCACTCCGACGTCAAGCCCGCTCCAAAATTTTACACTCGTGTTTAGCCGCCTTGAGAGAAGGAGTAAACCACGGTTTGGAGGGCGCAACTCTGGCGGGTCTAATGGGTCGAAGGGAGGCCACAGAGGCCACTGCCCTGGACACCCAGCCAGTAAACCCTGACAGGCACTCCTCCAGACCACCAGAGAAGACGGGCCTGGAGGTATCCAAGGCTTGTATAAGTTCGAGAGGATCAAGTTTCCCAGAAACTGGCTTCTGGTGAAAGCGCACCAGAGTCTCAGCATTATAGACAGTCCAGGAAAAATAAGATATAAAATGGTCAGACCAAGGCACCGGGCAGGGATCCCTTAAAGAAATAGGAAAATTGGAACAGATTAGATCCAAAATGTGTCCGGGCCGGTGAGTAGGAAGGCTGACGTGCTGGCTAATTGGGCAATATGAAGAGTATCCAGCAGGTCCATCACCTCCCTTTCCTCGACTTGGTCCATATAAACGTTCAAGTCACCCAAGACCAAATAATGGGAGAACCTGACTGCCCTAGAAATGATGGCGTCTCCACAGACCTGGAGTAAAGGACAAGCCAGTCCAGGGGGCCTGTAGATCAAGGAGACATCAAGAGTAAAGTGGGCTGACAAGCGGGCTCTGAAATCGAGCACCTCGCAGCCTGCCCAAGCCGTGGTGTCCCCCAAACGAAGATCCCATAGATCTTTATATATGATAGCAACTCCGCCGCCCCTCCCCCCCTGACGGTCGACTCTAAAGATCTTATAGCCCACAGGAGTGGCCAGTGAGACAATAGGGTCAGATGTAGAGTCAAGCCAGGTCTCCGTAAGGAACAGCATATCTAGTGAACCGTCCTCCAACAACCCAAATACGTCCGCATGATGTTTCTTGAGTGAGCGGACATTTATCAGAGCTGCCGAGAGCTGGGAAGATTAAGCCCACTGATCGGGTCGGTGGTCCTCACTGGCCAAAAAGACACGTCCACCCCACCCCCCCAGATTGAATCCACATACACTACAAACCCCTGAAGGCATCACCGCCACATCCCAGGTGTGAGACAGGCAGCAAGCCGCCACAATTGAGTTGTTAGCTTCTATGGGGAAAGTCGCAGTTAGATTTTTAAAGATTAGGGACACTTAGAATTGTCTCAGGACCAAACCCTTTGGGACTTAGGAAGTTCTAGGGTCCACACCCACGGGAGCACCGGAGTACTCGTGTTACCTCACCTAGGGAAGCCGGGTGCATAGGTGTCAAATGGTGTCTGGTCGCGTCATCGATTTCAGTGGGAGCTGGCGAAGAAGTGCTGCTGCCAGGAAGATGCGAAGTGTCCGAAGAGATCCAAGCCTGGATCGAAGATGAGAAGAACCTGAAAGCAGAGGGGACAGAGTCTGGGTCACTTGCCAGTGACCAGGAAGGCGATAGGCAGATGCCCACCGATGTCGGGTGATTTCAGGTGAGGAAGGTGAAGCTTGACTCTTCAGCCACGAGGACCAGGAGATGTGGATGACGACCAGGAGCTGGATTCGAGCTGTCCCACGAAGGATGTGGAGTGCTGCAGCGTCGGTGCCCGGATTGGACACAACAAGCCTTGGCAACAGCAACCCACGCAGAAACGAGAAAGATGCTTCGGTGCAGACCAGCAAGGTCTGAGGGACTCACCACTTGGTTGGGAGTCAGGGCATGTCTGGAGCAACTAGGGAAGCCCAAGGAAACTCAAAGTTACCCAGTTACTCAGAGACCCACCAGTCGACGGACCAGGGATCGCGAAGGGACCTCGAGACGAAACACAAAATGGCGGCCCACGGGTCACTCGGGGTGACTAGGCCGACAATCTTCGGTGGAGTCTGTGCTCGAGGTGGGGGCTACAAGTAAGCCCAAGCACGACTTCAAGAGATGTCGAGAAGTCAATGCACTTGCAAAAGTGCACGGTGACCAGGAGTTCCGGTTCCACGCTACTCACGAGGGCTGCTGGTCTCAGCTTTTCTGGGGACTCGGGTCAGCCTCTGAGATGTCTGGAAATCCTCTTCCTGGGCTGCAAATACTTCGGAGTCCGGCGGGAGCTTCGGAAATGCAGACCGGCAAATTGCTTCGTTGGTGCCTGCCAAGCAGGAGAGTCACTCCTTGATCCCAGGGGAGATTTCTTCAGTCCTCTAGTCTTGAGTAGAGCATCGAAGGTCCAGGATTCAGCTTCAGAGTTTCATCCAGGGATATCTAAAGTTCTGGTTACAGGGGTTCCTTACTTATACCTAAGGAAGGGGTTGGACTAGCTCTGAGGACACAAAGAGGGGTGGCTACACCCATTTCCTTTGTCCAGTTTCGCGCCAGAGCAGGGGCGGCTGGAAGCCCCTGCACCGGTTTGAGTGGACTATGCACAGGGACACCAAATGTGCCCCAGTGCAGGACTTCAAAGCACTCAGAGAGTGCTCCCACCCAGCCTGTCTGGGAGGTGGTTACACCTCCCTGTGACAGGAAACCTATTGTCCAGGCCTCCCCTGCCAGAGTTTCGGTCAGCAGCAGGAGGCCAGACCCGTGTCTGTGGCTGCAGCATCCATTTTGTGATGCCAGGGGTCTTTTAGATTTCTACCGGGTATACCAGAACTGCCATGTCTCTCCCTCTAGAAGGGTGGGATCATATCCTCACATCAAGAACTGATGTGGGGGTATGATTCCAAGGTGTTTGACACCAAACACGACATGTTTCCGTGCAGCCAATCCAAAGTTAGCATTAACCGTTTAAGATATAATTCACTTAAGAGTATCAATCAATCAATCAAAGTTCTTTATTCGGATGTTAAAAACACCATAAAAGAGCATATATACATGATACAGAATTTTAAAAAACAATTAAATCAATATCATAACATTTGATGAGAAGAAAAAAGCAGGCGTGTCACATGATAGGTACTCAGCTTCTTGACGCACACAGTTCAAGCCTGTCCTTTAGTTAATCTTAATCTCAGTGCTACTTTAATAAAATTCAGAATTCAGCGCAGGGTCAATGGGTCAGCTGCCCTTTGTAAAAACAATAAAGCTATTTTAGCCTGAGTCAGATTAGCCTTTTTCAAAATATTAATTAAAAAACTTCGCCTGGGTATGGTATAATAGGAACAGAAAAATACAAAATGAAGGGTGTCCTGCGGAGACAAGTTGTCGCAGCCGCAGGCACCCTTCTGCTCAATCGGAACAATATAGCCTTGTGGATCAGCTAATAAATAGGGTAAAAGATTGAGCCTAAAATGGGATATTAAAAATCTGTCCTGTGCATTATACATTAAGTAAAGATAGGGTTCCATTCCCACAGTGGTCTTAATGAGGCTATACGAGTTCACTGATCCTTTGGTCCCTTCTTCCGTCGTTCTAATTGTATTTCTTTGGGCCAGGAACAGGCTTTTTAACATAGGTTTATCCTGAGCTCTAATTACTGATGGGTTGGTGAAGAATTCTATCTGGCCCAACTTCTCCAAGGAGGCCTTGACCTACTTAAACCAGGGTATATTCATACATTTTTCTCTTCCTAGACAGTCACTCAATATTAGCCTACTTATCTTGGCTTCTGGGTTTAACCAAATATTGAGCCACGCTAGAATGGGTCTGTACTTAATCATGTCTTCAATATATGGCCTCCCTAGCTCTCTGTGGACAATGATAGCTGGGGTACTCTGAGGGATTTTTAATATTGATCGAAAAAATTTATTTTTCCAAAGCCCCAAACTTCTGCTCCATATAGAACTTCAGAGCAACAGATGGAGCTATACAAATGCATTACTTGTTCTGGGGACCATCTTCCTAGTCTTCGCCCATAGCTAGTCACTGCACCATTTGAGGATATTAGTTTTCCACATCTCTCTTCTACCAGGGGTGTAAATTTTAATCTCTCATCGAACAATATCCCTAGGTAGGAAAAGAGTTGGACACTCTCTAGTGTGTGAGTCCCAATTCTGTAAGTGAACTTAGACTGCGATTTTTTTTACCTGCCATCATCACAAATGATTTACTAAGGTTTACAGAGAGATCTAAAGTTCCCATGAATTTCACAAAACCGTCGATTAAGATCTGTAAACTTTTCGGGGTACGGGCTAACAAAACTGCGTCGTCAGCATAAAGCAAGACTGGAATTTGACGCGTACCAATTCTCGGGCAGTCAGTGTTCAAGTCAATCAGGGTCTGCTCTAAGTTATTGATATAAAGGGAAAATAAAAAAGGCGCAAGAATGCACCCCTGTCTTACCCCGCAAGAGCACACAAAAGCTTCGCTGAGGCCCACTTCGGTGTTATAGCGTACCTTAGCTGTAGTGTCTCTATGTAACTCCCTGAGAATTGTAATCAGTCCCTGGTCAATCCCAAGTTGGCTCATCATTAGCCACAGTTTCTCCCTATTTACATGATCAAAGGCAGCCGCCAAGTCCATGAATCCTAAATGAATGGATTCATTACTTGTCATGGTATACTTGGCGACTAGCATGTATAGATTCAGACATTGGTCACTGGTTGACCTCCCTGCTCTAAATCTGTATTGAATGTCCGAAACAATATTATTGTCCTCGGTCCATTCGATTAATCTGTTAAGGATTACCCTACCCAGAATCTTGGCAGAGACGTCAATCAGTGAAATGGGTCGGTAACACTGGGGATTGTCCCTGTTACCCTTTTTAAAAAATAGTAACAATAATGGCGGTTGACCAGGATCGCGGCAAACCGAACAAGATTGCTGCATTTATTACCCTAGTCAGTAATGGGGCCCATAGCTCCACGTTGCTAATAAACAGGTCAGGAGGGACCCCATCTGGGCCTGGTGCCTTATTTTTCGATAGGCCCTCAATTCCCTCAGATATTTCAGCCAGGGTGAACTCGACCAACTGTTCCTGCGGGGTGACCTCTTCCTCGTGGGCGACAGTCGTCTTCCCATGGTTGTATAGGCTCTTGAAGTGTGAGACCCACTGCTCCGGGAGGATATTTGCACTAACTTCCGGTGTGCGGCAATCATGAAAGCAGGGTTTATTAATTATGCTCCAAAATTTTGAGAGATCCCTACTTTCTGCTGCCTTCCTTAAGTCGGCCCACACTTCCCCCTGGAGAACTAATTTCCTTCTTTTGACCTCCGCCTTATATTTTACTCTACACTGAGTGACCCTGTCTGTGTTCCTGGGCTTCTGTTTTAAACAGCTTTTTAACTCTCTGAGGGCCCGTGAACAATCATTATCAAACCATTTAGGTTGATTAGGGATTCTTTTTGCAGTTCGTATTGTCAGAAGGCCGTCAACCAAACTGGTGATCCTCCCAAATGCGCTTAATAGTTGTGGACCCTCAGTTGCTAGGTCAAGACATTCTTCAATTGGCTGTTTCCCTTGCTCGATCAGGGCTCTATAGAATGCTGCGCCCTCAATCTTAGCCCACTTAAGCCGCCTTCCTTGGTCTGTCGCCCTCTCTATGCCCCCACCCGCTATACATGTCCTGGATGATACCTGGTACTGCAATTTCATTGTTAGAGGGTTGTGATCACTGAATGGATTCCACTCGATTCCAACCACTATAATCAAGCGCTTAAGGGACCTAGAGACTAGGAAATAGTCAATAATTGACGAGCACCCTCTCCCTTTAAAAGTCGGGGGGAGGGAGCCGTCACTTTCCATAGCCATCATGTCCATTGTGTGTTCCATGTTATAACTTATCAGGAGTTTACTCAGTTCTCTACCCCCTATTGTGTGGGCAAAGTGGGGCCCTTTTTTCCGAAGGACAGCGTGACCAGTCTGAACTTATTGGAAGCAAAAAAGGGCATAAGTGGGTGTTTAAATCACCCATAATTAAGTGATGTGTGTGCATTGCTCCATTTGGTGCGGGTGATCCTTGCTCAATATAAAATCTAATGCTCCCAAAATATCATTTTCCTCACCACCATCACCCAAATTATATATATTATATAATATCAGTCTGAGTCCCATCCCCTCAAACCTTATGGCCTGTACATTTCGGGATGGACTTGATATATTTGTCCATTTGCCTTGCACCCTTAAGTTCACGTATATAGATAAACCCCCCATGGCTCTACCGGAACTAGGTTTTAGGGCTGGGATAAAAAAACATTTAAAACCCTGTATATGAAAGCAGCTATTTTCAGTCACCCAGGTTTCCTGGAGGCCTATTACCTCAAATTTTGTAATATAATTCCTCCACTCCTGGTTATGGAATTTGCTTGCCAAACCAGCTATATTCCAGGAGATGATGTTTAGGCCGCCCTCTAGCAACCTAACCTGGCCCGAACTTTGGATAGTATCTTGTACCCCACCTAAACCTCCTATCGCCCTTGACTCCTCTCTTAATCCCTCGTAACCCTGAGGTATACCATCCTCCTCAATCTCGCTTTCCACTCTATTGGGGCATGGTCTGTCGCCGCTGGGGACAGTTGGCTGATCAGCTGGCTCAACCTCTCTCTTATATCCAATGACAATACTAACTGGTCTGTGTTATTTCTTTGGCACTTAACTGCAGGGGTGGCAGCCTGTGCTATGCCCAGTTCATCTACCTCGTCCCCCAGATTAGTAAACTTCCCTTCATTACATTGGTATGACATTGTGGCAAAAGAACGGGTTAGTCAGTCATTTTCCTCTAGGGACAAAAGGGGAGTAAACCTGTTTTTCCACCTAGTCAAGTCTGCTTCCCACAACCCCAGCCTTTCTCCCTGACATCCCTGAATTACATGAGGATTTTTAAGGATTAGCTCCCTTTGTCCACCCTCATAATGTCTTTCCGTATTTGGAGCATATTGACGGGGATAAAAGTAGTCCAAGGGCAGGGGTTTTATAATCCTGCTATGTTTTAATGTATCCTCTGTAAGAATAAATTTAACTACGCTACTATCCCTAAAATTAATAATAATGCAATTTCCTGGAATATCTTTGTGCCTGTTACCGAGCCAGTTCAGCCTTCTAACCAAAAGGATCTCTCCATCTTTCCCCTGTGGCAAAGGTTTGTGGCAGCTCAACCAATATATAACTTTATTTTTCAATTCCTGATGGGACTCCTTCTGATCGCCTTTGAGTTCTGGGACCCCTGCAAGAATCACTACTAGTGGGCATGCCTCTGGCGGTAAATTTATAGTTGGGAGGGAAACTGTGGATGCTGGCCTGGGTGCACTCGTTGGTTGATAAGTTGCCTGCTTTATTTGAGATGTATTTAGGGGACTTAGATGGTCCCTTGATATAACATTTAAGTCTTGCCGCCCTGGCACTCCCTTTAGCTGAACCTTCCCCTTTTGGTTTATGGGCTTGGTCTGCTGCGTTATATGGGCCTCGCGTACTAATGTCTGCTTGGCATGTGCTTGTCTCTCCTCTGGGTTGCTAGATTGTCCCTCATCCACAGAGGCGCAATTGGGGCTACTAACACTAGGGGTAAAAACGGTATCCGGTCCTGACTTATGAGCCCTATCCCTACTTTTTATTTCATTAATTATCTTATCCAATCTGCTAGCAAGTGGTTTAATCTGGCTAACTATAAAGGTTTCCAGTTGTGATTGTAGGTCAGCCACTATTTGCGACATCCAGAGTGGTGGGATTAAATGTTGTTTAGGCTCATCCTCCCTCCCTGTCCGAGTTTTAGTTCTCGTAGTCGGCGGGGCGTTGCCGCTTTTTAATCTCTTTGGTCTGCCTTTCATTGGGCCGGCCTTGCGTTTCCTACATGCCTCTGGTGGTATGCCCGTGGTGTGGTCCCCCATGTCCCTCTCCAAAAACTGCTGGGCACATGGGAGATCCAGGGCGCTCGACTCTAAGGTTTGGGGAGGGGGGGATTCCACTCTATCACAGGCTATCACTTGTATTGGAGTCAATGTGTCTAATGATGGAGTGAGAGATAGACGTCTCTCAGTACGTTCAGTTTTGCTGGAGACCGCCCCTATAGCTTTTTGCAACATGCGGTCAATTGCCGTGGGATGAACCTGTGGGGGCACTATACCGTCTTCCATTGAGGGCGGCTTTAACTGGGTGGGTAGTTTTAATTTTGATTTAATTGAGCGTGTTCTAGCTGTGCCTGCCATACTGCCACTATCTTATCCTTAGGACACCAGGCTAACAGCTTGTGCTCCCGCCACTTACTTCAAAAAAGTTCCCTACCAGATCACCCGTACTGCCCGTATGGGTCTTCTACCCCCCAGTGATCACCAACACTTTTACTCAATGTCTTTGACCCTTCCAGGTCGCTCCAACCACGCGCGCAAAGCTGTTTTTTGTTAAGGCCTCGGTGGGTGAATATGTCAATAGTATCAGTTCGACCACCTTGCCACTGGGTCAAACTACAGCCGGGTGGCCCCAAATGAGCAATCTTGGGCCTCAATTCATGGGTGCCTGATACTAGTTATGTTCTACTTGCACAGTACTTTCAAGTCAAAGGTTACTCACGGTGAGATGAGCAGGCTTCACTTCGTCATTTGTTCACAGACACAGTGTCACTGTTAGGGGGATGGCCCAGCCCTGCCTCTTCCTGGCGATGACGGGCAAGGACGGGCCCGCCCTTGGCCCGGGCGCTGCCCGCGCGCGTCCCGCGCTGCGGGAGGCGTGCAGCGAAGATGTAGGCAGGTGACGCCTGCCACTGACGTCACCTGCTGCGCCGCTCAGGGGGACCTGGGAGTTGTAGTTGGTGGAGCCGTTGCCCTCACGGCGGTCCTGGAAAGCCTGTTTGGCAGGTAAGTTCTCCCTGCGTTCGCTGCCCTTCTGTGTCCGGATTGAAGACTGCCGTTGCCCTCACGGCCTCGGGGAAGAAAACCAGACTCAAGCCCCCTTCAGGTGCGTCCCGCGCTGCGGGAGGCGTGCAGCGAAGATGTAGGCAGGTGACGCCTGCCACTGACGTCACCTGCTGCGCCGCTCAGGCGGACCTGGGAGTTGTAGTTGGTGGAGCCGTTGCCCTCACGGCGGTCCTGGAAAGCCTGTTTGGCAGGTAAGTTCTCCCTGCGTTCGCTGCCCTTCTGTGTCCGGATTGAAGACTGCCGTTGCCCTCACGGCCTCGGGGAAGAAAAACAGACTCGAGCCCCCTTAAGAGTATATGGTCAGGCTGCACCACTGACAACCCCGGAAAAGAGATTCCGAAGGCTACAGAGGGGCTCAGCTCATGCCTGGGCACCCTATCACATATAACCAAGCACCCTGCCTTCAGGATTGATAAGGTCTGCCATAGGGGTGACTGATAGGTTACTATGTGCAGTGATAGGTGAGGTATAGTGAACCTATACCTCAGTAAGGGGTACATGCCCCACCTTACCCAGACTGCTGTAGCAGGCCTGTGGTGTCATTTTGCATGGCTTTCCAGGGGTGGCATAATACATGCTTCAGCCACTTGTAGGCCTCTGGGGTACCTATGCCCTGGGTACATAGTATACCATATACTAGGGACTCACAAGGGTACCCCAGAATCCAATCTGGAGTGTGTCTGAAGTACATGCAATCAATTTAGAGAGGAAGCAGCTAGGCTGGGGCCCTGAATAGCAGGGTCCCAGCCAGACTAAAGTCGAAAAACAGTGAAACACCAGCAAAAAGTGGGGGTAAACATGTGAAGCAGATCCTACTCTCCTACGCATTGCTTAATTTGAGTGGGTGGTTTCCGGTGCTCAGCATTTAATTGTCAACACCAGCGCTTATGACAGTCTGCCACATGGTGGCGCTGTCTGTCTAATTTGTTACAGTTGTATATTAATTCAATATACATTAAAAATGGATTATACCTGCTGCCCAAGCCATTATTCTAGCATTAGGGGCCTGAAATGGTCTGAATTGCCACACTCGGAGGGTATGATGGTTAGTAGTTGTGTGTGTAATTTGTCTTTTTAGGTCTCGGCTGCGAAGGCTGCGCTTGCGCAGTCTCGCTCCGAGATTTAATGACTTGGAGAAGAGGGGCTTGAACCCGCCCCTCTTCTCCCCTGTTCTCCATTGGCTGGCCTCTTGAATGCTGGCCAGCCATTGGAGAAGAGGTCAGTCATTCAGATTAGGCCCCGTCCTTTTCGGATCGGGGGCGTGTTTTTTGCAAGAAGTCTCAGGGAGGAGACAACAGCAAAACACGCCCCCGAATCCGAAAACGACGCTGCCTTTCTCCGAGGCATTTCTGCTCTGCCTCGGAGAAAGGCGGTGGTGTCTTCCGGGGCCCTCTTTACTTGTTTTTCACTGTGCGAGTGCAAAAACGTTGTGCTACCACCCTGCTGACCTGCGCTGCACCCGCGACGAATGCGACACCTACTTCAAGGAATACCAGTCCCGGGTGACGGGCTCGGCCGCAGGACCCTGTAGCTTCGGCGGCAGCGCCACCGCCGTCCTCGGCGCCAACACGTTCAGTCTACGCTCCGGACGCGCCTCGGCCACCAGCCGTCTGGTCCTGCCCTTCACCTTCGCTTAGCCGGTGAGTCCCGGAGTATCTCCTCACATCGCTGTTTTCATAGATGTTAGTACAATTGCTTCCGTTTATCTGAACAGGGACTGTATCTCCCAGAGTGCACCCTGTGTTAAAGAAAGGCGTCCAGGGGCCAATCCACCTTCTGGTAAAACTAAAGATTACAATCGGCCTTATGCCACCCTAAGCTTGAATGCGTGTTTGTATTTGGATATGTAATTCTGTGTAACACGTCACGTTGTAAGGACCGCATGTTTGGTGTATTGCCTTTGTCTTTTGTGCAGTGTTTTCTAGGCGCTGTAAATGGCCGCCACCGCCGTCCTCGGTGGCAACACGTTCAGTCTACGCTCCGGACGCGCCTCGGCCACCAGCCGTCTGGTTCTGCCCTTCACCTTCACTTGGCCGGTGAGTCCCGGAGTATCTCCTCACGGATGGATTTTAACCCAAGGATTGTTGTAAATTTATTTACCCGCGGCCCTTCTCTCTCCCGTGCTGTGAGTACGTTTTTTTTTTATCACAAGCATTGCCTCTGATTGGCTAAGGGTGATGTCACCCTGGCTGAGCTGGCACCTCCCATTCTCTCCCATTAAAAGCTCAGCATAAAGATAAACAGGCAGGCGTCCTACCGAGAACAACCCCCCCAAAACACGGAAAAGCCGGGAGAGCAGGGACATTGTGCAGCCCGTAGCCAGTGGAGGTGGTCAGACCCAGCACCCAAGTCAGAACGCGCAGAGCCACTGATGCAGGTAAGAGGCCCCGGAATCTGCGTGTAAAAGCAAGGCACGGGGTACGAAGGGTTACTCTAGTGAGTCTCTGTGTCTAGGTACTGTGCTGCCTGTGAAGCGTAGCCTGTTTGTAGTGTCTGTAAATGAGCAGGTATATCATGGTCTGCCTGTGGCCGTGCGGGGAGTCTTGTGTTTGCGTCTGCATGTGATGGGTCTGTGTGCATGGAAATTCTGTACGTGCATGGTATGTATGTGTGCGATGCATGTATGAATCAATATGCATTGAAAAGTCTGTGTGAATGGCGAAAGGTGTGTGTGTGTGAATGGAGCAGGTTGGAGCGTGTGTATGTAATTGATGCGTGTAGGGCGAGTGTTCGCATATCGTACGAAACGTATGAGTAGATGTGCTGGTCTGTATGATTAGATCTCGAAATATGGGCGATGGATTTGTACGTGTGCTAATTAATAGCAACATGACAGGTGTGTGGAGTAAATAGTACCATATTGTTACGTATATGATCTGTATGTGGGTATGGCAAGGCTGACTGCTTCCTGACTGGTCTGTATGTGCGCGAGAGAGCTGTCGGCATGTGTCTGCGCGTGAATGTGGCGGGTCGCATTTAATATTCAGTTTTTTGTGAGGTTATCTGAACCCCACTTCTCTAGCCTTGCCTTAACTTTGTACACATCGCTGTTTTCATAGATGTTAGTACACTTGCTTCCGTTTATCTGAACAGGGACTGCATCTCCCAGAGTGCACCCTGTGTTAAAGAAAGGCGTCCAGGGGCCAATTCACCTTCTGGTAAAACTAAAGATTACAATCGGCCTTATGCCACCCTAAGCTTGAATGCGTGTTTGTATTTGGATATGTAATTCTGTGTAACACGTCACGTTGTAAGGACCGTATGTTTGGTGTATTGCCTTTGGCTTTTGTGCAGTGTTTTCTAGGCGCTGTAAATGGCCGGCGTCCCTATTAAACAGCACTCATTAGCGACACTCTCTCACTACCTCACTCTCTCTCTCAAATACACTAAGTCACTTACACTCACTCTTGCACTACTTCACTACATCACTCTATGTTTCTATCTTAATACCTCACAACATCCCTCACTACCTCACTCTCTTTCACTACCTCAATCTTTTTCTATCTCACAACATCACTCACTGTTTCTATCTCACTACGTCAGAAAATACCTCTCACTAACTCACTCTTTCACTACCTCACTCTCGATCTACCTCACTCTCTCTCACTACCTCACTCTCTATTTCAATACCTCTCTCTCTCTCTCACTACCTCGCTCTCTCTTTGCTAATGCAATAGGTATCACATATGCAAAAAAAAAAAAATGTCAATAGAAATGACAATGCCATTAATTTAGGGATACAAAAATAATAAAAAAATAAGGAACAATACCAATAGCTCTACCTAGAATGTTGCCGAGACCATTGCATTGTAAATGCTTGTTTATGTTGTGTGTGCAGTCCATAGGATGTTTTCTTTTCTACAGACTACCATGGCAGCTGCCCTTTGACCTGCTGCCACGGTGCTGTGGGGCTCCAATTAAAGGATTACTCCAAGCATGTCCGTGGACTTTTTCTTACTGTGAGCTAGCTAAACATCTACAAGGAAAATAACTCAAAGCTGCAACCCACAGTTCTTGACAGATCAAAACATGCAGAACCATACTTGCAAAGTGACACCCATTTCACCTGCAACCTACTAAGCCAGTCTGGCTTTTCGGTCCACAAATAGTAGTTTACATTCTGGGTCTTGTAGTATTTGCAATATATGTACACAAGACTCAAAACCCTTGCTAGATTTTCTTTACTTTTTAGTTACCTATCCAACTCATATCAGTAACTAAAGAGAACAAGCATTTTCAATGCAATAGTTGTGAGCGTTTAAGCTATTGGCATTGTAAATGATATTGCCTTTTATTTATGTGTGTTTAAAAGCAACACATATATAAAAGGCATTGTTACTTTTAATGCCATTAGCTCAACTCTCGCAAATGCAAGACCACTTTAATGGTGGCCACGCCCCTTTCTTTATACGCTGCTACCGTATTCAGGTTACAGTGAGCAACCTCTAACGAAAGGGGCGCAGCCAACATTAAAGTGAAAGCGTGTATGGGGCACTTTCACCCAAAGTGTTCGTAAATTAATTAATTTAGAAAGGTTCTGTAGGGCAGATGCTAAAATGAAAGCGGGCTGCGCTGTTAAATAAATAAGCGTGGCCGCTAATGTGAAAGCGGCCCGCAATGTCAAATAAATAAATAAGCTTGTCGGCTAATGTGAAAGCGGACCGCCCTGAAAATTAAATACACACAGCCGCTACTGTTATAGTGGACCGTGTTGTAATTTAAATAAATACATTACTAAAAGCGTGCGGCGTGCTACGATGTCGTGGTTGGAATAGGGGAAGAACATCAAAGAAAATGGTGCTCACCGACTTATAAAGCAGACCGTGTAACGACGCAAGTAAAAAATCGAGTAGTTATTGGAGGTTACAAATGCAGACAAGTGGTTACCAAGGAGGGACTATTAACCCTATTTACTAATGAAAAGCAACGATTTCACAAAGACAGTAACAGGAGCCAATTGAAAAGATGGGCATGAAATGGGCGGAGCTTCTGTGCCTTACCTCAATACAGCACGCCTCGCAGAGCAGCACATGTGCTGCCCAGGCTCGACCTAAAAAAGTGGCAGCTTCTTAAGGTGTTTTTTTATTTTTTTATTCTTTAGAAGCAGCGCAGCATTTAGGATGCTGTGCAGCATGGCTGAAACCATTAGCAAAGCCATCAAGGTCCCAAAGTTAAGGCCTATTGACTTTACCAATGCTTGTTTGTAGTTTCCATTGGGATGTTGGATCCTTTATAGCGGGCACAGACGAGTGTGGACCTTCCAAAGTTTGCTTTGTCTATATTCCTATATTAAGAAGTGGCTTACCTAGGTGGGCAGAGGTGACATGGGGCATATGTGCATATTTTGACCTATGGCATCCTTACAAGGTCATGCAGACGTACTCTGAGGTTAGGGCAGCCCAATCAGTTAAACTCGGAAAGCAGCTATGCCTTCCCAAGTGTTAACTAAAAAGCCGTCCTTCGCTCCAGAATGGAACTGTAGTGGCTTGAAGATCATTCTGCCTTGCCCAAAGATGTACACAGTTAAGGCTAGTGCCAATATGCAGCAGGAGCGGCGGGTCAGCAGCGCGGGCAGAGGGGATGGGGGTGTTGAATTAATAAAAAAATAAAAATGTACCTGATCCTGCCGGCCACCTCGCGCTTCAGTGCTCCTCAGTTCTCCTGCAGCTCCTGGCAGTCCCTGGGACACACCCCCCATCCAATCCAGACTCTGCTCTCATAATATAAGGGCAGCGCCGGAATTTGGCCTGAGCGGGCTGGTTTGACATTCCGCTCAGGCACAGTGCAGCTTCTCCACCCGGCTGTAGAATACAGATGAGTGGAGAAACCGAAATGCGCATGTCTGTTTGGCTGGCCTAAGACGGCTGGCCAAACAGACGTGCACTTAGCACTTTATTCCTACTCCCTCCCATGGCCCGGTCCCGCCCCTCCCTACAGAAGCATGGCTCAGCCAGCGCCTGAAAAATAAAATAATAATACAATAACATTGTCTTTTTCAGCTGCTGGCTCTGGGCCAGTGGTGCGATTGCAAAGGAGCTGCCGCTGGATGTACACACCCTAGAACCACAACTAGAAAACTGCATGGGGTACTGTAGGTAACGTCACAAAATAGAGGCTGTTGGTAAAGACAGCCACGTGGAGAACTGAGCCCATCTCGAGTTGTCGAATTATGTCCTCAAACGTCACTCTGGTTTTGTACTTTTGTACACAGTTCCCATGTCTAAAAATCAGGTATCATTGGACAGTTTCTGTAAAGCTGGTGGGACGGCTCAGGGTGACTTAAACGCTCACCGCTGACATTTATATTGATCTGCAGGCCATGAGTTTGAACAACGGAAAGTGCACTCAACCGACTTTGGTAAATTGGGTATTAGCAGTACACACTCATTAAACAGATTAAAATGGCAGGTATGCAATATGACGCATTATATTGAAAACTAGCTACAAAGCTTGTAGATCCCTGAACTGGTTTCCTTAAGTGAATAAATGTTTAGCAATTAGTAAGCGTTCCTCGCTTTTCTAATCGAAGGAGGTCCCTTGAGAAGCTGCTGTTTTTGGATCATTGCACAGCCTATTTTGTTCCAGCAAATGGCCCCGCCCCTTTACCCAGTTCCTGCCAATTACAGAAAACCTGTATCTGAGCATTGGCTCACTGGGTCACTGCGCAGAATTAATTGCACTGGTGATGTCCGGAGCTCTCGGCTGATAGGAAGGGACGCAGGGTGACGTGCTCGACGTGTGCCGCAGCCATTGTTGGCTGCTTGCTCACCGCGTGATTGGTGAACCTTTTAAGAGATGGCCCTGTCTGGAATAGATGACGGATCGGGGTTTAAAGACTATGACGTTATTCCAAGCATGGACTCTAAGGTACTGAAGCAGGAAAAGTCGATATTACTGTACGAAAGTGTCCCGGCCTCACCTTGGTGCCTTGATGCTGGAGTGAAGGGCTATGATGCTGGGGCTTTTGAATTGAGATTAGGGGGATTTTAACAGTCGGGCAGAATTTTATCTTTTTACTTAAAAATATTGTGCAGCATTTTTGTATCTTTTTTTTCGCCTTAAACGTTTTCTCATTAGATATAAAATTAAGCATTCTGGGGCTTAGTTGACAGTGACTAGGATGAATTTTCTCCCATAGGAGTAATCCTATATTTGGAGCAAATTTCAGACTTTAGATGGATTTGCAAAGGAAGTCCTCTATTGTAGCGTTTGATAAAGCGCTGTTGCTCCTGGTGGTTTCAGGTCTGTAGAGAAACGGGTAAAGAGACGAATAATCCAAGTTCGGTGGTTCTAAAAAGCCAGGGAATTAAAATCATTTGACATACCTAGATGCTGTGTAGTACACCAGGGATGTATCACATATTTTTCCTGCAGGCGTAAAGTTCCGGAAATGAGCTTTTACATGAATATTCCTTGTACCCGCACCGTACGTGCCGCAGTCCACCACCAAAGCGACGGAGTTTGCCAACTTTTTCACAGTAAATATTGTCAGAAATAAGAATGAGTCGTCTGTTTCCACCTTTTCTCACCTCTAGCTCCTTTCAGCTTGGTAATTCATATAATGGTCCAGTTTTTATCAAACCTCTCCTGCTGACGTACCCTATCACCCATGGAGCATTTAATGTGAAGGCGCCATGCTTCCTAAACTCATCCAATGACGCCCTGAAACAGTTTGAGCTCCAGATCCCCTTTCCCAGAGGTGTTCCTCCCCAGACATTCCATCTGGCCAGAGTGCTTTGAAGCCAGCACGGTCCCATACCCGGCTTCTCTTGCATTGGAATCTTATTGACTATTTTGAACACAGCAGCTCTTGCCGTTGTCTCAAACTGTCCAATCTAGATTCCGTCTACGATGAATCTCGAAGACCACTACCCTTCATGACACTTCCTTATTTTAAATCCCGTATGCGTGCCTTTGTTTGGACGCGCACTTGGTATTTTATATCATTGACCATAGGACATTAGAAACAATCAAGCTCTTATTATGGCTGTTGTTAATTTCTTTACTCGTCGTATTGCTTGTGTTTTGAAATTACACCTTGCTCCAAAAACTTTTACAAGTCTTACATTTGCTCCTAATTACATGAGTCCCACCCTCTTTAGTAACCTATCATTTATACTACTAAATGCACAGCGGGGCAACTGCTGAGTAACGTTTCATGTGTCCCTTCCCATTCAACTCTTTCCCCATGATCTCATGAAACTATCTGTACTCTAGCTTGGATACCTGATATTTTCTTCATGTTCTTCCTTGAACGATAAGTCCATCTATCCTCTAGTGTGCAGGAATGCCTCAAAACAATTTTATGGGACAGATCTGGGGGTACCAACAATACCCCACCACTGCAATAGATTAATTTTTTCATAAGATTCCCTGTCTTGTGCTGCTTTCCTCTATACTGCAGTTTTGTTATTACTTGGAATGTATATCGTTAACCAGGCGCACAACACCCATTGGACTCAAAGGGCTTCAGCCCCCCCTTCCCCCCCACCTGTCGTGTGTGGCAGCCCGGGATGAGACAGCTTCCCGGGCACCCACACAGCTGCACCCGAGCACTTCACAGGTCTTTAAAAGACCATTTGCATGTTAATGAGACCTCGCTGTTGTTTCACCCCTTCTAAGAGCCCCTGCAGCTCCACTCTGCCTATTGCTTAAAGATTCAGCCCCCCCCCCCCCGAAATATTTTCTTAGCCCCTAAACCCGACCCCCCAAAATTTGGCTCTAGTTGCGCCTCTGCCCTTAACATAACTCCTCCGCACCTTTTTAAACGGAATGTGTCCTTGTTGGGCAGTCGCGGAGCGCTCCAGTGCCGGACTGGCCATACCGGGCATCGGGCGTTTCCCCAGGAGCCTCGAAGGGTGAAGGACCGGTTTTGTTATGGAGGGCGGGGAGAGGGGGGTTTGCAGCAGTATTGCAATGCCGCCCCCAGTAATAAAATTAGCAGGCCAGCATAATCCACACAGCATTCACTTTCGTTTCCAGCCTCCCTGTGTTTTGAAATATGGCATAATAAAAGTGTCAAGATATCTCTGGAGATTAATGTTCCTTCTGGAGTGAGCTGGAGTTTTGTCTCCTGGCAGTTTTGACTCGTCTAAGGTAGTGCGGAGGGTTAATCTGCCTGCTGCAAAGAATGTGTTACACATCACATAAATGTAATTTATGTGCATAGCTCTGTGGGTTACCACTTTTATCACAGAGATCCTTTTGTTACTTGCAGTTCATAAGTTACAATAGTAATCTAGCGCAGTGAGCTATGAACTGCCATCAAAGAGCTGCATGCAAACTGCACGGTACAGGTTAAAAAGTTATGTTTTTTCTAGTCTTTCATTATCCTGGTGTTGTTAAAAAGTGTTTGTTTGGGTATAAATAAATTATTATTTGAAAATATAACCCTACCCGCTGTGTTACATTTTGAATCCTTAGTTTGTGCTTCTCCAGCCCAGGCACTCTTAGAAAACACCTACACCTCGTAGCATCCTTTGTCTTGAGTAACCTTTTCTATATAAGTAAAAAACAAGTATCCCCTTTTGGCCTTAATCACACCATACACTTACAACCATACAATTAATACAGCCCACATCATCAGAACATAAATGTATCGAATCTCAAAATATATGTAACAAAGATTTCATATAATAAAAACAACTAAAAACCTAATCATGTTAAATGTATAATAGATCTTTGCGTATTTTCTAAATACATATACGTCACAGGAATAACAAAATGTATCTACAATTTCAAAACATAATTCACACAGACGGGAAAAAACAGTAGACCGGAATAATTCATAGCATTGTATAGAATTACCAGTGACTTCAGGACTATCTGTCACAGTTGAAATATTTAATAAACTTCTTCATTAGCTGGCATTTATCCAAGTAATGAAAAAGTTTATAAAATATCTCAACTGTTGTAAAATGCACCATTGTTGTAATTTTTCCCCAAACGTTCTTGGGAGGAACTCCTTTAAAGCCCTCCTTGTAGTGGTCGGGCTTGCTGGCTGCCCTCCCTCGCTACGCAACGTACAGGGACTGGTTTGATAGAATTTGCCAGGACTGCTTTGGGTTCCCAGTCTGGCCCTGCTACACCATTTTATTATTTCTCGCCTATAAAAATGAGACAGTGAACGTTTCTCACCAATATGTACTATTAGTGACTTCTGTGAACTAGTTTAAACGCCTGAAATTGCTCACCGTCATGGTCTTCCATCAAGACAGAACAGGTAGGGTGGTTTTCCAAGCAACAGAAGACACTATTAAAATGTTTGTTTGCAGTAATCTAAAGGTCTTTGCCTTAGATGTGCATCAGTATACAGACCTCCATCTTCCCTCTAGAACTAGACTAAAACTGTTAAAACTCAATGTTGCCATCCCTTCCATCCTCATGAAGCCTCAGCCGGTGTTAAAGTGAACTGGTGTTACCAATCACAGTAACACGCCACTTTTTATAGCACATTCTTGGCCATGCCCAACCCAGTTTCTTAGATTATTTGTTGCATTCAGTGTCTTTGCAAGAAAATGACCCGATTGGGCAATGTGGGGCATGCTCAAAACACGTAACAGCACTTTGGGTGAACCATGTAAAGAAATGAACTAGGAAAGGGGAATATGATACACCACACGTAGAGCACCAAGAGGGAGCATGGTAACCGCTAGTAGGAGAAGGGAGGACCCAGACAGAAGTACTCACAGCTAGAGAATTGTTGCGGCGGGTAGAGGTCGGCTTGTGTTCAGTGGGTGACCTCTTCAGTGATGGGGTCCAAACCTTTCAAGCACTGGTTTACATTCACAGAGAGCAGTGGGGGCAATTGTTTTTGTATGGTAGAATAAAATAAACATTGAGGAGGCAGCGGGCCATTGACACAACTGAACTAGACACCCATGCCCTACTGACACTCTACCCACTATAGGACATCGAGGCACATGAGTGACATGGCTTTATGAAACTAT
Organism: Triturus cristatus; assembly: GCF_964204655.1. Lineage (NCBI taxonomy): Eukaryota > Metazoa > Chordata > Amphibia > Caudata > Salamandridae > Triturus > Triturus cristatus. The sequence continues at coordinate 967,849,270 of NC_140588.1, forward strand.
ACAAGGACATGCTGGGGTGTACCTTCACCTGCTCACACAGAAAAGCTCTACCGGGGTATATAAGGGTAAGGAGTGTACGAGGGCTTTGAATTACCCCCAAAAGGTATCCAGAAATTCCTGCTTTAAGCTCATCCAGTTTACTGTACTGCGTAGAGCCTACCTCACTCTGCGCAAGATCAATCCCCTATACCCTGATACCTCCGCAAGCTGCCCCAGACGTCACCATGTACCAGCCGACATGCTACACGCGATGTGGGGCTGCCCCAAACTGAGCTGTTTCTGGGCCGAGGTACTCCAAGTAATCTCACAGACAATTGGGGAAGCTAAACTTGGAGAACTTGCAATTCTGCTTACTAGGAGTATGTCGTAGCTTTAAGAGGGACAAAGTGGCAACAAAATTTACCGACCTAGCACTACTACTTGCTAAGCGGTGGATCACCATGAGATGTAAATCTGCACTGGGCCCTACAGGAATAATGTGGCAAAGGGAGGTGGAATACTGTGTTGAAGCGCGGCCCTACAGGAATAATGTGGCAACGGGAGGTGGAATACCGGGTTGAAGCGCGGCCCTACAGGAATAATGTGGCAAAGGGAGGTGGAATACCGGGTTGAAGCGCAGCCCTACAGGAATAATGTGGCAAAGGGAGGTGGAATACCAGGTTGAAGCGCGGCCCTACAGGAATAATGTGGCAAAGGGAGGTGGAATACCAGGTTGAAGCGCGGCCCTACGGGAATAATGTGGCAAAGGGAGGTGGAATACCGGGTTGAAGCGCGGCCCTACAGGAATAATGTGGCAAAGGGAGGTGGAATAGCGGGTTGAAGCGCGGCCCTACAGGAATAATGTGGCAAAGGGAGGTGGAATAACGGGTTGAAGCGCGGCCCTACAGGAATAATGTGGCAAAGGGAGGTGGAATACCGGGTTGAAGTGCGGCCCTACAGGAATAATGTGGCAAAGGGAGGTGGAATACCGGGTTGAAGCGCGGCCCTACAGGAATAATGTGGCAAAGGGAGATGGAATACCGGGTTGAAGCGCAGCCCTACAGGAATAATGTGGCAAAGGGAGGTGGAATACCGGGCTGAAGCGCGGCCCTACAGGAATAATGTGGCAAAGGGAGGTGGAATACCGGGTTGAATAGCAAACCAAACACTTCGTAGAGAAGAAATAAGAGGTTGAGAGAATGACCCAGTTCAATGCAGTGGGATGAGCTAATAGAATCGTATAAAGTCACTTGGAAAGATGATGTGCGACCACCCTGAACACTGGTCAGCCCTCCGAATGAAATAAGTACTAACGGAAGTTACTCACACCTGTCTGTGATACCCTTCCTGTTGGTTAATTAATTACGTACTGCAATGGCTGGTCACTATCCCTGTACTCCATGCAATAATAGCTATTAATACAAGAGGGATAGAAGGGTACCCCACTTTCTTCAGAATACACAATGGTCAATTGCTTTTACTGCACTAACGAACTAGGCAGCAATGGGACTGGGAGGCTTCCAGGCACTAGCGTGCGGGGTGGTGTTGGATTATTAATTAATGTACATTTAGAGATTTACATGTTTTGACGCCCACTCTTTAAAACCATGAGCTGTTGATCTATTCTCGAAGCTTCTGCAGTGAGCTTCATGTGCTGCTGCAGTGTTGCATGGAAAGGGCTGCATGCACACACAGTCCACGTGAGGCACAACTTGGACTAAATACTAACTCGCCCATACCATGCTCTGTAGGGAGTGAGGAAGCGTTTAGTTGTTAACATCTAGAAAATTAAATAAACCTTGTTTTAGAAAACTGAGCGAAGGGAGTGGGTCCAGGATAAAGGACTTTTAATGACACGCGCTGATTGCAGGGCAGTAAAAATAATCTTACAACCCAAGTCTGTTCTTTTATCAGGAGGTTAACAATGAGTCTTTCTTGGGCTTCCGTCTCCCAGTTCAACCGCTGGGTAAGGACTTTAAGAAGTCCTCTCTCATTGAAGAGCAGCAGAAACAAGGGAAGGCATCTCTGTGGTGTTGAGCAGCAGAAACAAGGTAAGGCATCGCTGTGGCGCAGAGCAGCAAAAACAAGGGTAGGTTTCTCTGTGGAGTTGAGCAGCAGAAACCAGGGAAGGCGCAGCTGTGGTGCAGAGAAGCAGAAACAAGGGAAGGCGCAGCTGTGGTGTTGAGCAGCAGAAACAAGGGAAGGTATCTCTGTGGTGCAGAGAAGCATAAACAAGGGAAGGCATCGCTGTGGTGCAGAGAAGCATAAACAAGGGAAGGCATCGCTGTGGTGCAGAGCAGCAAAAACAAGGGAAGGCATCGCTGTGGTGCAGAGAAGCATAAACAAGGGAAGGCATCGCTGTGGTGCAGAGCAGCAAAAACAAGGGAAGGCATCGCTGTGGTGCAGAGAAGCATAAACAAGGGAAGGCATCGCTGTGGTGCAGAGAAGCATAAACAAGGGAAGGCATCGCTGTGGTGCAGAGAAGCATAAACAAGGGAAGGCATCGCTGTGGTGCAGAGCAGCAAAAACAAGGGAAGGCATCTCTGTGGTGCAGAGAGGCATAAACAAGGGAAGGCATCGCTGTGGTGCAGAGAGGCATAAACAAGGGAAGGCATCGCTGTGGTGCAGAGCAGCAAAAACAAGGGAAGGCATCTCTGTGGTGCAGAGCAGCATAAACAAGGGAAGGCATCTCTGTGGTGCAGAGAAGCATAAACAAGGGAAGTCATCTCTGTGGTGTTGAGCAGCAGAAACAAGGGAAGGCATCTCTGTGGTGCAGAGAAGCATAAACAAGGGAAGGCGCAGGTGTGGTGCAGAGAAGCAGAAACCAGGGAAGGCGCAGCTGTGATGTTGAGCAGCAGAAACAAGGGAAGGCATCCCTGTGGAGTAGAGCAGCAGAAACAAGGGAAGGTGCAGCTGTGGTGCAGAGAAGCAGAAACGAGGGAAGGCGCAGCTGTGGTGTTGAGCAGCAGAAACAAGGGAAGGCACCTCTGTGGTGCAGAGAAGCATAAACAAGGGAAGGCATCTCTGTGGTGCAGAGCGGCAGAAACAAGGGAAGGTATCTCTGTGGTGCAGAGAAGCATAAACAAGGGAAGGCATCGCTGTGGTGCAGAGAAGCATAAACAAGGGAAGGCATCGCTGTGGTGCAGAGAAGCATAAACAAGGGAAGGCATCGCTGTGGTGCAGAGCAGCAAAAACAAGGGAAGGCATCGCTGTGGTGCAGAGAAGCATAAACAAGGGAAGGCATCGCTGTGGTGCAGAGAAGCATAAACAAGGGAAGGCATCGCTGTGGTGCAGAGAAGCATAAACAAGGGAAGGCATCGCTGTGGTGCAGAGCAGCAAAAACAAGGGAAGGCATCTCTGTGGTGCAGAGAGGCATAAACAAGGGAAGGCATCGCTGTGGTGCAGAGAGGCATAAACAAGGGAAGGCATCGCTGTGGTGCAGAGCAGCAAAAACAAGGGAAGGCATCTCTGTGGTGCAGAGCAGCATAAACAAGGGAAGGCATCTCTGTGGTATTGAGCAGCAGAAACAAGGGAAGGCATCTCTGTGGTGTTGAGCAGCAGAAACAAGGGAAGCCATCTCTGTGGTGTTGAGCAGCAGAAACAAGGGAAGGCACCTCTGTGGTGCAGAGAAGCATAAACAAGGGAAGGCGCAGCTGTGGTGCAGAGCAGCATAAACAAGGGAAGGCATCGCTGTGGTGCAGAGCAGCAAAAACAAGGGTAGGTATCTCTGTGGTGCAGAGAAGCATAAACAAGGGAAGGCATCTCTGTGGTATTGAGCAGCAGAAACAAGGGAAGGCTTCCCTTGTTTCTGCTGCTCAACACCACAGAGATGACTTCCCTTGTTTCTGCTGCTCAACACCACAGAGATGTCATCTCTGTGGTGTTGAGCAGCAGAAACAAGGGAAGGCATCTCTGTGGTGCAGAGAAGCATAAACAAGGGAAGTCATCTCTGTGGTGTTGAGCAGCAGAAACAAGGGAAGGCATCTCTGTGGTGCAGAGAAGCATAAACAAGGGAAGGCGCAGGTGTGGTGCAGAGAAGCAGAAACCAGGGAAGGCGCAGCTGTGATGTTGAGCAGCAGAAACAAGGGAAGGCATCCCTGTGGAGTAGAGCAGCAGAAACAAGGGAAGGTGCAGCTGTGGTGCAGAGAAGCAGAAACGAGGGAAGGCGCAGCTGTGGTGTTGAGCAGCAGAAACAAGGGAAGGCACCTCTGTGGTGCAGAGAAGCATAAACAAGGGAAGGCATCTCTGTGGTGCAGAGCGGCAGAAACAAGGGAAGGCATCTCTGTGGTGTGGAGCAGCAGAAACAAGGGAAGGCGCAACTGTGGTGCAGAGAAGCATAAACAAGGGAAGGCATCTCTGTGGTGTGGAGCAGCAGAAACAAGGGAAGGCATCGCTGTGGTGTAGAGCGGCAGTAACAAGGGAAGGCATCTCTGTGGTGTAGAGCGGCAGAAACAAGGGAAGGCATCTCTGTGATGTAGAGCGGCAGAAACAAGGGAAGGCGCAGCTGTGGTGTTGAGCAGCAGAAACAAGGGAAGGCATCTCTGTGGTGTGGAGCAGCAGAAACAAGGGAAGGCGCAACTGTGGTGCAGAGAAGCATAAACAAGGGAAGGCATCTCTGTGGTGTAGAGCGGCAGTAACAAGGGAAGGCATCTCTGTGGTGTGGAGCAGCAGAAACAAGGGAAGGCGCAACTGTGGTGCAGAGAAGCATAAACAAGGGAAGGCATCTCTGTGGTGTAGAGCGGCAGTAACAAGGGAAGGCATCTCTGTGGTGTAGAGCGGCAGAAACAAGGGAAGGCATCTCTGTGATGTAGAGCGGCAGAAACAAGGGAAGGCGCAGCTGTGGTGTTGAGCAGCAGAAACAAGGGAAGGCATCTCTGTGGAGTAGAGCAGCAGAAACAAGGGAAGGCGCAGCTGTGGTGCAGAGAAGCAGAAACAAGGGAAGGCGCAGCTGTGGTGCAGAGAAGCAGAAACAAGGGAAGGCGCAGCTGTGATGTTGAGCAGCAGAAACAAGGGAAGGCGCAGCTGTGGTGTTGAGCAGCAGAAACAAGGGAAGGCATCTCTGTGGAGTAGAGCAGCAGAAACAAGGGAAGGCGCAGCTGTGGTGCAGAGAAGCAGAAACAAGGGAAGGCGCAGCTGTGGTGCAGAGAAGCAGAAACAAGGGAAGGCGCAGCTGTGGTGCAGAGAAGCATAAACAAAGGAAGGCATCTCTGTGGTGTAGAGCGGCAGAAACCAGGGAAGGCATCTCTGTGGTGTAGAGCAGCAAAAACAAGGGGAGGCCTCTCTGGTGCAGAGTAGGAGAAACAAGTGAAGACATCTCTGTGGTACAGAGCAGCAGAAACAAGGGAAGGCATCTCTGTGATGCTCAAGTTCTGGAAATGAATGAGACTGGGGGGACAGAAGGAATTTACTCGGAGTGTATCTCTGTGATATCAATGGGTATAAATAGGTAAATGGGCTCAAGTGTGAAAATAGTTTAATCTCTGTAAAGGGCTTTTCACAAGTCCACATCAGACATTCTGGTCAGGGTACAGACGGGATTCAGCATACCTGGGTTTAGGATTAATACTGCAGCATCATGAGGGAACAGAAAAGTGTCCCTTCCAGGAAATGAAAGAGAAGAATATTGGAAGTCACTAAGGGCCTCATTACGATGTTGGGCAGAAAGCCTCTGACCGACAGTCGGATTCTCCCAGACTGTGGGCCTGATTCTGATGCGGTTTGGAAATCTTCCTGACCGAATCAGGTTGGGAATGGTTTCCGACCGACTCGGATCAGGAGATTCCAACTGACCGATTACGATGCATCCTGATGCTTCTAGATACAATTTGGTTGGACTCCCATTGACTTCAATGAGAGCCTATATATTCCAACCAAATGCATAAGCTCCCATTGAAGAAAGGGGTGGCTGGGGAAAATTGGGCACCCTGTGGCGGGCACCCCCTGATGCTTGCCACACTGAGCATGGCTGGTAAGGGGGCACCCACGGTTACCCCCACGGGCGCAGTTGGGAATGCTCCTGGTGCAGGGGGGCCCGCTACATGCCCCAAATTCTGATTCCGACGGCTGATTCGATTCGGATGGCAAGATTCGGAAATACTTTACAAATCCAGCATCGTTATCGGTCGTTTGGAAACGCGGGCCGTATGGCGTACGATTCTGCTCAAGCACGGCTCGGTCATTCCGAATGCTGTCGAGTTCGGATTGGGATATTCCTAACACCTAGATCGCCTCGTACTCAGTCGGTCGGAAACCTTTCTGATTCGGTCGGAAAGACACGTTTACCGATTTGATTCGGACAGAGACTTTCAAACCGCACCGGAATTGGGCCATGTGTCGGAACCCATCCTCCTGACTCAGTCAGAATCCAATCTGCCCGATCGATTACGATGTTCGCGGTCGGAAGGAAAACTGCTCGGACATCCAGAACCGGTTGTGACTGGCTCTTAGAGAATCCGTGTTGGTCGAAGCTGAATCTTACAGCTCTACGGGCAGCGTTTCCGCCCGACTGATTACGATGTCTGATTTAAACAGCCTCTCCGACTCGGTCTGTCCGACACAAAAAGGCTGTCGGAAACTGACTTTGGGGGCCCCTAGCAGGCCCCCCTTCATCCTGAGGCCTCTGTTTGGGGGCTGTGGGGGTACCCAAGGAACCCGCTTTAAAACCATGTACTGTGTGGAAGGCACCAAGGGGTGCCCGAGACAGGGTGGAAGGTTTTCCGCAGACACTCATTTTTCCCATAGAAGCCAGTGTTGTCGGTCGGCACACTGGCTCCGATAGGAGTCAATGGGTGTCCGACCAAACGGTGTTCAGAAACAACATAATCGGTCATGCGGAACCGCTGATCGCGAGTCCGTCGCAACCGATTCCGGAAAGCAGTCTGGTGGAAAGTTTCCTTCCAACATCGTAATAAAGCCCTAAGTGTGAGATTCACAAAATCAAGACAGCCCAGTGACTAGCAACAAAACCAGTTAAGGGACAGGGATGAAAGTTGGATATTGTTATTCTTGGATATATTTCCTTCTTTATTCCCTGTTGGATATCCTTCATATGCAGTGCGGATCTTGTCTTATAAGGCACGTTATGTTCCCAGGATGAGACAACTAGGGTGATGACACATGCATCCCCAAATGTCTCCAAAGTCTTTCATGCTGGAACCCTCCAATTCTTTGAGCTGGCAGCTTCACAAGACACAGTTCCAACTATGCACTTGCCAAGTACTTTAACAGGATGCACTTGTGGAAAATAATTTTTCCATTAGAAAAATATTGATTTAATATAGTTTTGGTTCATTTAGGATAACCGGGCCGCATGCATTTCTTTTCAGAAAGTCATTTAAAATTCAGTCGCAGTCACTGTGCCTCTGTATGTGCAAAATATCATTTTAGCTGCCTTAGCCCAGAGATGTATTTGGATCAGTTTGCAACCATGTTTAGCACATTAACCTTCAATTTTCATTGTTATGCATGTGCAGAACAGTCCATTGTATTACCTGCATTTCTCGTGTCTCCATACTTAACTATTTGCAAGTAGGTGTTTTAGAAATGAAGTTTGATTGGTTTGCTATGCAAGTAACATTTTAGTACCACCTCTCTATGTAATGTCATGCTTTGTAACTGCGTGGCCTCTTTGTCTAAAACATTATAAAGGATCTCCAAACATTATGTCATTAGGTTTTTAGAAATAGGGATTTGGAATTTTGATTTCTGCTTTAAACATTTAGACACGTTGCCCTAGACATTCAGACCAATTTGAGGTTGTATATGTTTATATTTTGTTTTGCACATTTAAGATGTGCTGTTTTATTTGGGGAGGCTTTGCTCACATTATTCTATCATGCTGATTTCTGTTCAGAAAAGAGAGAACTGGTGTTTTTTTTATGTACAATGGGCTGGTCACATTGTATCTATTAAATGTAGGATTTATTATTCTGATTTGATTTATGCTAATTCCCTGATTATGATTAACTTTTGCTTTCTGTAATGATAACTTGAATATTTGAAATAATCTTCAACAATGAGAATTGTGAAAAATATTCTTTACTGGTCCTAACTAAGTATCTGAGCGCAGGACTCTCCCTTGCCCACAAACTTATGCTTAGGGCCGCTGTATTTGGATAGGAGTGTCGCTTCGCTTGCTCCCTCAAAAAGTGTGGAATGAGTGTTAAAGCCACCTGCGGATCACACTGCCTCGTGTGGTGTGGCACTGAACAGGACTAGAGCATCACAGAATCCGCCAGACTAGGGCGGAGTCTTGATTGTGGGCTGGAACAAATCCTCCTCCTACGCGCTTCAACTTCAGAGAATGGGCACTCGGGCCCACGCCCTTCTGACTTTTATGGCGCTAATAATTTGTCTTGGTGCTTAGTTTTCGAAAGGTGCAGAACTTGGACTTGGGGATAGGACAATTTCATGTGACCTAGAACAAAAATAGTGTTTTAGAATGTGATGGAAACTTTGTTGCTTATCTAGCCCATGGATAGAGTAGCTCAAGGGTCCTGGATAAAGTTGGATGCCTGCGGTGCGGAGAGCTAGGGTTGGAGTTGTTGCATATGCTCTGGACGTGCGTGACATTTCAGGACTATTGGAATAAAGTCACAAACGCACTTGAGGCAATCATAGAGCGGTTAGTTCCCTGCACCCCTGCCCGTTGCCTCCTGGGCCTGTTCCCTCACACCTCCAAAACATGGGGCACTAGCAGGTTTCAGGACCTGGCTATTATCTTGGCTAAGCAAAAATAACAAGGCACTGGAAATCACCCGAAGGACCTCGAATATCACTAGAAAAAGGAGCTAGCAAAATGGGAGGGATGCGAGGGAAGGGTCTTGCTCAGGAACGCTCAACGGGGTTTGGCTCAGTCGAGAGGGTCAGGGCCTGGGAGACACTAGTAGATACCATGAAAGACTCAGAATCGGGGCAATCCAGACTGCTGGTGCGATCCCTACCAGGGAGTCTGACACTACATGACCCGAGGGGATGGGACCCGAGGTGCCCCAGAGGAGACCATAGCCAGCTAGCTGAGGTGGGAGGGATCAGGACTAGGAGACCACTCGGGCTCGGAGTGGGAATTGTCCTGTTTACGTCCCTAAGACACGGCAGTGCTCTGCAAAAGGCGAGGCGAGCTGGGAGGAGTTTGCACTAGAGATTTTATGATTGAACATTGTGACTACATGTTGGAATACACGATTTTCTTCATTACTATTCAATATTATGCTGGAAAGACTATCTGTACCAATTTATGCATTGCATGACTGTTAACCGCAATAAAATATGTTTTAAAAAGGGTTCTGGAAAAAGTTTGTCAATCATTCAGGGTGGGAGCTACAAAAACTATTGGATATGAGTAGCGCCCAGGCTCAGAAGATTAGCATATGACTACAAGTAGAGATGTGAGTGAAATGAAATGAGGCAACATAAAAAGTCCAAGGTATAAGCATAGAAGAAAGGCACATAACTATCCACAGGGGCTAAGTAACTGGAAGAACTAAATAGAAGTTGTGACTGAATGCAAAAGATGCGACTGGAAGCTATGGGGGAAGGGACATTGCGTAGTGGGAATGCTGCAAGGCATCAGTCCGCCCAAGCTGAGAAAACTCCATGGACAGGGAGGTGCATGGGTCTCAAAGTTGGAAAAAGAGTATATGATTGATTTGTTTGTTGCATTCACGGTGACTGGCCTCCTCGGTGAGGGGCCATGGCTATCCTCCACTCTCTGACTGTGACCAAGGTGGTTATATTTCCAACAGCCATCTACAGGAGTAATACTTTTTTCACCAACTTTTTCCAGGTTATCAGCTGGGCCTGGAAAGTTTGAAGAATTAGATGCCATTCCCCTTCTAAGCATGCCACCACCAAGTTGAACTCCATTGTCCCATGCCATGACTTTACAGATGTTCCCACCATGCGCCTCTGCTGTGGGTCTCCGGCCTCCATTTTCCACTCTCGGGGAGTGTTGAGGCTTATCTCACTCTGGGTGTCAGAATGCATGCTGGGGGCTTTTTTCCGCTGTATCTAGGCTTGTGTCTCTGCCATTGCACTCTCCCCAGGGCCAGCTGGGTTCGATTAAAACAACGAGGCAGGTGGTGGAGTGGTGTGGTGGTTTGCTGCTGTGTGGCCTGCATGCCATGCCTCCTCCAGTTCATGAGCACAAGGCTGCTGTGTTGAGCCTGTATAGAGGAGGGACACAGGCTGCACTCCCTCTAGGCTGCTGCCCTGTGACTTTCAGACCCTGCTCAGCTCATGCTCTGCACATTACCAGAAGGGTTCTGTGCACATTCCTCGATGATCAGTCTGACTCGGTTCCGTCCCAGCCGGGCACCTGCGCGTAATCCCCCGGGCATCTGTGCATGCCCAGAGGGTAGGCAGGGGACAAGACTCACTCATGCTGCCCTGTAAACCGTATGTTTACGCCCCCATCCCTAGTCTTTCACTCACTATACATCCCCTCCCCTCCAGCTTTCTAGTAAATAATAGTCTTCTGCCTCAATCAGGTTTTCAGCCCTGCGGTCCAGGATTTCCACTTAGAGTGTAATTCCGCGTGGGCTGTGTTGCTATGGAAATGAGTAACATACAGGCCATTCATCACCAAATCAGTTCAATCTCACAATATAAAAAAAGCAGATGCCCTGAGCTGCAGCTGCTGCGGTGCCGAGTGCCTCGTGCAGCGGCGCATCATTAGAGTAATGAGGGGTTGCTTTGCAGAGTAGGTGGCGAGAGGGGATTTGATTTTTTTAATCCCCCGGTACACTCGGTTTGTAGAAGGTTTATGAATTGCCCATTTCTTCCATGCTGAACTCTGTCTGAGGTGCATTCGCCAGACAGAAATTGATCTTGACCGAGAACAAGGCCCTTGGGAAACTTAATTCGTCAAGACTTTTACACCCAATAGCAACTTCCTACGTCAAGGGGGTCTTGATGCGACCGACATTCATCCCCCCGACCAATATACTTTACACAAATTACGCAAAAAGTTAGTCCGGATTTTAGCGCTTTTTTTAGTAGCACGAAATACATCTTTGCACATATTTTAAATGTGAGGACCCATTTGGTGCCGTACATGCCAGAAAAATTGCGCATGACGCAAACAGCAGTCACTCAAGCTCTACTCGTTCGTGCTGTGCCTGTGCTCCCACATTATGATTTTTACCCCGAATGACATTTCTGTTATATGATGTGGCGTAATGGTATAATCCTGGTAATTTCTTGTACCAAACGTAATGCGAAATTACATAAGCGTACACCTGCGTGAACAACATTTCGTCCACTGATAGAATGTCTACATTTTCTATTGTTTGCCTAGTGCTTTGAGGCGCCTTAAAATAGGTATATCAGATTTTAAAGGAAAGTAATACATAAATTAATGTAGATGACTGACCGCTCCATGGGGCTTTTGTTCCACACCGCGGCGAATACAGTATTAAGAGGCAGATTTTCTTTAACAGTTGTTACCCTATTTTGTAACCCCACCAGCCTAGCCCAGGCATTAATAAAGAAACGTTGTATTAAGTGTTCATACAAAGTCTTCGTATTACCCCAGCGTTATACTTAGTAGTTACGTGCATTCTTGCGGCAGGGTGCAGGAGTAAGGATGTGTTTACTCCCCCGTTTGAGGAGTAGTGGGAGGCATGGTTTTTAGAGAAACCCTTGGGATATGCAGGGTATTGACATGGTACGAAAGGTGTAATTGAAACAATTGTCTTAAATTTCCACAAAGGTTTTTGGCATTTCGCCATATTGTTAATTGTAAAAGCATATTAAGATTGCTAGATTAATTCTGACCAGTGTTATAATTATTATTTTGTTCCTTCAGTGATCATGCATTTTTTATGTAAAACTGCTTATTTGGAGTGATGTCTTTTTTTTAGAATGGGAAATATTATCTTTCCCTCCTCTCCAGAAGTCATGTTTTTGCCAGTTTCTCAGGGTAACTTCAAGATGCTTTTTGGGGTATTCAGTGCTATTAAGCGACCCCAAGCTTTGTTCTCAGAACGGGGTGCGGGCTATTGGGAGCCAAAGGTAAGGCTGGAGTTGGAGGAGAGACACTTTCAGAGTGAGAGAAAAGAGGCAAGAGTAGCAACTTAAGGGTGCCTGAATGTGTGTGGTCTGTCTTTGAAAGTTGTCTTTGCATGTATCGCATTGTTTTTACCTTTATGCACTTGGGGGCTTTGTCAAGGCTTGTTAACAAAATAGGATCCCCTCTGGGAATGTGGAGAGCAACACTGATGATAGGAAATTGGCAGTAGGAGACTTTCTTAGGTACTTTATGAAAAGAGCGGCTGGCTGCTGTGACCACAGCTGATAATAGAGTAAACAGATGAGGAGTGAAAAAGGCACTGCTGTGCTATTCAAAAGTGTTATAACATTGACTGGATGGCAATTTGTAATTCACAGTCTTTAAAGGATCAACAGTGTACTTGACCTGATGCTGGTAACGAGCTGTCTGTGGAATCTAAGACTGCCTACTATACCAATGATACATTTGCAAATAACCAGCTGTACACCATGGGGATGAGCTGGGCTGTTCTGGTAAAACGAACCACAAAGTGGAAAAACAGAGGTAAGCCTGGCAGAGGTTAGTCTTCTTGAATCATAGCAATGTTGGGGAGCAAGTCTGATGTGCTGGGGCAACATCCCTAATTTTTGATCACCCTTGTATAGTTCTCTCCTGCAAGTGTAGGCACTTAGGATACAAAGGACCAAAGAGTCAGCAGCCGCGGCTCTTCCGCTATAGAGCAGGAGCGTCGCTAACTCCCGCCCACCCCCCTTGCCAGCAGTCTCAAAACTTCAAAAATAACATGATCATAAAACCGGTTTCTTATTGTTTTAAGGGCCGAGTCTTGAGGGCGGGGCCATTGATCCCAGTCACGGAGGGGGAGTGGTTGTCGCTGCTGTCAGTTTGCATGATGGTTTGACTGGCCGTCTTAAGACAGCCAAGCCAACATGTGCACAGCGATGTCTCCAACCCTAGGTGCATTGCCGGGTTGGAGACAGCAGGCACAGGCTCCCAGTCACTCTGAGAGTGCAAATCCAGGGCGCTCTGGCCAATCGTGACGCGGCTCTCATGCTGCCAGCAGCATAAGAGCAGTGTCTTTATTGACCTTCGGGGAGTCTGTGCTGCACTGGAGCCAGAGAGGAGCAGAAGAGCAGGGATGTAGTGGGTGACAGATATTATCGTATTTTTGTCATCGTACACACCCTTCTGTACCCTTTAGCCCTGATACCAGCCACTACTGAGAGCCAAAGCACGTATAGGAAAGACATCCAGCCTGGCAACATGCCAGCAATGAAGATGCTCTATTCACAAAGTGACTCATCGGAGCCAGCAAGCATCCTACGGACTACTTCATCTTTGGCGTTCCGTTAATTTAAGGGATTTTGGCATCAGCTCACTGGCATTCTTTGCACAATAGTGTAAGCTCACGGAAGAGGACCTAAAAAGAAGCAACAAGTGTGGGTATGACAGAGCTCAAATCATTCTCCTACTTCTGTTACTCTCCGGTACTGCTTGGTGCATTAACCATCGCAAGCAATGGATTTCATTCACTCTTGAGTTACATGTCGCACACAGAATTTAGAACTTGTGATACCAACTATAATGGCCACTAGCTACATCAAGTGAGGGAGGATGGATGATCCATCATCTGGGATCCTCCACCTTCCTCCCCACGCATGTCTGGAGAGCCGTCAATCTAGTCTCCACTCCACTGGCCCTCAAAGCATCATTGAGCCAAACTAGAAGATAGTGTAGGAGTGGTCATTGTTTGACCTGTAGAACTGACTTGTGCTTTAGCCAAGCCCGGGACCCAAAGATGGATGAAGAACACATGTTTGTTTAACAAGGCTCTGCCCTAGCAGACACTGTGCGCTTCTTTAACCACCGAATCGTGTGTTGGCAAAGGACACTATTGATTTTGAACATTCAAGACCTCAAAACTTATTAAAGGGTCGACTTTGATAGTAGCAACCGTTTCTGGGAGCTAGCATTTTGCAGCAAACACTGCAGATGGTGTCAATTGTTTAGGGTGCCATGGCATAGAGTGACTCTCATTGACCTTTGTTTGATCTGTTCCTGCAGCATGCACTAAGCCCAGCCACACAAATGGGGCAGCGTTTTTATTGCCACAAGTGGGGTAATGCTGGGTGTTAAGAATTTTGTGGATTCCTGCATATACTGGAAGTTTTCATCACAGAAATGGAAGAACAATGTGTGATTTCAGGCAGAGTTTGAGGTTAGCAGGGCCTTGTAGGATCCACGAAAGGCACACCACTCTGGACTCCCCATGTTGTCTATTTTTCATAAATGTTAGTGGGTTTGCATGGGTGGTGCCACAGTACGGCCCGAAATACAGCAGCTACCCCTATTGCTTCTCTCTCAATGTACACTTTAGGACATTTTGTGTTGTGGTCTCGTGGCCTACCCACACAAGTGGGATACCGTTCTTTTCAGTTGTGTGGGAACTCAGGGCGGTAGGAAACTTGTGGCTTTCTGCAGATTCCAGAGCTTTCAGTCACAGAAATGTGAGGAAAATGTGTGTTTCTTACTAAAGTTTAATGTTGCAAGGGCTTCTGTATAAAATTAACTGGTGAGAGACCGACAAGTCAGGCACCCCTGGACTCCCTTGGTTGTCTAGTTTCCAAAAAATACATAGGTTTTACTTGGTGCCGGCTCAGCTAGGGCCCACAGTACACTGCTACCCAACCCACTTTGCCCAAAAAAAATGGTGCATTTTCACTGCATAAATGTAATGAGTCTTTTGTGTTTTTAGTACTTTCCAATTTTGGGCGCTAGGTCAATCACAAAAATTTGGGTTCAGTTTTTATGTGAAGACACGGTGGAACGCTGGTTAGCCTTCAGTTTGTGGAAACTCCACAGATTACAGAAATGTCCAACACAAAATGTAAGTAAATGAGTAATCTGAGCCATGTACGCACTTTCAAGTTTTGTACAGCATTATAGGAAAGTGAACAGAATCAGTTTAATACAAGTTACACCACTCAGTGTGTTTAGATTTTTAAAAAATGAGGAGTTCTTAGTAAGGGCCGGATTTTAATTTTGGCAGACAGATAAGACACTGCCTTGGCTGAGAGCTTAACTTCTGCCATGCTAAGACTATTCCACACACCAACTTTAGAAATGACCGCCAAGCTAGCGGTCAATTAAAAAATGTTGGCAGGAGCCACCGTTGCGGCAGTTTCAGTCAATGCCTTTTTATGTTTGACTCACTGCTCCATCAATATAACTGGCCGCCCATCAAATTCTTTTTCTAATATAAAAAAAAAATCTTGAGTCCTAATCGGCTTTTTTGGCAAAAAAAGAATGCCTCTCTCACCATTGGAGTTATCTCCCATAGCAATGGGGGCATTAGGCATTTTTCACTGCCCCTTGCCTCCACTGTTTTCCAGGTGGTGATGAGCATTAAAAACTGACGTATATGTCCGCACATCTGAATTAGGTGGTGGACATAGAGGTCAAAATCAGATGGCCATTACTCAGTCGAGACGTGGGAGGGTTGCAAACATGCCAGAGTTGGAGTAGTCTTCCACATAGTTACACCAAAGGTCCTTCCGCATATATATCTGGTACTAATTTCTTCAAGTTCATCCAGAAATGGTAACTTCAAAACACAAATACTTATCACTATATCAGAATATTGAAACCAAGACTACTGAAGGTAAGCCATAAAGCCATGTCAAGGCACCAACCGCTTTATGGTCCATTCACATGCCGTTCACACATTACACTCAAGACTTTCATACCAGTGGCCACGGTCCCAATCCAACAGATCAGTGCACTCACATCAACATACTGCTGCCATTCAAGGGCCCATCACATTCATACACCACAGGGCGGAATTCCCATTCAAGACAACCTCTCAACCAGTCCCAACCAAATTGCACACAAACACACCATAAACAAACCTCTATAAACACATATGTCCAGGCATGTTGACAACTGGTGCATCCACAACCTTCACAAATGAATAAACAGCTTGACTCCATTTTTACCACCTGTCAAACACCCGCCTCCATTCTGAACATTACTGGAGGCATGCCTAGTGAACCCTTACTAATGGCTCCCATGACAACCACATGAGGTTCAGGAAGACCTGTTTTATATGCTTCTTTACCGTACTCTCTTTGGTAAATCCAACTCTTTCCAATTTGTGGATGCAAGTTGGGGGTGTCTTAGAATGCCTTCCGAGGCCTACAGTCCTCAAACTGAGTGAGCATATCTATCTTTGAAACTAAGCAAACATGCTGGTGAATACTGCTCAAGTTCCCTAAAGAGCACCCCATAAACTACAAAAAACAATAGTTTTTGACTGGGGAGGCCATTTTCAGCAGTTTTTCCCCAAAGGAATAAAAAAGAGCACTCACCTGCTCCTTCCAGCCGCTCCGGTGTGGAATCTGATGTCGGCACACATCACGGGGCACTGATGTTATAGATGGGTGGGAGGGGTGAGGGCTGATGAAGTGATTCTGCGGTGCCTTCGCCCATTGGTAAAAACAATTTTAAAAAAAAGGAATCTTGTGGTACATGTCTGACAATGGTAGACTGATGCACTGGTGAGAGCGTGTAGCCATTGGCCGACGGCCGCATTTATACGGTTAAAGTATCCAAACAATAATGTGGTTTAGGCAGATTCAAAGCTGGCAAGTGATGCAGCTTCCACAGATATATCTATTCAGACGACCAAGATATTAAATCAAAGGGGCCTATTGTAGTTCATATCGAAGTACTACAGTAGTACTACTAACATACTACAAAATGCTATTCACAAACCTATGGACGGAGACCTTCGCCTCTCCTCTCTTTTCTATGCGGAGATCTCTGCTATGTGTGCAGAGAATTCTGCATACGTAGGTATACGTTATGGTAATAAATGTGGGAGGAATTTGGGGGAGTGCCTGGAAAATGGGGAATCCGTACGACTAATTGGGAGAGGCCTAGGTATGGGTTTAAGGATTAAATGCATATACCCTCCTACAAAAATGTATGTCCTTTCGTATTCACAAACTGCACTTATAAATTTACAATTGCCAACAAAGACCCAAATCTGTAGTCCATCCCCACCGGGTGCCCGGCGGCAAGCCTAAACCAGCCTTTGAATAAGTCCAGCATCTCATATGACCACTCGTGAGTATTTCCGCCCACCCCATAGACTATAATGGATGCATGGGCAAAATAATAACATTTCATAGGAAACTGATGTTAAATAAATTATTTCCACATTAATTTGTTTGCGCGTGTTAGTGTAGTGGTAAGGTGTAGGAAACCCGGGAGTCACTCTGGGACTGCTGTGCTGTAGAATATTTATTACAAAATTTCAGCACCAGCCAGTACTCTTTTTGAACCCAAGTGGGCCTTATTCACATACCAAAATTTCCAAGCAAGTGCAAATAAAAAAATACAAAGTGAAATATAGCCGACAGACTTGTGTTCCGGTCTGTAGAAAACACCTCCATGTATATATAACAATATGGGTGGTTAACTTCCATGATTACTTTTTAATTGCATTGTTACAGTTCACAAAAATCCCATAATCACACTACATTTACAATTGATATCTATTAGTGTGTTGGTACAATGCCCTGTTGTGGTTTTATCAAAATCATAAAGATTGAAGAAAGACTATCGATCTGTAGTTTCTTCCCATGTTGATTTCTAATGTGTGTGAGTTTATATGTTGGAGTTTACCCCCTACCATTTAATAAATAGAAGTATTAACTGTGGCCAAAATATAAAGCGTATATACAAAAAATAAACCATCCTGCTATCTTTCATCAAACTCAATTATAAGTTCATATTTTGGCTGTAATAGCCATTAACAATTATCATAGTCTGGGGCTACAAATTGGCAAAGTCTAGCCGTCATCAACTTTCATTACATATCACTTTCTTTCTAAACTCAAATAGACTTAGAAAAATAAACAAATTACCAGGAACACCCAATACTTTTAAAGTCCATTATTTTTACTGTTGGTGTAATCGGCCTTTTCTCAATCCACAGAAACCGCAGTGTTGTTTCCTGGAGATATATCTATAATTACTGATATCTGATACAAATTATTCTGATAGTATCACACTCTTCTTGCGTATAGCGTTCATTTGCCCGTAGCTAGATTCCTGCTTGATGAAGACATAGATACATATGCGTCCATAGAGGGTCCTCGACTTGAAATTTGTTAACCATTCCCAGGAGTGGAGAAAACAATGGGCACAAAACAGGATCCTACAATGAAATCTCAGATTGAAGGAACATTTGTTTGTTTCCCCCTTTAAAAAAGTATTGTTTGATGAAGCTTGTCCTTCAGATCCACAGATATAGATTCAGGTTATCCCTCCACTCTTTTTAGAGCTTCCAAAACAACAATTTGTGTCTTCCTCGTGAGGTTAGATGAACGGTCTGGTAGGAAGAGAGGATTTTATAAATTGCCCCCCCTCTACCTCAGACAGAGGGACTGGTTTCTTGTTTCTGAATTAGAAAGTGTAGTGTGTATTCAGGTATGCTTGTTCAACCCATGCCTTTTCCATCCTTACCCGCTATCTCTCTTCCCCTAGCAGCCCAAGGACTCCCTCCTTCATTTGTGATTTGCTGACTGTTTGACATCTTCTGCAGCGTTTGTGTGTGATGCACCTTCTTTGTTGAGAGGGCCAGAATCTACAACAGCACAGTTTTAACAACAACAAAAATTAAATTGGAAACATGACATCCTTGTTTGTGAAGAGTTAGTTTCATTTGTCCTACAAAAGATTTGTGGCGTCTAGAAAGGCGCAAGTTGGCATCATGCATGACTTGCATTGGCCTGGTCAATTATTCACAGTACAAAGTGAAATTTCAATATCAAAATGTTCTGAAGAATATTATGTCCTGTTTGTTCTTTGCTCTGTAGCCAGGATTGAGCTGGAAACAACGTGTTTCGTCCATACCTGCAATGCCTTGACTTCTTCAACTGGATGTTTGTGCATGGAGTAGTTAGAGGCATCATGAAATACACTGTCGTATGATATTGAGGCCAAGGCCTATTAATTATTTGGCATAATATGTTTCAGCCATGTGCAGTGACTGCATTGTCATAGGGGATTGAAGCTACGTCATGGCATAAGCTGTTGTTGCCACCTTGTGATGAATGTTGTCTCATCATGTATTGCAGCCAAGTCTTCTGAATGGCCAGCTCTAATCTATTGCAGCCACTTCTTGGCAGTGCAGCGGCATAGGCTATTGCAGCCGCATCCTTATAATGCTTTGCTGTAAGGGTGGTGTGGCCGCATCTTGTGAATGCAAGGATTTAAGGTGTTCCAGCCACGTCATGACACGCATTATTTAACAGTATTGTAGGCATATCCTCTGATTGCACTGGCATAAGGTATTGCAGCCAAGTCATGTAAATGTGGTTACAACTACAAGTGTTCATTTGGGATTAATTAATCGATGTTAAATTAACCGTGAATAATTCGTTTTGGGCAGAATCATTTCATGGTTCTATTATTTTAAAATAATTTTTACAGTCCTTTAGGATTTATTTTTGTGAGTTCCTCACCTCGCTCTTCCCAAAACCTGACCCAGTGCCTCTACTTTATATTTTTAACCCTTCATTTGATGTATGCCAAACCGTAACTATTACTGTTGTAATCTATGCCTGTATTCTACATGTTGTATTTGCTTTTTAAAAAAATGGTATCTCCCTTGCCTAACCCACACCTCCTTTCCCTCCACCCTTGTTACGTCCCCGCCTTAGAATGTTGAGAGTGAAGCTCACCTTAGAATGTTGAGAGTGAAGCTCACCTTAGAATGTTGGTGAGCGTCAGTTGCCAGCTGGTGCCTGAGGATATGGTTTAATAAACGGCTTCTCTTCTCATGAGTCCGCTGCTTACTTCTAACAAATTACACTTACCCTTATCCTTTCTTTTGTTACTTACCTGTAGCCATTCATTTTTTTTTAAACATCCTATGCTTTTATCTTCCTAGATTTCACCCCGCCTCAAGGCTTTTTTTCTTATCCGAGGTTTTTATTCTGAAAATAACATATCACCATGAACGATTTGTCATAGGATATTGGGGACCACGTTCAGTGAAAGAATTTGCAAATGGTATCACATTAGCATCCTGCATATATGGGAGTATGTGCTTTGTTTCCTAAATGGTCAGTTCGTACCTTTCAGTGTTACATTGAATCAGTCAGAGAGGTAATTCCGTTAATTTAAAAACTGCCACTGGATGTATACGTTCTGGACTTGCATTAAATTTGATGCAGAATACTATCTTTTGGAATAGTAGTATAGGTAGAAGTACTTTAAATGCACTATTAATTTTATGGTTGGAAGATATCCTCCAAAAGTATTTGCAGAACCATCCTGCAAAAATCCCACTGATGATATCCGTTAGGGAGTCTAATCTGTAAATCAGTGCACAATTTTCGTATGAAAATCAAAACACTAAATGTGTATCTTCTATTACATTTTAGGAATGGGAGCTGAGTGTACTCTAATATAAGAAATGGGGGCGGCTCTGCCTCGAGAGGCTAGTGGCCAGAAAACGGCATGGCTTTGCAATGGGTTCTGGAGAGATGAATGCAGCTCGCTGTACACAATGGGCACCGGGCGAGCCTGTAAACAAATATGGCCGCCACATAATGAGGTATTGTTTTCACATGCAGCTCTGGCAGAACTACAGAGTGCACACAAGAATCATTGTCAGAATTGAAGAGGAAGAACCATTTGAGCCACTTGAAGTTGAGAAAATCGGTTTGAGAACTTAGGAGAGGGGACTCAGCACAGCTACTAAATTTTAGACACTCTATAAGTGGTGTTAATGATGTCCTTCATAACCAACTGAATATCGGAAAACTTATTTCCTACTTTTAGGTATCCGGCTTACCATGCGTAGACAAATTTTGTTTAGGTTGAAAGTTGCTTACATTCGGGATAAAGTGTATTTTTGAAAGTACAGTATCCACTTATTGGATACTTTATGGCCATTATTGTGCCCTAAAATGTCCCTTAAAGAGCTAGCTTGGTGATTGTTGGTTGGGATCCAAGTTTATTGAAGAAATGAGTTTTTGGGCTAAATTGATGAGTTCACAAATTAGTGCAACGTCCTCTAAATCGAAATTGTATTTTTTAGTTCAAAAGAATAAAAACTTAACATACTTCTAAACCATGACATTAGTAATAAAAAATCATAACCTGGTTTATACTCCTTGCTTTATACTGTAAAAACAGATGGCACAGTAAAGTTTGTGTCTCAACTCGTATACCTAGGCACATACAACAAAACATTGGAAAAAGAGATGAGGAAACTAGTCTGTGTGACCACTCTTCCAATTAATCGCCTCTCTATGTACTCATCGTGCACCATAGAGTTAGGATACCTGGCTTCTGCCTCGAGTGGTCCATTTGGACCTGGAATTGGACTTGCAAATTGTTTTAGAGATAGGGTCTCCATGTGTGAGGTGCCGGTGTTAACAAGTACAATCCATGTAATTGTTGGTGAGGTACAACGGGCAGGATCTACAAAACCTTTGCAGTGTGCAAACACTTAGATTTCGGGTTAGAATTTCAAAATTGTGATTCACAGAAGGTCTGCGGATATTTATGTAACCAATGGCTTACTGATTGAAAAATGTAAAAGTGTAGTGGATTTCCCATGGTAGTAAGGTTTACGGTGTTGCGGGTAGGGGGAGGAGTGTTCGTAGGGAAGAGGCAGAGCATGCTTGGCATACCCACGAAGCGATAGCTTTGTGAATATTCACAAACATTTTCCATGACCATTGCCACGCCAGAAATGTATGTAGCTGTTACACTGCACGAGGCAGGCGTGAGAGTTGGAACTCACCCACATTTCATGTAAGTTTAGAGAAAATGAGATTCTTCACTTGTAAAAATACCTCATAGGGGGAATAGGTTACATATGCTAATATACATATCAAATTCTTCTGTGGATAATGCATAGATGTATGTATAGGGCATCACTGGATCCCTGCAGGAATGAATAAGAACGACATAATTTTTGGTTACCTTGTTTGGGTGCTTTTATTGCAAAAAAGACTGTGGTGTAAAACCATTATTTAACAAGATCCCATGAAATGTGGAAAATAGTTCAGCGGTGCCTGGAAAATATGGGCTAAATCGTCATAGTGCCAGCCCCCAAAACATTCTTCAGTGCTTCACCATTGCCAAAGAAACTATGTTTATTCGGCATTGGAAGATCACATCATGCGGCAGTGTTACCTAAAGTATGTGACAAAGCCACATAAAGTGGTTGTGCACATCAGAGATTGGTTGGGAGCGGGGCCTGTCCACAGGCCTCACCCACCGATCCTCCTTTTGAAACATATAGACGGTCCTACAAGTTAGCTGCACTATGTGCTGTACCCCGATACTGAAGATTAGTTGTCCAAGTGAACTATTAAAAAATCTTTCATCTGGGGCAACTATCCCATCTAATAGGTCTGTTCCTCTGAACCTTGTGCTTTTAATTGACTCCAGTTCAACAAAATAAATAGACTTCATTTATACATTTTGCTAAAACTTGATAAGGATATACTGGACCCAAAGAGGCTATTTGTCCTATTTTGTCTTGTTTTTGTGCATTACCAGAAAGCCTATTGGAAACACCCAGCACAGTTGTGCACTGGCCCTATAGTCAAACCAGCAGAGCTGCCATTGGCTGTGCGGTTGCTGTGTGCGGCAGGTGCTCCCAGCCCGCTTCTTCTATTGTCTCCTTTTGTTGGCACTCCTTTTACCCGCTCACCAGTTACTCATACAGAGCGCATGTAATTTACTCCGGGCTCATCTTTCTCCATTCCTTTTGGGCTAAATTGGAATCCCAGGTCTGAATAGCCAGCCTTTCAGTGCTGCTTGCGGATAATGAGTTATTGCGTGCATGTTCTGGAAGAAAATAATCCCTGCTGCTTTGTTGTTTCTTCGCTGCTTGCGCAGGCTGTGAGTGGGAGGAGGAGGGCAGCAGCTGTTGGCCCACTGTTATTATTTTCATTGACTCATTGCTTTCTTGTTTAGGCTGAGCCGCGTTATTGCCGAAGAGCTTATTTGAGGTTATTGTTTGGACGGCTTTACATCCACAGTACCTTACCTGTAGGGTACCCAAGGTCCACCTCCGAATATTAGGTTGAATCAATGTTATGTTCTTGCCATTTGAGTATCGCAGTCAGCCATAGGTTTGGCATCGCAGCAGTTTCTGTAATCCGGGGTGACTGTCCAAAGGTTTTGGAGGTTTGCGTCACTGACCAGAGTTTGATTCATCTTGCCTCTCCGAGGAACTCATCCCAACTCTGTCAAAGACCAAATGCTTCTAGAACACTAGTAGACTAATGCTCCTCCCCTGATAACCAGCGCAAACCAGGTGCAGAGCTCACACCGAAGCAACCTACTGCCTGAGCTTGGAAAAGATCCTTCCATGCTAGGTTTGCTTGCCTGCCGGCATCAGTGCATCAAGAGATATGTTGCTAAAAGCATGATGTTGGCATAGACAACCGACTCTCTGTCTTTGAGGAGGAGCCTATTCACCATCCTTGGATGTTCAATGGATGTTCTAATTCTGTTGTAACTTTGCTAGACCCTACTTGTTGTCAAAGCGCCGGGAAACCTTGTGTGGGGTAGCAGAGCGCGCTATACAAGACTCTTATAATAATCATTGATACACGGCTGCCACAGCCTTGTGACTTCATCTTAGACTTCACCCTCTGAGTACACACATCACACCCTCACTCATAGTTCTTTAGTGTGCATGATCTTGAATTATTTTCCTACTGTTTTAGAGGTATTTTTTTTTGCTGCACTGTATAAATACCTCTACAAATATACACTCTTATCCAGATTCTGCCAGAATGTAAACACTGGTGGGAGAGAGAGTGCACCCACATTTCTGATATCTTAAACTTTGTAGGCAATATTTCAATAAGGGTTGTATCCCACAGTTTTCAAGTGCCCTGAGACGCCTGTAAATCGGCATGCTGGTGCTTCATAATAAAAAAACAAATTACAGAATGCCAGCAATTGTGTGACAACACTGTTCGAAAGACAGGTGGCCATTTTGAAATTGTATTTCAAATAAAGCAAAAGTCATGCTAAGATGACCACCGGTGCACGTATGTGCCGTGATGCAAGGGTGCGCTGGTTTCGTGACCGACCAGTGGCCATTTTCACATTTCTAATGTACTGTTCCAACATGGTGATTGGCCATTATACAACGGTAAATTAAAAATGAAAAAGGTAGCTTGTGGCAACGCAAAGGTGAGCAGCTTGGCAACTGCGTGCAGATGCCGGTCCCTGGCAGAAACAAAAACACATTTTCTTTCAATTGCATCACGGAAAGGTAGGCTAGGGGAGCACTATAGGGGAAAGTGAGTGGGGGGAAAGCAAAATAATTTTTTTCAAATGAAGAGGGAAGAGGTGGGAAAGCAATGCAGGAAGCCGGGGGAATGTACATGCACAATGCAAATGAGGTGCCAAGATACAAAACAAAGTAGGCACACCAAATAGAGTGAGGAAAAACACATGCACTCCCACTGAGTGGTGAAAGAAGAAAGCAGTTCCCTAAATGTAAGTAGTAAAAGGATACAACTCGTATCAGAGAGACTGCTGACAGCTGTGCTCAAGGGGAGGGACACACTGAAGAGGAGGACTGAAAGCCATCGAGCAAGAACCAAGGAAATTACATTGAGAAAGGAATCAACCAATGATAAGGAATGGGTTCACCCAAAGTCCACTTTGTGTTATATTTTACACGATAGCCCTTTGACAGCAAGAACTACAAAGGTATGCGTTGGATAACCTTTGCACTGCGCTCTGGACACCCACCACAGAATCCTCGCCTGCATCCTTCAAACCCCTTCTCTTGTATGGACCGTGATCTGATCATGTTTCCCCCCTGGTTGAACTGCATTTGTAGTCCGTGTTCTCTTGCAGAGCCCGGGCCTCCACTGTAGGGCTGCTTTCAAATATCTCTATTGATGATCCCATCAATTTACAACAATCATCAAAGCTGCAGTAGGGTTTGCAAAACGTTTTTCACTGTATTCAGCATCGTTTAATAACATTGGTTGACTCTTTCACCATCATATATTGTTAGTGCACAGCTTGAAGTCTCAACACCTGCTTCTAACAATACCTCTTAAACTCGCTCCTTCCGCCCAGGTTCTTGCCTTGTGCTGCATCTGGAGAAGTCTGGACACCATATATATATAACATATTCGTGCCATCCATGATGCAGTTCCAAACTGCACCATGTTTGTAAATGCCCTAGGGCACCTGTACTGGAGTAAACCATGTTTTGTGCCACTATGCCACAGTCAGTATTTGCACACAAAGGTCCAGATTCTGGTTCAGGTGGATTACTCCTGATCGGGTGCAGACCCGGACAGGACGCGTGGTTGGTTTCAAAAGGCACGACCTCGCATCTCCACCATGAACAGCTAATTAGTGAATTGTGGACTGGCTCTTTGAAGCTGTTGGTTTGCGTTTCACTGCAGGCAAGAACCTGGCCTCTCACGCGGTGGCAGAGACCCCAGCATGTGCGACTGTGTTCGCCTTCAGGGGCAGTGCTTTAAATGGGCCGGTACTCACCGGTACTGAGTACCGGCACTTCCGAATTTTCTGGCCCTCAGTACCGGCACTTGTCTTAGGTCAGGGAGAGTACCGGTACCCTCATTGAGAGCACAGCAGGCTCCGGTTAGGTATGTCCTCCAGCTCAGGGCAGACGCCGCTCTGCTTCGGTGGAACTTGCAAGTCACTGAGCCCCTCGGTGGCCTTTTGCACGCTGCTGGAGATTCCAGCAGCGCTCACCTGAATGGCCCCAGACTGCAGGGGTCTGAGCGGGCTTGCCTTGCGTCATGCTGTGATCAACAGGACAGGGTCTAGACAGACCCTGCACTGTTGATCAGGTGCGCAAAGGCTACTTTCCTTTGTGTGCCCCTCCAACACTAATGACTGCCTTTGCATGACAACATAACTGACCTGGGTAGTGGCTCCATGGGTGTAAAGTTAGCCCTTCAGTGCTTAATTTGTACCTGTGGTTTCCGGTGGGCACTTATTTTCCAGGGCCGGCACTATAGCTATCTTTTATGCGGGCAGCTGTGGTGCAGATCATTTGTCAAAGAGGAATGCACGCAGCAGGGTTGCTGTATTTTCCTAATTCATCTTCCGAGCTGCTTTCACTTTTGCCCCTTTCGTCAAAAGGTCTGCACCCTGCCCGAGCCTCCAATTGGGGATAATTATTGCTGGGGGCTGGCCGGGAGGATGAAGGAACATGACAAACACATGAAAATGTGTACATTACGCTAGCCTGTGTGTTTAGCGTCTATCAATAAAATATTGCACAGAGGCCTAGGGCTGTGTCTCCCCAGCTAAGCCGGCAGTAGGGCGGAGCCCACAGTTCTTCTCACCCTTCAGACACTGCCTGTGTCATGAGTGCTACAGAAATGTACATAGTGGGTGAGGATAGGTAGGCGGATAAATCACTGTGCCTTCTTTTTTCAATTGCGAATAGCGCCTTAACTTCGGACATCTTGTTTCCTTCGCCGTCTTGTGCAGTGGTGAGCGGCCATTGCATATATCTAATTCCTGGGACAGCCTTGTGGCTGGGCACTTTGTTGCCGGAGCTGGGGTGGATGGGCCCGCTGGGATGCACTTAACTGTGAATCTGCCAGTGAATGTCTGTTTCTGCCTCCCCCTGTACTGGGCCGTGTTGAACATGCTCGGCTACACAGAAAGAGAGAAGCCTTTCAATAACCAATTATTGTCAACTTAGCCTGGGTAGCAAATATGTGCGTGTTTTTTTACATTTAAAAATCAAGACCGGCCCAGAGAGCCAACGTCTAGGCCCACATTACCACCACAAATCCTATTTCCAGTGCTTAATTTTAGCTGGTGTTTGCAGGTGAAGCGCAGTAGCACTTATTTTTAGGGATTGGTTCAGAACGAGAGAGAAAGGCAAAAATGGTTGAAGATGCAAGAAGGTAACAACTAGAAAATAGAGACAAGGGGGAAAAGTACCTGCAAAGCTGAGATAAAGAGGGAGAGAGTTTCTGGTGGTAGATGAAACAAATGTCAACCTCGCATTCGGCAGCGCTGGAAACGAGGTTCTGAGATAAAACTTTGAGCCCTGGCACTTATGTCTTTTACAAATTAAGTTCTGGCCCTTCCCATAGAGAAATGAACAGCAGGGAACGCGCCAGCACTCCATGAATGAGCTCCAGGACAACTGGCAAATGGGTTTGGTTGAGGGCAAGTTAAGATGAAAATAGAAGGAAGGGGGAGGGATGAATGTATAGAAGTGAGGTGACAGGTGAAGTTAGGATTGCCACTTTTTTTCACATAAAAATACCAAATATTTGTTGAGTTCTGTAATCATGAATGGGCTTTGAAATGGTATTTTAACACAAATTTGTGTACTGTCAAAAATCCTGTGCATTTCTTGTTACATTTAATAATCGTTTAAACATACATATTTATATGTCTGTGTGCTTGCCGACCTGTGTGTGCCTATTTTTGTGTGAGAGAAAAGAGAGAAAGAGGGAGAGAATCGGGACACTCTCAGGAGATATTTTAAAGGGAATGGGTGCGATGCTTTTGTGTTCATCTCAGCTTGTTTCGCTCTCTGTGTGTGTGCACGCTTGAGAATATATAGTATTGTGCCAAACAACACCAAATAACATATGGCATTAAGAAGCAGCAAATATTACAAAACAAGGAAATGTTAACATATCTTCCTGTTTGGCTTTCATTTTGTGTAATGAGTTAACCTGATTTGTTTACATAAACGCATTTCTCATGCGTTTTGATATATGCTACAACTGGTACAGAAGTCATTATGTATCATCATATATTGCCCTTAGCCCCGCCCTAGCCCCGCCCATTTGTCACACCTCTAACTCATTTTAATGAGTACCTGCACTTATTTTTTCCCATTTAAAGCACTGTTCAGGGGTATCCTTGGAGAGGGTCCCGGGGCCTTCCTGTGCCACTCAAGGGGCACACTCGGAGGTGTGCATCAATATGTAGAGCGAGGGAGTCTGAGATGCAGACACACCATTAGGTTGGGAGGGAATATGAAAGGAGGAGCCCTCAGAAATCAACACTTTAACCAAATAATTGTGGACACGTCTGAATAAAACATGGATCTTTGCAACTGGGAGGAGGGAGGCGCTGCATCTGTCATGGTGTACACAGAAATGGGACCGGTAGATGCCCAAGAGGTAGGTGGAGCAGACCTCTAAGATAGTTCATGCCTGTCCCACTCACCTGCACACCCTTGAAGTAACTCTATACTTTTAAATGTGCCCCCAATTTCCTTTATATTAAGACTTGTTTTGTTATTTATTTGTTGGTTTACTGGGCTGACATTCATAATCTGTATTAAACGTTGTTTCTGGTACATACTTTCTCCCCCCTTCCCGCGGACAGCCATCGGCACCGTTCGTTTATCTTCGGGCACGAGCGTGTTATCACTTTGATGAAAGCGGCTGGTCTGGACACGATTGTGAGTTTCTTACCCACTTGAAGGGTACTGCTTTGAAACGCACGACCCACTGCTGGCACACTCCTTGTGGTGATGACACGGCGGTTTAATTTTGAGGCCACGTCTGGCCACGGCGATTAGTACTGTGCATTTATAGCAGATGATGTCACCGAAGTCAGAAGACATAATCCTCTCTTCTGCTCCGGATCCAATTTCATATTCTGTGGTTTGCGGTGATCTGACTGTCGGGTCAAAGGTCGTATGATGATATGTCCGATGACGTCGCATTATGCTAATTGGTGGTTTTGTTTCCTGGAAAAACCTACATCTTTTTGGTCTCCCAATGAGGCAGGTGGCAGAGAGAGAGAGTCGTGTGTGTGTCTGTGTGTGTCTCTGTCTGCCTCGAGCACAACACGCCCAAAACTGTCGTTCTGTTTTCTGGGAAAGGGGTTATCAACACTTAGACCTTTGCGGGACACACATGTTGTAGAAAGGGGAGGGTAGATACGAAGCAGCTACCCTTCCTCTGTCTTGGGGCTTTTAATTTGCGGTCTTAATTTTCCTCAGACTTGGGCGTTAGTTGTGTAGTGTAAACAAGGGCGCCTTTCCTTGCTCACTCGGAGCCAGGAAGCTGCAGAACAACTTTCAGGGTAAACACGAGCACCACAAACTCCGTTATTGCACAACGTGCAAGCCTCTCTTTGTCCCGGGAGTTTTCAGGCGGATCGAATGTGTTGTGGGCCAAAGTGCCATTGCTGTGGAAGCTGCATGCCTGTCACATTGGTTACTGTGGTAATCTGAGAGCATGAACATGTCTGACCTGTGGAAGAGCGTTCCCGCCCTAGCAATGTGCTTGCTTCTTTGCTGTATCTAAACCGATTATGAGACGTCTCAAGTAACACATGAAGAAACACACACCGATCACGCGTTGAAGGAATCTAGAAAATAAACATGAGAGATTTGTGTTACTGCATTGTAAAAGCATGCAGATAAAAGGTAGGATAGATGGAATATATTTGTGTAATAATAATATAGGTTCTTAGATTTATAAATGAGTCCTAATATGTTATTTTAAAGTGCCTTAGAGTGCTAAAACAAAACTCCTGTGTTGTGAAACTCTCTTACTCCTCCTCTTTGAAATAATAATGTGTGTGAAGAATTAATGAAGTCTAATATGATTTAGATAATTTTACGTGTGATATTGAAGGGTTTCATTTTGGAAATCATCATTGCATATGTGAAAATGTGCACCAAAAGTGACCATAGAAAAAGTTGCTGCATAGCCATCTTTGGTGCAATTGTTCTGAAACCTTCAGATTATGATCTTCATATATGTACTAATGTAAATCATTAGAAATAATATTAATATTTTATGATTTGAAATTAATTTACACGTTGATACTTCGAAATGCAGTAATGTGCCATAGCTACATGTGATCTTTTACAATACATCTAATAATGTATTCTGAGTGCCTATAAATTGAAAAAATCTTAAGAGAATTGTTTTATGCATAAAATATATATTTTCATTACTTTATATTTTGCACATCTTTAAAAGGAAATATATTAGGCCTGCCGTTTTCCCTTTTTTGCGATGCTTTACACTCGTGAGAAAGTTTCATAAACTTACAATGTGAAGCTAAACTGTGTCTTACTAGGAGAGTTCTTGCACGCCTGCAAGGTCTAATTGCAAGAAAGTCAATACTTTGGGAATATTTACTATGGGAAACTGTCCTCTTGAACTCACTCCTGTTCCTTGCTAAAGAATAATTGTTGGGAAGTTTATGTATACCGGACAATCTTACATTTTAGGTGACCAATACCACCTCTTTCTATAATATGTGTCTTCTTTATGTCCTACAACAGCCACCCTACACAAACTGGTCAATGGACTGAGTGGTCTGACACGATGATGTGACCAAGGAGGTGCACCACCTAGAGGATTATAATATACATTGATTTGAGGGAGCTGGGAGAAGAAGAGATGAGGAGATTGCGTTGGTGATAAACTGGCTTACTGGTTCACTCGGATTTTCCTGATCCGAATCAGACCTGATCCCAGAGACTGCCTTTGGGAACTTTTGCTGACCCTATGTGCTTTCCTTTCGGACTGATCCAATGCTGTGTGAGCCATTCGTGGACTCTTTCTCGATAGGACACTGCCCATGAGCTATTATAGCTCATGTCTTTGCTGAACATTCCGGAGCTTCTTGTCGACTTATGACAACCCTAACCTAATTCGATTCCAAGTGTTTTTTAATGATGTACTACCCTTTGAATATCTGATAAATTTTACCTTTAACTAAACCGAGTCTATGGTTTGTCATGACTTGTCTCCTTTAGTTGACTGTGCATTCGAATTTATTGATTAATGACAGGGAAAGCTCAGTATAGAGAGATCTCTAATCCTCCGGTACTAATGTTATTTGTTTTCATTGCTTTAACAGAACTACTGGTTTACATGGTTTGAGTCCAGCTAAATTTCTTCAGACGATTCAGACTAGCAGGGAGAATTATTTATTTATATAGTCTGGTATTGAGTCAGGTACATGAATCTAATTATTAATTTATGAATCGGTTATCCTGATCCTCATTGGTTACCCGGATGCTAGATCTCCTATATCTAAACCCTTAGTGGCACCATACAAGATCCATTGGAGGATCAAGTGGGTGTCAGAAGAATTAAACAAATGATGATTAGAGCACCAAGGGCCCACACTCTGCTGCAACATTACCTTCAGACAACGCTTCCTAGTGCTCATTTTCTTTAGCCATATGATACTGCCTGTATTTGAGAGTGGGTAGAGCAGGGGCCATTACACAACACCACTTTCATTAGGGTCTTCCTTTAGAGAAACACCTTTTCTACCTGGAAATGAGGCATGTAGTGCTGTGATTTTATTTCTAACGTTTGTTATAACCCAGCAGTCTGTGGGCATCCTGTGTATATGGTAGGCAGTTGGTTGCTGATGGGGGGGAGATCATCTCTTACCTCTGGTGGCTAACCTTAGCCTCTGGTGGACAGGCCTGGAATAAAGTGACATCTCCCGGTATATGATAGCCATTCCTAGTGTTAAGACTGGAATGTCCCCTACAGGGTAAATTGACGTGCACCCTTACCCTGAGTAGTCCGGCTGTAAGCAAAACTGGTATCCTGATTGTCTTTCGATCCCAGCACTCATGAAATCTTGAATGTGCGCAAAGGTCTTTCCCTAAATTGACGACAAGCCCAGGGCCTCTCTCTGATATCCAGAGAGGCACTGAAAGTATGTACTTTAGTAGACGCACTACTACCTTCTGTGTCATTTGGGATACAAACTGAGTGGTGGTGGCGTACTCCTTTTGAATCCTTACTTTTGGATAGATTTATTTTTTACCTGATTCTAAGTTTAAGCGCAATGCCTACAGGTCTGCTCATGTAAAGTTCTGCTTATTTGTACCTAGACACTGCGCTGTCATCCTTGCATGCAAGTCAAGTGCATGTGCATATGTGGTGAATGGTAGCAGAATTCTACATTATTTGAGAGTGTTTGGATGCTGAAGCCAGTGGGATCTCTTTTGGATTGCCCCTGGTTTGACATAGCACAAGATGGAGGTTGTGCAACAGCCTCCCCAGATAAAGTAAGTATACTGCATGCATTTGTGACCTGGAGGGTGTAGCCTGAGACATTAAAGCATGAAGGGATGGAGACAGAGCTGCCTTTAGAAATTCCTGTTAACCTTTTTAACAGAAGATTGCTGACTAATCCTTCCTGAGCACTGCCATATGGTAATGGGAAAGAGAATGAGTCAGCAGATTAAGCTGTTCAGGGAGACACATATGTGGGCAGGCCCTGGTCCTTTTTTCTTCCTCTTGAGTGGCCTGTCCAGGGAGGTGCAGAGCTTCACATTTATTGTGCTCATGTTATTGGTACTTTGACTTGAAGACCGCCTCGTAACTACCTACTGTGAGAGCCACCCCCGCACAAAGACTGCGTCTGCGCTGCAGCCAGAACATTGAAATGGGATCAGGAACTACACTAAGCCGGTTATTGGACTTCAGACAGTGGATTCACACCCAGGTCTGGAAATAGCATATAACATTGAGACTCAAACTTTCCCACTTGTTGCAACCTTCTTAACTGATCAAGGATGGGGGTACGCTACAGAGTACTGCGCGAGCTGCTGTGATCCAGTGCTGGCATCGCTGATATCCAATCTCCCAGCATTGAGGGGAAATGCCTCAAGTCGTGCATTGCACTGGAAACGGTGTTCCTGACTGAGACCTGGAAGGCCTGCTTGCTAAGAGGGTAAAAGGAGTGACTTGTCCTGCAGGAGCTGTCTGCCTAAGGAGTCCAGAGAGAAGCAGCCCAGCAGAAGCAGACCGCTGTGAGTGTGCCTGGAGTTGACACTAGTGTGCCCGAGGGTCGTCTGCCTCGCTGCATACCCATGATAAGCCACTGATCAGCCCTATATCGTGTCAGTGGTATTATTGCCAGTGGTAAATGCATATCTGCCACTACTAATAATCCCCTTTCCAACACCATGTGATTGAAGTTTGCACAACTGCACTTGGAGACACCAAGTCCACTTCACCTCAGATATTTCTAACACATGAACGGAATATTGACTGAGATCTTGACTGTGAGAGTTTGGTGGGACTTTGTTGAGATTAATGCAGCCCACTTATGAGAAATGCCTAGTCCACCGATACAGGCAGCACTATCAGTCACAGAACTCCGGAAAACTGCTTCATGTCATCATATAGAGCCTCTGCCTGAATCTAAAGTTTCTGTCGTCTATGTAGTAAACTCTGTAGAATACTGCCACTGTCGTGCTGCGTATTCCTTTTCTATAGTATTGAGTTGTACTGTGATTAAATAGCTTTTCTTTTTCTTAAGTAAAGCACTGAGCTAGACGTTCACTTATTGTGTTCTGATTGCGTGTCCCTACACCACTCTTGAGGGGCCATGGACTGCTTACCCTTGCTACCCTGAGAATCTGGCGCAGAAGAGATGTACTTGATCCAGTTGGTAGAACCATATTAGGCGTATCCCGGGACACAAGAGACACCACCCAGCCACCATGTTTGAGCTCCAGTAGCCTCTACATGCCCGGTGGCTTCCAAAACTGGGTGTGACGGGAAACATCCATTAGTACACTGATTTTTTTCTACGCGTACCGTTACTACGCAAGCGTTAGTACGCATGCGATGTAACAACGCGTCTCCTTTAGTACGCATGCTGTTACATCGCATGCGTTCTACAACGCATGCATAGTGGGCGGGTGCCGTTTTTGTATGTCGTCACGGCTCCGAGGGTCTGCTGCGACGGAGGAAGACGGAAGGTAAGTGGGGCTGTGTTGGGGTTAGTGTTTTAGGGTTTAGGGTAGTGTTGTGGGTTAGTGAAGTCTAGGGTAGTGTTTAAGGGTTTAGTGTAGTGTGGGGGG
Organism: Triturus cristatus; assembly: GCF_964204655.1. Lineage (NCBI taxonomy): Eukaryota > Metazoa > Chordata > Amphibia > Caudata > Salamandridae > Triturus > Triturus cristatus. Next base: position 967,883,151 of record NC_140588.1, read on the forward strand.
TTAGTATTTTAGGGTTTAGGGTAGTGTTGTGGGTTAGTGAAGTCTAGGGTAGTGTTTAAGGGTTTAGGGTAGTGTTGTGGGTTAGTGAAGTCTAGGGTAGGTGTTTAAGGTTTGAGTGTAGGGTTTAGGGTAGTGTTGTGGTGTATGTGTAGAGTAGGGGGTCGTGCTGGGGTAGAGTTTTAGGGTTTAGGGTAGGGTAGTGTTGTGGTGTATGTGTAGTTTAGGTTAGTGTTTTAGGGTTAAGGGTAGTGTAGGCGGGTCGTATGGTATGGTTAAGGGTAGTGTTTTGGTGTATATGTAGTGTAGGGGGTCGTGCTGGGAGTGGCGTATTAGGTTTCAGGATAGTGTTGTGTTATTGTAGTGTAGGAAGTTGTGTTGGGGGTAGTGATTTAGGGTTTAGGGAAGAGTAGTGGTGGGAAATGTAATAGGTTTTCATGTTTTTACGAACAAGAGGTAAGCAAAGTAAAATTATGCGTACTAATGCCGTTTGCGAAGTAAAAAAATCGCACTAAATGCATGCGTAGTAATGGCATGCTAAGTATCGTCATATATTCGGGTGTGACACCTCGTATGTAATTGTGACTACATGCAGTATATGGGCAGGAGATGTAGTGAATGAAGCTGGAACTGTGAAACTGTTTGTGGTACATAATGACACTACTTGGGCATAGCAGGCTGTGCACGAGAATGTGGGGCATTGTCTTTGCATTTAGTGCAGTACTAGCTGGTACCTGTGTCATGATATTAATATATTTACTTGAATTTTTATAAAATGTCGAGGTTTGTTTTCAGACATTATAACATGCACGAGGACAGAATTAGTTTTTTTAGTGGAGTACATCCTGGTACATAGAGACAACATTGGAGAGTTTCATGAATATATTTAAATCTGACTTGAGAGGTAATTTATCCTGTGGTGGAGATACTTTTAATATTAAATCATATGCTTGTTTTGAGGGGGCATTTTCTTGTTGCTATTAGGGTTGTATCATGAATTGTAGAGTTATCTCTATATTGACAGCTTTTATAAGGGTGTGGAATTTTATAAAATATCTAGTTGTCAAAGGCATAGGAAGCTTCCGAAATCTACTAGTCTTATATATAATTAAAAAAAAATATTTGCCCCTTGTGCTTCCATGCAAAGAGGTGACAAATGATGACCGCGTTCTAATTACATAAAAGCTGTGATAATAGCTTCTTTGATTATGCCAGGGCTCCTTTTATATCAGAGTTTGGATTCGTGCAAGGTTCTTATTTTTCCACCTTTCTGTTAATCTATAGAGGCCCTAAAAATGTATTGAGTGGAGCAGAATTCCCATATGGAATTTCGCTCCCCTCAATCCTGAGCATCTGTTTCTTCACCCACATTTACCTGGGGCAACATCAACAGACCCAATTTTAACTGCTGGTAAAATCACTTTGGGTACCGACTGTATCACAGCCTGAATCTGTTTTCATGCCCCCACTCAAACCTCAACCATGGCATATGGGGACCATGTAATGATCTCGCCTGCCAGACTATAGTCTTCCCTCAACCACACACTCCACCATCTACCCTCCGCCGTGCAAAAGCCACCCACTCACATTTTTGATCTGCCTAGAGCAAGTGTAAATATGGCCTAGCTGGAAAGGAATACCATGCGTAATTCCACCGTTATTCCCCATTCCATAGGGCTAAGCATTTAATTCCATTGCAATGATGGGTTGTACCATAGGGCACTGTTTTTGACAGGTGTGGATTTACCACCCTGCCAATACTGTGGAACTCTAAAAGGGGCCATAGAAGGGCTGGAAGTAGGCAGGAAGTGTAGTACCAGAGATGGAATGGAATGCCCTGTTGAGTCTGTACGCACCCACCGTCTTACATGTTTATGGGTATTCACTAACTACTCCAGTCTTTATCCAAATTAAAAAAGGTTGATCATTTACTCATGAGAAATATGGGAGTAAAACCTTTTCAAGGTGGGGGAAAAAGAGGATGTAGGAAAAGTGAATTTGCAGATTTTTTCATGTGCCAATATACATGTGCATAATTGTTTATGATAAAATGTATATGGAAATGTTTGCTAGGAGTATTATTTCCAAGCTTGCTTCTATTAACTTCTATGAATTTCTGAAAGTTCTAATTCTGCATCAGTGCACTGCGAGTGCACTTGGGTGGCTTTACATAAAAAAATATTCTAGGCATGACCTAGAATATTAATATTAAGATTGCTTAAGTGAAACAAATAACGAGATCTCTTTCAGATGCAGAGAGGGACAGAGAGGGACAGAGAGAGAGAGAATATATGTATGTGTGTATATATATATTCACTGAAAAAAACATAGGTTTCAGGCACGTTATAGTTAGGAATTAGTATTTAAAAAACCTTAGAAATTCACTGAAAAAACCATAGGTTTCAGGGGCGTTAAAGTTAGCTGGACTTTTCCCTCGTACAAAACCATTGAAATTCCCCCGTTAAAGTTAGTTCAGCTAACTATAACTCACGCGCCCACAATGCTCTGCTGATGACGTCACATATTACATAACTCATGGCATGGTAAGTGACATCACTCATGACATCACTGATGACCTCTCAAATGACATCACCGATGACATCACTGATCATCCAGTGAATGTGTGTTTTTCTGAAAATTAAATATGTTTTATATATGTATATCTCAAGGTCGATGGAAGAATAAATCGGTATATAAGTGTCTAAATGGATGATTTGTTTTTGAAAAATTGATTGTATAACTGACTGATTAAGTGAATCTTAGTGAATACATGGCTTAGTGAGTAATGTTTAAACATGTAAATATCTGTATCAGTCTCTCACTTTGTGTACAAGTGGCTGCATGGGTTGGTGAGTAGCTACATGAGTGTCTATATAGGTTATTAGTTGGTTTTTTGAGTATCAGTATGAGTGTCTGAGTGTCTGTATGGTTCGGTGGGGGCATTAAGTAGTGCCTAGGTGCATGAATGAGTGACTCACTGTTTGTATGTGCTGAAGACCGCATGTGCGCAGGACTGTATGGGTGGATGAGTGTGTGATGAGTGTGTGTATGGGTGTGTTAGTGAGCGAATGACTGTCTCAATAGTGTCTTTATGAGTAACTACATATGTTTTAAACTAGTATATGTGACTATTGGTGTATATAAGTGAGTATATGTGAGAGTGAGAGATTGGAAGAGTTCCTGTATGAATAAGCATGTGTTTCTATAAGTGATTGTTTAAAAGACTAAGTATGTGTACGTTTCTGTAGAAGTAAGTGTGGTGGTGTGTGTATAACTGTATATGCAAGTAAATGGATGTTTGATTCTTTATTAGCATGAGTGACTGTGTGTGTGAGTAACTCTATGGATGAGTGGCGTTGTGTAAGAGGATGTATAGGTGTATGACTAAATATGATGAGTGAGTACATGTATGAGTGTATAGGACTGTTGGTGAATGAGTGGATGTGTATATGGATCTTAGAATTACTGAATAGGTTGTTGTAACTGGTATTGGTATGTCCATTGTTTTGAAAATGTTAGTTTCTATTTTTGAATGTGTGTATCAAAGGTTATATTAGGGTGAGAGGAGGTCTGCCACTCTATCACAAGGGTGATTTCATCAGTGATTTCATCAGTGATATCACTGACCATGTCATGAGTGATGTAATATGTGACGTCATCAGCAGTGCATTGCGGGTGCGCGAGTTATAGTTAGCTGAACTAACTATAACGGGGGAATTTCAATGGTTTTGTACGAGTGTAAAAGTCCAGCTAACTATAACGCTCCTGAAACCTATGGTTTTTTTCAGTGCATTTCTAAGGTTTTTTAAATGCTAATTTCTAACTATGCCTACATAGATAGGACATAAGAAGAAAAAATGCACAGAAAGGAAAAAAAGAAATGCAGAAAGAAGCAACAGAAGTCTCAAAGACGAAGAAAAGTGCAGGAAGAAGGATAACGTGCAGAAAGAACAAACAGAAGAGCAGAAAGAAGCCTTGTTGCAAAATCATCCTGTACCCTCCACTTTTTCAGACGGATACTGGTGGTAACGGAGTCTGACTAACCAGTCCTAGAGCCAGTGCTATGTTAAAAGACACTTAGAATACAGTAAAAACACCTACATACACTAGGGAACACTATGCGTTGGGGTCCCCATGTGATTAGCATGATCTCCTCTGTAAGCCCCTAGTATATAATAGGGCAGGGGGATTAAACCTACCTCTTAAAACGCGCCGCAGGGCGTTTTTTGCACACGTCACCTCAGGCCCCGCCCCCTCCCTTCCCCACTGTGTAAACACGCCCTGTGGCCGTTTTAAGTTGGGAGATTAAGTCCCCTTGAATCCTGAGGGTCCCTAGGGTCCAACTAGTCCACTAGGTACCTCCAGTAAGCGCCGCAGAGCTGCGTTGCAGAGAGATGTAAAAAGGGGCACGGCCTAGACCACCTCTCTGCAACGCAGCGCAGTGGTGCTTACTGGAAGCACCTGGTGGGCTAGTTGGCCCCCAGGGTCCCTCAGGATTGAAAGGGAATTATTTCCCCAACTTAAAACGTGCCACAGGGCGTGTTTGCACACATCACCTCAGGCCCCGTCCCCTCCCTTCACCACTGTGTAAACGCGCCCTGTGGCCGTTCTAAGTTGAGAGATTAAGTCCCCTTGAATCCTAAGGGTCCCTAGGGTCAAACTAGCCCACTAGGTACCTCCAGTAAGCGCCACAGAGCTGTGTTGCAGAGAGGTGTAAAAAGGGGCATGGCCTCAGAACACCTGTCTGCAATGCATCTCCCTGGCGCATACTGGAGATACCTGTTGGGCTAGTTGGCCCTCAGGGACTCTCAGAATTGAAGAGGAATTAATTCCCCAACTTACAACTCGTCAGGGGGCGCGTTTGCAGAGTGTTGCAAGGAGGGGGCGTGGCCTCCGATGCGATGCCGATCTTTTTTTTTTTCTTTTTATTAAAGAAGGGGGGCTGTGTGGGCCACCTTCTTTTTCTAAATTATTGGCCCTGGGGACCCCATACCTCAGGGACTGCCTCCTAATTTATTTTTTTGAAAAAAAAAAAAGTTTGGAAGGGGGCCTCGTGGCCCCCCTCCCAAGGCCTTAATCGGCCCCAGGGACCCCATCCCCTGGGGCATGGTCTTTTAAAAAAAAAAATAATAATAATCTTTAGGAGGGGGGGGGGCTGCATTGCCCCCCTCCTCAGGCCACTTATGGCCCCGGGGACCCCATCCCCCGGGGCCGGCCATTGTTTTTTATTATATTTTTAAAATATATTTATAGAAACACCTAGGACATGCTGGACAAACCAGATGTACCTATCACCATGACGATTTGCGTGAAATTCATTAAAAGGCGACTATGCATACAATGAATCCACGTGGAATGTATTTACACCGCTAGTGAAGCTCTGACGTGTCTGACGCCCTACCGTGCCTAATCCCGGCACCCCCACCGGTGGGTAATCTCCAAGTAGACACCCTTGTCGTTTATTTATACAAACATGGGTAGCTATTGACGGGCACATTTAATACACACGCACACCAAGCCATTCAAAGGGGATTCGACAAAAATTCGACAAACTATGCAAGAAACCCCCCTCACGGTTAATAAAACGCACATCCACCGCCGGATGTGTAATACTTTTTATTTTACACTCTGGAAAGGAGACGAACCTCACTTGAGAGTCACAGCACACTCCTGGCTGAGCCCAATGCTGTGTTACACCCACCAGTGCCCGCCGAGTGCCACACACCTCTGTGTTGTATTTCACCAGGTAGTGCGTATGCTATGACACTCTCTAGCCCATGTGCACTGTAACACCACCACGTGAATGTCATGCCACACTTGTCTTCCCACGGGTTGTATTGCCCCATCTAACGTGCCTTCCTCGATGCCTATGTTATAACCCACAGCGCTATGCCATACATATTACAATCTGAGATCCATATCTTTGTCACAGTGCATATGCAACGTTACACTCCCCAGCACATATTTTATATCACAACTTCAGAGACTAGTTAGGCTACACAAAACTGCCCTGTTCATATTACACCACAAGGCGCATATTGCATAGCACGCGCTAGTGCCTGTGCTATCTCGCACTCTCCAATGAATCTGTCATTGCGCACAATGTATTGCATATTACATTTCACGCTCGGTTCATCTTATATCACACTTTTTGGTGCATAGTTTATACCATACACTATATCTAGTTTTCATTTTCAATCGTGCTCTCAAGACTATGTTCTATATAACACTGCGTTCACCTACCCTTTTCACGGGCATTACATTTTGCGATGGGGGGTGGAGGGTCAGGGGGTGTTTCTGCCCAGTGAGCCCGGAGTCACAGTCACAAATGTCCTCTTCTTCCTGAATAAAAGTGAGATTATGCTGAATACTTGTTCATATTTTAAGTAGTTCGCTCAGACACACATTTTAAAAACAATAAAGTTCCTAATACCCACCTTCTCTGAACAGTTAGCTTGCTGCCCCATCCCCCTCCTCCCTACCCTCTGTTGTCTGAATCCATGGACTAGCCTCCTCCCTTCATGCCATGCATGGTCTGATGTGCTGCCACTGCCCTCCATTTAGCATGATGTACCAGTCCACTCCTCCTGCCCTCCATTGCCCAATTCTATGCCCCATCATTGACCTCCTGCTTAGCCTCTGTGCTTAGCTTGCTGCCCCTATTCTTCTTTCCAGTGCCCTACGATGTCTTTGTGCATGCCCCTGCTCCATCCTTTTTGCCCACCATGTTCCATGGACCTGCCACTCCTATCTACTCTGAGTGTTCTGTTGAGCTGCCACTCCCCTCCCACCTGCCTAGCATTGTCAGATGACTGTAACCTGTCCCTGCCACCTCCACCCTGCCTGTCCACATACCATGCCCTTATACCCTTCCTCCTGTCCTCCATGGTCCATTGTACTGCCACACCCTTCTGCCCTCCCTGGTCTCTTGTGCTGCAACAGACCAGGGAGGGCAGGCTCCTCCTGCATGCCCTGCACGGTCTGTTGTGAGGCCCCTTCCCCTGAACTCTCTTGTCTGTGCCCAGGCCCTGACCCTCCCTTCTATCTTCCATTGTCCTTTGTGCATGCCCCTGCACCCTCCTTCTTGCCCATCATAGCCATTGTGCTGCCACTAACCCTCCCGCTTGCCATGCATGGTGTTCTGTGCTGCCACAGCCCCTCCCACCTTCCCTGTGTGGTCAGCTAGCTGCTCCATGGTCTGTGTGTATGCCATCATAGTCTCACTGCCTGACCTCCATGGTCCTCTTGCTGCTCCTGCCCCCTTACCCCCAGCCCTTTGTTTCCATGTGCAGACCCCTATTCCCTCCCTCCTGGCTTGTCTGTTCCATTTTAATGCCCCTGATCCGTCCCTCCTGCCCTTTATGGTCTGTTATGCTGCAGCTTTCTCTCCTGCTTGTCCATTATGGTCAGCTAGCTGCCTCTTTCCCCTCTGTTCTCTGTTGTCCATGTGCATGGTCCTGTCCCCTCCCTATTGCTTTCTATTGGTTGTTGTGCTGCACTCCCATCCCGCATGCCCTGTATGATGTATTGTGCTGCTGCAAACCCTGATGCCTGCCCTGCAGGGTCAGTTTGGTGCACCTCTCCATGTCCCTCCTGTCCTCTGTTATCCAAGTCCATGTCCCTACCCCAATTCCTCCTGCCTTCCATGATCCAATGTACCATACTTGTGAACATTTTGAACTTGGTAAGAGGGAGATTTTGAAAAAAAACTGGGGTATTGATTTTCCCCTTTGAGTTGCATTGAAAAAGAGGAGATTGTAGACAGGAGACAGATCAAATAAAGCCTATTTGAGTTTAAAAACATTGGACGTTTCCTGGCTGAATCGGGTCTGTTGGCATGGTTGTACTACGACTGCCTCTTCCTTCTGCCCACAATGGTCTATTATATTGCCACAGCCTCTCTTGCCAGCCCTGTATTGTTGGTTTGTTGCCCCTGCCCCCCTTTCCACTGCCCTCCATAGTCTGTTGTGCTGCTACGGCCCTTCCCGTCTGCCCAGTGTGGTCAAATTGTTGCCTCTGCACCCTCCTACCTGCCTTCAATTTTCAGAGTCCGTGCCTCTGGCCTCTGCCTCTCAACAGTATCCTAATGAACAACTAGATGGCTAACATTCTATATTGATTACAAAAGTGTGGAACGCCTGACGTCATCTTGATGTAATCAAAACAGTAATACCTAGAGCATTTCCTTTAGAAATTACATATACGAGAGGATCTTATTTGCATCACAATTATGGTTAGTGCTCTAAAAAACTAAAATGAGGACATATTTTCTGAGTTTTCAAATAGCGACAAAGCACTTTTAAATTATTTGTTATCTTTATGTTTTTTTATCCAGTGGACCACTTGATTAAATGTTGCACTTAGGGGAGAGGATGTGGTGTTACTTCCAGAGTTGCAGATTTTGCAACTGGGGAACCAGGTTGGAGTTTCTGCTTCAGCTCGACATTCTGTGATTCTGGTCAAATCACTTAGTCTCCCCATGTCTACAACCAAAATGAATTTGTTCTTGTGTGATGTAACCAATGCTCATGTAAAGCTCTCCAATACCTGACAAGTCTGCACTATATAAAACTGCAAAAACACAAAAAATAAGCGTTTTGCACACTTCTGTCATTGGGCTATACTTGGGCTACATCTGGGTGATACTTGGGCTACATTTGGGCTCTTTTGTCTCTGGTGGCCATCTTGGGAGATTTATTTGTTATGAAGTTTCCTAATTTCCTCATTTACTGCAGTCTCCTCAGTAGGAAATGCTTTCAGTTTTTTACTTTGATTCCATCAAGAAGGTATTCAGCTATGTCACACATTTGCCATAAATTCTGAATGTTAGCACTCTAGTTGCTCATTAGATCACTGTAGTAAAGCTATTGCTCACCACGGAAGTCTGCTGCTGGTATTAAAAGTGCATGTTTCAGTCTGCATGTCAGAATGTTTTAATGAAATAGAAGAGGATTTGAGAAGTCACTCAAAATGTGCCCTAATTTTTCTTTCTTCAGCACTAATCATAATTTCTATGGCAAAATGAACCCCCTCATTGTGTTTCTTTTTAAATTAAATGTTTTAAGTGTTAACAGTTTATTCCAATCAAGATGGCTTCAGGTGTGCCATACTTTTGTCATAAGTAAGACAGTAAGCGCTCTAGTTGTTGATTGGAACACTCTGGGAAGCTGCAGTAGAACACCAAGGAATCAACTGACAGTCTCTGCCCTGGTTGGATGTACATGTTTTACTGAGAATGTCAGACTTCATTCTCACATGACTGAGAAAGATAATGTGAATTTACAGAAAATATGCTCTCAGTTTAGCTTCTAGATCACCTTCCAAACCTCTGTGGGAAAAGCTTGAGAAAATAGTTTTCTCTCAAACATGATTCATGATATCCCAGCAGAAGGCTTTTTCACGTGGTAAAATCACCTTAGAACGTACCACAATTCCTAAAATGAGTATGGTACCATCAACACATAATTTATAATGTAACTAAGTCTTAAAACCTTCTATTAACTGCAATGCTTTTTAATGCGGTGCTATCCTGTATATTGGTCCCAAGATGGCTGCCAACACTTCTTGGATGAAGTGCTGACAGCCAATCAGATCTCACGATGAGATGTGTGGTTAGGCTCCGCCCAGATATATATGTGATTTTACTTTTGATTTTGTCAGGAACTACTGAACGGATTTACACAATTTGAGCAAAAGGCACGACTCTGAACCAAGGTCTACCTTTCTGCCAAATTTGGGGTAATTCCGTTCAGCAGTTCGGGCTGTAGCTGTGGCTAATGGTCCTATGGGAAATTGAATGGGGAAAACACGTTTTGGGACCCCCCCTTTTTTCTCAGCCCCCGCTACATGAATCATCCCGAGACTTTCAGGATAGGAGCGGACAGGAGCTGGCCAAAAGTTTTGAAAATTTGGCGAAGATTCGTCAACAGGCGCCAAAGTTACTCCATATAGAATGTTGCTGATTTCCTATGGAAAATAGGTCCTAACTATAACTACCTACTGGCAACCGCAAGTACGGGGGTGTGTGTGTGTGTATATATATATATATATATATATGTGTGTATATATATATATATATGTATATATATATCCATCCAGGTGCCCCAGATCGTAAAGACGCCACTCCAAGAGGGAGGATTCCTAAAACCTTTATTGAAGGGGCCACGAACACAGCCCCAACTGGTGTATGTCCCTTTGATTTGATTACGGCTTGACCCTGCCGTCTCTTGAACGCACCGCCGCAGAGCGCCCAATGATTTCTCGAGTGGGTCGCTTTGTAGAAAATATATATATATATATATATATATATATATGTGTGTGTGTATATATATGTATGTATATATATATATTCACTGAAAAAACCATAGGTTTCACACATGTTATAGTTAGCGGAAATTTTACTGATAAAAAACCAATGAAATTCCCCCATTATAGTTAGTGCAGGAAACTATAACTCACGCGACCGCAATCCTCTGCTGATGCTAATACTGTATTTAGACACTTATTTGCCCATGTCTTCTTCCATAAATTTTTAGCTATACATATATTACAAATACTTTTTTTCATAAAGACACATATGTCATCAGCAGAAGATTGCGGTCGCGTGAGTTATAGTTTCCTGCACTAACTATAACGGGGGAATTTCATTGGTTTTTTTATCAGTAAAATTTCCGCTAACTATAACATGTGTGAAACCTATGGTTTTTTCAGTGAATTTGCAAGGTTTTTTAAATGCTAATTCCTAACTATAACGTGTGTGAAACCTATGGTTTTTTCAGTGAATTTGTACGGTTTTTTAAATGCTAAGTTACTTTACGCCATTCGTGGCGTGCGCGCCCACTTAACGCAGTTAGTTCCGTGCGCGCACGGTGGGCTTCGCGCACCGTGCGCGCCCACTTTACGCAGTTAGTGCCGTGCACGCACGGTGGGCACGCGGTGCGCTACGCGCACCGCGTGCCCACGTTACGCTAGATGGGCCATGTACGCACGATGCGCTTCGCGCACCGTGCGCACATGGAGGACATATGATGCGCTTCGTTGTGAAAAGTTATATTTTATATTTTTTTAACATGTTGATAGGCCATGCACAAATGGTGCCCTTCGGGCACCATTTCCACACGGGGTGGGGAGGGTGTGGATAATTTTTTTTTTTCAATAATTTTTTACCGTACGCGTACGGTAAGCGTAATCGGCGAAATTAGCGAAAAAATTAAAATTCCGTTTTTGGCCTTGGGGGATCTTTGGGGACTCCCTCAACATGGCTAGGTGCTTTGGAGCTGGCTAAACAGCTCCTTTACATGTTTTTGTCATTTGTTTTTTAATCCACACTCTGAGTGCGAGAGAGAAAATGGCGGCCGCCGCTTCCTGGTTTCGACCGATTCGAATGTTTACTAAGATCTAACAGCCAATCAGAATCGCGCACGTCACCGTACGCGTACGGTAAGCGCACCGTAAGCGCACCGTAAGCTGGCTCAGATATATATATTGATTTAAAGGCTATTTTCTCAGAATCTACTGAACAGATTTACACCAAACCTACAAAAGGCACTTCCTTGACCTGAGGACTACCTCTCTGCCAAATTTCAAGTAATTCTGTTCAGCCGTTCGGGCTGTAGCTGTGTCTAAAGGTCCTATGGAAAAATGCATGGGAAAAACGCGTTTTGGGACCCCCCTTTTATCTCAGCCCCCGCTTGACGAATCCCCCCGAGACTTTCAGGGTAGGAGCGGAGCGTAGCGCCCCACCTATTTTGAAAACTTCGCAAGGATTCGTCGACCGGCTCAAAAGTTATTCAAAATAGAATGTTGCGGATTTCCTATGGAAACGTGGTCCTAACTATAACTACCTACTGGCGACCGCCAGTAGGTAATATATATATATATGTGTGTGTGTGTATATATAAATATATATATATATAAATATATGCTCTCCTGCGTAGATTATACCTATGTATCCCGGAGCATCCCTTCAAAAGATTCAGAAGCAACAGACAACCCAAAATGCAGCTGGGAGACAACGTCACACCATTAATAACAGGTCTTGCATTTCGCCTGCCCTTCAGTGTCTACACTGGGTACCTGTTGATAACAACGCCAATGTCAGAGCAATTCCCACAGCAGATCATACCATTTGTGCTTCTCTCTTCCTGCATTTTAAAAACTCTGCATCTGCCACCATGTCAGAGCTCTTCGATCCAGGCTGTGTCCACGCCTTATTTTCTTGCCTTCCGTCTAGTAATCTTGCATTCGTCGAAATGTATTCTTAAAGAATGCAAATGAGCGCAATCACTAGGGCTCTACAAAGTGGTTGAACCGACGTGTCTCCCTACCTCGCCAGAAGCAAGCCATTGATGTGGCGGCCAGGTCACGGGCCTATAAGCCTCACAACTACAGAACCTTCCTTGTACCCTTCTTTCACCCCTTTCTCTTCTGCTTTTTTCTTTCTTTTTTTTTTTTCTTCTTTTTTTCTTCTTGTCCTCACCAAACCACGTCAGATGGGGTTAGCTAAGCATATGTTTCGAAGTGACTGCAAACACTGCTGTACAAACTACGATTGGCTAACCTTGGAACAGAAATTCTATTTCTTGTTTATAAAAATCAATAAAATACTTTGAAATAAAAAAAAAATGTATTCTTAATTCAAGCAGCTAAGATATGTAACTCTGCCTGCAAGAATACAAATAGCTTACAAACTCCTTGATTTCTGGAGAGCATTAAACACCGGGCCCTTCCTGCCTTCCTCTAGCGACCATGTCAGTTTGTTGTTTCTACAAGTAAATATCCTGTAGAAGTTTTATGCTATAATAATAAGCCCCGATAAGAGTAAGTAGCCGCATACAGGACTGCATCTATTCTAACACAATTCCTCATCACACCAAGCGTATGTGCAGCAATGCCTTCCTACCATGTTTAGAACACATCTCCAAACCCCATACACCCCACCACACACCTCCCACACGAGTCTAACTCCAACCAACATCTTGTTCCACTCCGAAAGCCTGCCTTGGACCCGGATGCAAAGCAGAACGCGTTGCAACCCTGTCAAAGATAGGAAGGCCTCTATAATGATGCTACAAAACAGTTCCCTTTAAAAATACCATAAATAGTATTGCCTATAGGCTCCGCTTTAAAACATGTTCACAGCTAAGAGCTTGATGAAATGTATTACAATGAGTCTAGTGAATGAGACACTGCAACAACCACTGTCTGACGGGGCTTGGACTCGCGTCCTCCAACTGACAAATGCTGTGTCCCAAAATCCCCGATTCCGCTACACACAATTCAACTTTATTCACCAGACTTACTACTCCCCTCACCGCATCCAACACATGTTTACAGCACTCACCCCAGGCTGCCCCAGATGCAAACTATGTAACACGGACTCCTTCCACCTGGTCTGGGCATGCCCAGTAATCAGGGCTCGAGTCGGGGTACCACGCGGGTGGACGGCGCCCCCCCACTTATTTTACCGGGTTTTTACCGGGTGGACGCCGTCCCCCCTACCCAAAAGATGGAGCCGGTACCGAGTCTGCACCTGCGTGCGCGCTCAGCACTCACCAAACCTCACCTCCTATTGTCGAGAGAGGGCGAACAGAGCTCTTTAAGTTGTTTCACGTTGATGGAGCCGTTCAGTATGACAGATGGGCGCTCGTGGGCGTATATTAGAAAAGGTCAGTCTGTATTCATGCATTTCAGACGGAGACTGGCAAATTTACTGTGGCCAATAAATACGCACCGAACAAGCGCAGCTTTAATTTCCCGGCTCCTTTGAGTGTCAATACGGTGACGAATTCCAAAGTAAACATTCTGCTTTACCCCTTGAACCTGCCCCCATCGCCTTGTAACCTTTGTTAATTAGAGGGAACTACATTTCTAATTAGAGGGGACTACATTTCGTGACGTCACTTCCTGTCGTGACGTCACTTCCGGTGACACCACCTAACTTGGAGCGTCCCCCCACTTCTTTTTTTAGGACTTGTGCCCTGCCAGTAATGCACGTTACATGGACAAAGATAACTGCACTGATTGCTGCGCCCTGAGTGAAGGGCGGCAAACACTTACACCGTTGTATAGATTTGGCTTTTGTATTGTTCAAATGCAGAGGCGCAACTAGAGCCAAATTTCGGGGGGGCTAAGAAAAAATTTCGGGGGGCGTTGAATCTTTAAGCAATAGGCAGAGTGGAGCTGATTTCGGGGGGGGGCTGAATCTTTAAGCAATAGGCAGATTGGAGCTGCAGGGGCTCTTAGAAGGGGTGAAACAACAGCAAGGCCTCATTAACATGCAAATGGTCTTTTAAAGACCTGTGAGGTGCTCGGGTGCGGCTGTGTTTGTGCTCGGGAATCTGTCTTATCCAGGGCTGACACACACGACGGGGGGGGGGGGAGGGCTGAAGCCCTTTGAGTCCAATGGTTGTTGCGCGCCTGTTCAAACGCAAAATAGCCGTGGCATGGAAATCTCCTGCGCCCCAGACGCACGACAGTGGCTGCGTGACTTGCTGACTTGGACCAGAGACGCACAGGCTCAGGTTGAGTAGAATGAGAGGCGAGTCCCGGACAGAAAGCGACTGATGGGGAACCTTTCTGGTCACAGTGGAAGCCAAAACGGATGAGCGACCCCCTTGAACCAGATTTGGCTATCCCACTGGCCAAAGATGGCGCGTCGAGCACAGCACTGTCTGCCCGGCAGTTGCTAGCACACAGCCCATTGATTCACACACTCTTGATACTAACTGCATAACTGCTGCGACAGGTGCTCTATCAGCTACTATCACACTTGCTTGTAGAGTGTGCACACTGCACACACTCGCTCAACCCGCTCCCACCTGGGACGCACGGACGGGACGCTGATCCCCCCCCCCGAACACACTCTCACCGACTGGCTCCATTATCTAGAGGGGGCAGTGGTCGAAGTGGGGGGAAGAAAGTAGGGGAACTGTGGGCGGAGAATCGGAGAGCGAGAATAACCAGTGGATTGGGTCAGTGGGCAGAGTCAGAGGTGGCAGAAAGAGTAAAATATCCCAATTTTTAGTATTTGTTTCCCATTTCACTAACCGGTTACAGCTTATTCCGTTATTTAATTTGACCAATGGATACACGTGTTTATTTAAGGTTTAATATGAGTAATTGACATTAAAATACATTCACAAAGTTGGATACGTATCTAATCACAGAACGTCCCAAATATCCTTACATGTGGAATCGCAAGCCATTTGCCTCCCAGCTATGGAGTTTGTCATCAGCACTTCTCCTCCATTTTTCCACAACAGCAGTTCAAACATGAATGGCAAAATATCCTAGTTTGCAAATGTTTTCCACATAATTATGGCTCTGCCATATTTGCCACATAATGCATCATCTGCTGCATAATCTGACAATTTTAACTAGTAAATTGTTTATAGATGAAAGGGATCAAAATTTCCTAAACAAATGTGACTTGTGCTGCTGTGAAGTGGAGGGCCCTTAGCAAAGGTTGACTGGTCCCCTTTCTCACTGCTGAAGTTGTATGTTCCACTGGTACTAATAAGGAAAAATCTTTGCAAAGACTGTTAGCATGTGTAAAAATGTCAAAATAATAAAGTATCAGAAAATGTACAGCACCACTAATACCAGTGTAGGGTGTCAGAGCACTTTACATCACACATATTACACAGAGACCATCAACAATACGTACGTAAATCAATGTATAGGAAATGTTACATAAGACAAAGGACTACAGGGTGTAAGAGTCACATGACAACCATGCTAGTAGGCAGAATAGTTTAATAGTGATTGGTCTGGAGAAACACAAACTCAGAGTTTAAAACGTAATACCATGGTTGGTGATTCTCTTTAATAATCCGAATTTATTTCTACCCTAATGAACCCTTTTTTCCGCAACATTAGGATAATCCAAGACTGGGGAAAAAAACTAATTTATACCTTGCAGTTTGCATGCAGCTCTTACATGACAGTTAAGAGCTCACTGTTCTATGTTAGGCTTTTAACTGCATGGTACATGTTCTTAGCAACAGGCACATTAACCCTCTGCGCTTCCTTTCCATGAGTCAAAACGTTCACTAGACAAAACACCATCTCTCTCTATTAAGAACATTAATCACTGGAGTTATCATGACATTTTTATTGTTGCCGAAAATTGTTGGAGGCCAGGAAGGAGGCAGCAAGTGCTTTTAAAACCATAATATACTTGCAAACACGACGACCCCACCTGAAGTCTGCACCCGCCGTGGTCCATGCAGGTAACAGCGGTGGGGTGGTGGGGTCGGGTAAGGGGGAATTTCGAGGGACGATGCAGAGGAAAATTATTTATTTATTTAATTTCCCCTCTGCTTCGTCCCTTGAAATCCCCCCCCCCCCCCCCTTCACCCCGGCCCCTCTGCCCTACTGCTGTTAGCTGCCTGGACCGCGGCTGGTCAGTGCCTGCTGTGGTCGCACTGCCATAGAGCCACCCTGCTCAATGGTCCTGTGACCTCCGTGACAGAGTCACTGTCACTCTATGGTGTGCTGCTTCATAGGCCTGCCTGCAAGACTGGAGGTGAACTTCAGAATGAATTGTGACAAACAGGCCTTTAAGGTTAACCCACACTGCAACTGCTAGGGTCCACCTGCTGGTGCTAAGACACCAGGACTTTTAAGATCTTGCGGGGCCTTCTTAGGTCTAGCATGGTAATGTGCTCCCTCAGGGGGGAGTGGTCTGGGGGACTGGTCATGAAGGCTGAACCTGGTTCCCAGTTCCAAATTCAGCTGTTCTGACCTTGGAGCCACATCCTCTCCCCCACTGAACATCATACTGCCCCACTGAGAAACCTGCACTGCACTGACCCGCTATAAACACCTGGATGTGACTCAATTCAAAGTGCGCACTAGACGAGCAATATGCTGCCTAAAAAAATTAACATCATCCTAGAAAAAGCAAACACTCATAGGCAATGCAGGATTAAGTAAAGCATGTGAAATGTAAGCAGGAACAACCGGGTTACCTTTTTCTTTTTACACTCATTATTCAGAAATTAGTGAGTGCTTTTGCCTGAAAAGTTAAGGCCAGACTGACTACAGGGCCCAGAAGGGACCCGTTTCAATGCCCATTGCATATATCCTTACAAAACGTAAGCAGTATGGTTTAAAAAGACCATATTTGTAAATACAGATTCGCGGTATGCATTTTGTTTTCCAATTCACACATCAAGCAGGTATTTCAGTACCTCCAGGAATAGTGCACTTTCCCACCCAGGGAATACAATGTTCAAACGGGGACAAGAAAACAAAAGTAGCGCTTCACTGGCAAACACTGTAAAGTGACGCTCATGTGTTTAGGTGTGAATAAATCAATCTGGCCACCTTGCAACCACTCTGTCTTGCTTTAGGTAGGTATTTTTCATATTTTGAATTTTGTACTTCTCTCCACCCGAGGCTGCACTTAGAAATTGAAAAATGGCAGAAAAAGACGACGTTTCCAGCAAAAGTCTTTTTCTATTTTGGATCCATTTCACGGGGGAGCAAATTGAACGAAAGGAGGAAAGAGAGGGTAATGCCTGTGTCTTGAAGTTTCTGTTTTACTAAATGAGGAGGAGCGAGACAGAAAGAAAGGGAAGAGGGGAACAAAGGAGGGGTGATGGAGGGGGGATAGCTGTCCTTGGGAGGGAGGGGTGGAGGGGGGGAAGCAGGCCACTGACAAAATTATTGTGTGTAAAAGGCCGCTTATTGGAAACAGGTGCACATTACAATATAAAATCCTTGGCCGAAACGCCTTCCAAAACTAGACCTCACTAAATATAACATGCCTAGCCCCGCCCCCCGCCCCCTCCCCTAAATATCTTCGAGCCCGCCCCCGCCCGTACATTACAACATTACAACAATATAAAACATTATGAAACATTACACTCCTGTATAACCCCCCCCAACAATCTCTAAATCCAAACCTTCTGTTAACCAAAACTCCCCTGCCTGCCCCTTTACAGCTATCGGCCCCCAAACTGTGTAACCGAACTAAACTTACCAACCTAACCTTTCCCTGTCGATAACCCAACTCAACAACAATAACTCCACCAACCTCCGGTAAAACTGACCAGAATTCACCATAACCCCCGCACGGCACCTGCTCCAAGCGACAAAGTACAAACATAGAAAAACCCCCTGCACACCTGTCCCCAAAGAACGCCTGAAAAATACGCAAAAAAAAAGGGGGAAAAAACTGAAAGGATGACAATAAAAATCCAGCCCCAAAAACAAAAAAGGGGGGCCAAAACAAAAGTGTTTTTTGTGGGGGGGGGGAACAAAAAACACGCCACTAGCCTAGCTCCCGGCCACCAGGTCACCAAACCTAAAATGGTGGCCGGGAGCAGGCGCCCAAGGTATTTATACCTGGGCAGAATTTAGCTATATTTGGGCTATATTTGGGCTACATTTGGGCTGCATTTATGCTACTAGCAAGCCCAAATTCAAAAAAGGCCGCGCAGGGCCAGCAAACCCCTCCCCCCCACACACCCCCTCCCAAACTGCCCGGGGGTGGTGACTCCCTACGGTCGCCTTCCCCCCCCAAGCCCCCCTTGGGAGGGAGGGGGGGAAGCAGGCCACTGACAAAATTATTGTGTGTAAAAGGCCGCTTTATTGGAAACAGGTGCACATTACAATATAAAATCCTTGGCCGAAACGCCTTCCAAAACTAGACCTCACTAAATATAACATGCCTAGCCCCGCCCCCCGCCCCCTCCCCTAAATACCTTCGAGCCCGCCCCCGCCCGTACATTACAACATTACAACAATATAAAACATTATAAAACATTACACTCCTGTATAACCCCCCCAACAATCTCTAAATCCAAACCTTCTGTTAACCAAAACTCCCCTGCCTGCCCCTTTACAGCTATCGGCCCCCAAACTGTGTAACCGAACTAAACTTACCAACCTAACCTTTCCCTGTCGATAACCCAACTCAACAACAATAACTCCACCAACCTCCGGTAAAACTGACCAGAATTCACCATAACCCCCGCCACCCAGAAAGAGAGGGGCGGTGAGACCACCACCCTCCTCTCTTTCTGCTCCCCCAAACCACAGAGGGCTTTAAACACCCAGGTCCGGCTTCCGTACATTCAAACAGCGCGACAAAACCTCCCTGAGCTCCAACAAATAAAGATCCATGCCCAACCTTGACAAGTGAACCCCGTCTCCCCGGAAAAACTCTACCGCCTCAAAGCGGATATCTTTGTGGGTCACTCCCCCAAAGCCCAAATCCCGACAAAACCTGGAGATCTCCAAATTCACCTTCCTCCGGGACCTGTCAATCGCCCTGGGATTCAAGGCCCCTCTCCACACCCTCCGCGGGACCAATTCTGTCCAGAGGACATGACAACCGGACCAATGCTCCTTCAACAACGCCAAGTCCCTTTTCATGGCTCGCAATAATACCACCCCTTTCACACTGCAAAGATCATTCTCCCCCAAGTGAATTAAAAGAATATCCGGGCATTGCCCCCTCACCATGGCTTTATTCAAACAGGGAATCAACTCCCTCCAAAGCATACCCCCTTCCCCTTCCATACCAATCGAAAAAGGCTGCTATTGAAACCCAAACTCCCCCCAAAATAACTTTTGCACGCTTGAACGTGCGCCCACTTGACGAAGGAATGCCCCACAATCCACACCGTCAATTCCCTCGTGTGTGGCCCGGCCACCGAACCTGTAAAGAAAAACAAGCATGAGACTCAAACCAAAGAAGTGGACGCAGGCGCCGGAGGAGCATTTTCTCTTACATATTTGTGAAAGCAGGAAGATGACCAACGCCCTAAGCGCATTATATCGCCCTGGGACCAACCCCGGTTATGCGCCTCAGTCGCCGCCCCAATCCTAAAAGAGTGCGTCCCAAACTGGGCCCCATCCAATCCCAAATGCTGTAACCCCTTACGCAGGACCATACGCAGCTGATAGTCAGAGACGCGCGCCCCATCCATGTGTCGAAAAACGAACTCGCCCCCATCACCCCCTGAGAGAGTCTTCCATTGCCTCGCCAACCGCAGCGGACATGTGCAACTAGGGGATCCTGCTTCTAACCAAACCCCTTTACCAACCCCCCTCTGATCTGTTTTGGAACTAGGCAACCAAACGTGCACACCTGTGTCCGATAAGAATTGGTCCTGCCAACAAATGCCCCGCTTCACCTTAGTCCCCAGAAGCTCCGAAACCCGAAACGCCCCAAAAAACATGAAAACCATAAGGGTAGAAAACAACGAAGCCTCAAAATCATCTCTGCAAACTGCAGGCAACACAGCCAACAAACGTGCCAGCGTCTGCCAGGAAATAGGCAAACGAGACAACCCAGTACCACCCCGTTCTCTAGCCCAACCCTCAAGCATCCTGCGTCCTATTTCCCCAGCAGACGGGGCATAACCCCAAACAAGCTTACCCATGAAGGCAACCCCTGCCAGTTTCCCAGCAATAGTGACTCTTGACAGACCCTTCTCAATGAGGTCAAGGATAAAGTGAACCACATCATCCGAACTGCGCCACAGCTCCTCCCTCCTACAAGCTCCTGAAGACAAAAATTCCTTCCATGCCAATGCATATGCTGTACGCGTGGAAACCGACAAAGAACCTACCACCAGTTGAAACACCCTGCGTTGCCGACCGACCAGAGGTGCTCCGGCATCGGGGTCGGTGTCCTGTCCGCCTCTTTGGCCAGCCCATGGAATCTCCCCCACTGCGAACGAGACAAAGCATCCGCAATGTCATTGTCCACACCTGGCACGTGCAAAGCCCTGAATGAAATATCATAGCGCAAACAGCCCAGCACGAACACCCTCATCAATTTCAAGATCTGCTCATCCCTGGCCGATTGTCTATTGACTATTTGCACCACCGCCATGTTGTCCACACGGAAGAGCACCCTCTTATGTTCCAACTCTTTGCCCCAAACGGTCAAAGCCACCAAAAGTGGAAAAAGTTCCAAAAAGGCAATTCTCCGCCCACCATTCTTCCACTCCTGTGGCCACTGCTCTGCACACCAATGCCCCTGCC
The DNA here is from genome assembly GCF_964204655.1 of Triturus cristatus. NCBI lineage: Eukaryota > Metazoa > Chordata > Amphibia > Caudata > Salamandridae > Triturus > Triturus cristatus. Next base: position 967,904,154 of record NC_140588.1, read on the forward strand.
AGTAAATGCCCAAACCCTCACTGCCCGCTGCATCTGAGAACATTTGCACATCCCACTGCACATCCTCGTCCCTGGCCAATGGCACCCCATTAAAGGAGTGCAAGAAAAAGGACCACATCCGCAGATCTTCCTTCACGCCTGCCGACAAGCGCACGTGATGGTGAGGCAAGTGCTGGCCTGCTAAAGCCCGGCCCAGGCGCCTACAGAAAGTCCGCCCCGCCCGTACCACCCTACAAGCAAAGTTCAAATGGCCTAGCAACACCTGTATTTCCTTCACCGTCACCTTCGGCCGGGCCAACATCTCGTCCAGCAAAACCAACATTTTGGATTTCTTATCCGCGGGCAACCGAGCCTGCATCGCAACTGAGTCAAGCTCAATGCCCAGAAAGGAAATGGCAGTATCAGGCCCCCATTGTTTTCTCCAGAGCCAAAGGCACCCCCAACTCCTCCATAAGCTCCTGAAACGAATCCAGCGCATGCCGGCACTCCGAAGAGCCAGGGGAGCCCACAAAAAAGAAATCATCCAAATAATGGGTGACCCAGCTGTGACCAGTGCGATGCGTGAAAAACCACTGCAAAAAAGTGCTGAAAAGCTCAAAAAGAGCACATGACACCGAGCAACCCATAGGTAGCGCCTTGTCCACATACCATTCGCCCTCAAATTGTATACCCAACAAAGGCCAGTCGTCCGGATGAACCGGGAGCAGCCGGAAAGCCGACTTGATATCGCACTTTGCCATGCCTGCAGCTGCGCCCGCGGTCACAACACTGAGGAGTATGACACCGAAGCAGCGTCTTCGTCGATAAAATCATTGACCGACGACCCTTCAGGCCATGACAAATGTTGAATCAGCCGAAACTGCCCCTCCTCTTTCTTGGGCACCACACCTATAGGGGAAATGATCAAATTAGGAACTGGCCACTCTCCAAACGGGCCTGCCATCCTCCCCTCCTGCACTTCTTTACGCAATTTTTCACTCACCACCAGTTTGTGCTCTGATGCGGATTTCAGATTATCCGCCCACCGTCTCTGCCGGGGCCCGTGGTACCCCAAATGAAAACCCCACCTGAAATTATCCAAAAGAGTCTGTTTTGCCACCAAATCCCCGTAGCCTTCCAATGCATCCCGGAGCTGAGCCAATTTAATTGGCGTAGGAGCCCTTTGGCCCAGAACCCTGTGCGCCCCTACCCCCTCGTCCACCCTGCGACTGCTGCGCACTGCCAGACATCCCTGCACCTGCTTGCTGCCCACCTGATGGCCTAACGCCCCAGCAGTTGACGAGAGGGTGCCGCTTGCCGCACTTAGAACACTTGTGCCGGTATTTACAATACTCCCGAGTACACAGGCCTTTGTTGAAGTCCCAACATGCCCCGACCCCAGTCTGTGATGCGGCTGAGCCTCCCACCCCACCCCGGGTGGGCTTTCCCTGAAAGGGCCGATAAACTAGAGGCAGACCACTAGCCGTAAAAATCTCACCTCCCTGTGTAACAGCTTCAGAATCTCCACATATTCACCCTTCCAAATACGCTCCTTTGTTGCCAGCATTAAATGCGCACCTAGAGGCTTAGTCACCCCCATATTAGGGAGCTTCTTGATCTTTAATTCTTTGCTCTGCGGCTTCTCCTTACCATCGCCTGCCTCCGCATTAGACCCACTCTCCACCTTGGCCCCCGACAACGCTCCCTCCGTCCCCGTGCCAACCCCCGTATCCTTCACATACTTCCCTCTATTTAATCTCCCCTCCGACACACCCCCACCCCCGTCCTCCCCAGACCCCACAGACACCATAATAGGTTTGGCCTGTGTTTTCGCGCTCTCACCTGCGACTCCGACCGCTTCACCGACCGTGCAGAAGAATCCCTTGGAGGATGCGCCCTCGCTGACGGGCCGTGCTCTCCTTTAGATTTCACCACCACGGACTGTGCAATGGGTGCCACACCCGGAACCTGTAACAGACTACGAGAAACATGAGAATGTTCCCCCCCCCCCTCGTAATCCCGAATTTCCCCTTCCTCGGGGCTGTCTTCATCATAATCGAGCAGTATTGGCTCGTCCACCAGCAAATTCTCTTCAGCAAAATCCACCACACGGGCCTTACCGGACCCTGAATGAGCACCACCGGCCTCCGCGGCCTTAAAACCACCCTGCGGGGGAGCAGACTGTACACGCCGGTCCTCCCCTCTACTTCGCTTAACATAACAATCCATCCTATCAGAAAATTCCATCCACCTTGACCGTCGTGACGTTGGGGCCAGCGAGGCCGCGCCGGACCTTCGTGAGCTGGCCGCGACGGGATCCCCCGCCGGTACGGAATGTGCCGCACAAGGCCTCATCCTCCCTTCTCGGCGATAATGGGCCGCACCTCGCCCTACCGAGTCCGCTGCTCTGCTACTTGTCCTACCCTGTAAAGAAAAAGTTTGGACTGGTGTGCCAGGAGCATGAAAACTACCAGCTGCCCGCGACCCGACACCACTCAAAAAACCCGCGCCTGATAGACCCCTTCCCGAAACACCCGCTCGCCCCGCTCCCACAAGCTGCGACGACACCATCTCCTCCTCATCCCCGCTCCATTCCAGCATAGCGTGCCCCAAAGCCGACGCCGCAACTTCGCCATACCCTTCCCCCATAGATAGCGACCCACCCGACCTCGAACGGACGCGACCGCTCGCCCCATAAACCGCCCTTGTCCTGACACCCCCCCACCGTGACCTGCCCCCGGGAACCTGACCACCCCACCGCACCCTCCCCACCAAGGCCCCAGACACCTTCAGCCCAGGAGGGAAAAATGTCCAGGCCCTCGCTCTCAAAACCCCCACCAGCTGCCTCCCCGCCCCCCACAAACCAACCTTCCTCTCCAACCCCCCCTTCCCCAGCCCCCCCAACAAACTCCTCATTCAAAGCATGCCAACCCACCCCTCCTTGGGCCAGTAGCTGCTCTGAGCTCCCCCGCTCCGAAAACCCCTGCTCCCCCTGCCTCCTCAACTCCTGCGCCGGACACCACCCCTCCACCTGCGCCCATTCCCCTTCTCCCAACGAACTCGCCCCCACCGAGAAAACCGCGCCCCCTACCGAAGAACCCGGAGAAAACAATAAGGGGCTGCTAGGCGCTGCTTCGCCATGCCCCCTGCACCGCTCGTCCTCCACACCCGCCTCTGAATACCTCCCCAGACCCCTCATATCTGGCACCTGTCCACGTGACGACTCCGGGCCTATTTCCAGGCCCCCCGCACTCCCCGCGACAAACTAACTATCCCCCAAACCAAAACCGGCTGAGCCGGCAGCAAAATCCGTCCCACGCGCCTGTCCTGCTTCCTGCTCCAAAACCGCCGGCCCGCCCACACTCAGCACCGCACCCCCCTCCCTCGCGCTACATAAACCCACCTCCGACACAGACGACGAACGACGCTTAGTGCCGCGCCCGCCCCCGCGCTTACCCACCACCGCGGGAGATGACAGGGAACGCGCCGCCGACACCATCAAACCCGCCCCAGGCCCCGCCGCAGACTCCACACCCACCTCCCCCGGCAGCGTTACCCGACACGGCTGGCCATAACGAGCGGGGACCGCCCTTCTCACACGCGGGCGTCCCCGCTCACTCACCGGAATCTGCCTGGAACGCTTCGGAGAAGTACACGCCGCCACCCCGGCCGAGGCCTGCCGCGGGGGACGCGACGGCCCCGCGACCTCCCCGATAACCAGGTCCATCCTGCCTGCCTCCGACAAGAGCCTGAGAGCCTCAAGCACCCGGTAATCCTGAGAAGACATCACGACCAACCAACAACCTTCAAACTGCTGACCAAGAAACACCACAACAAAAAACACGCCACTAGCCTAGCTCCCGGCCACCAGGTCACCAAACCTAAAATGGTGGCCGGGAGCAGGCGCCCAAGGTATTTATACCTGGGCAGAATTTAGCTATATTTGGGCTATATTTGGGCTACATTTGGGCTGCATTTATGCTACTAGCAAGCCCAAATTCAAAAAAGGCCGCGCAGGGCCAGCAAACCCCTCCCCCCACACACCCCCTCCCAAACTGCCCGGGGGTGGGGACTCCCTACGGTCGCCTTCCCCCCCCAAGCCCCCCTTGTCTACTCTGGGCACGAAGGAAAAGACAGAGTCGTCTTCCTTCTCTGCCCGTTCCGCCCGTCCTCAAAAGCGGAGCCTCAACTATCGGCCTTGGGGATTTCTGCCATCGGGAGGCATGTTTCAAATAGAAAGTAGGGGAACGGACTCTATGAAATTAAAGAAGTAGGGGCACGCCGTGCCCTGCGTATCCCGCCCACTTCAACCACTGGGAGGGGCCATCACTACATACCAATGGCGCACCCAACGCAAAGTGCACAACGACAGGCAGCCTCGCATGGTATGGATCATTGTTCAGGTCCTAATGAGAGCTCGCAGTGGTTAATTGTTTAAGGTTCATCTTTCACTGTTCATATGCCTTGCTTACCTCTGAGCAGTGATGTACCCATTAGGGGCAATATATATTGTTCGAACAGCCTGTAATTGCCTCTTGTGATGTACCAAATGCAGAGTTATCCAATAAAGCCAAAATGGACTGAGTAGTTCAACACACTAAAAATACCAAGAATCACCTTCTGCTAAAGATTTCTTGATCAACCATTAGTCTAGCAGAATGTACTGTGATAGAGGTGTATAAAGAAATCGTTTCTCTAAAAGCATCTAATAAACATGCATCATACTCTTTCCTGTTTGAATGGTTTTATTGTAAAAATTATTATACCAATATGTAAAAACTCATTGGTTCGCATTTAATACATAATAAAACATTTTTTTTTTTTTTAATTAATTTAAAAAATATCTCTTACACTTACTTAGTGAAACATACACATGCTTACATATCAATACAAACCCGCTTCTGATTCAAGTGAAAGCATTTAAAGATATCTACAACAATCTTCTCTTATTTTACATGTGTAATCGAACAAATGGGATACTTTGTATTTTTAGTCTGTTGTGTTCTAAACAGATGATTCCCAATTGTGATATGCCGCGCTAGAATTATATGTCGGGAGTTCCACAGATGATTACTGGTTCATCACAAACTGTCATTAAAAACATTCGCAAAAAGAGTCTAGTGTCATGGCAAACTATATTTTATTTTATTCTGTCCTGAAAACGAACACAGGCAGATGCTCCAAAGGCCCCTGCATGGACAAAGTCCATGTAAAACATGGTTTAGTTTGGACTATAGTCCATCGAAGTGAGTTTTTGTGCTTTGGAGGCTTTTGACCTGAGCCCACGCCATGTTTGTCTTAAAAACACAGTGTGCTGTCCGCTAAAAGTGACCCCTGCGTTAAGGGTGCATTGTGATATAGCCTTGGCAGGCACTGGGGGTTTTGCGTCACATATTTTCAAGCTTGGCAGGCACTGGGGGTTTTGCGTCACATATTTTCAAGCTTGGCAGGCACTGGGGGTTTTGCGTCACATATTTTCTTTTATTTACGGCCGCAGTCAGTTCCGCTGGAATGCTTTTTTCCCTGTGTGGTCTCAATCCTGTCAGCATGGTTTGTTGTAAACATGGCGGTGGGAGATGGGCGAGGAACCCGTCAAATGAAAACGAAATGTAGTGACTCCCTCATCCTCCTCTTTCGAACTTAAATGTTAGTTGGGTTGGGGCGAGGCAAGTGCTGGGCGGAGTTGGCATTTTTGTTCCCAACCCGCAGGCCCATTACCAATAGCCGTGACGTAATATGGTCAGATTACATACATGCTATAAAAGATGCGTGGACAGAGGTAGCGGGTTTAGGGCCTAAGTGCGATCTTGGCGGATGGGTTACTCCACAACGGTGACGCATATCACGTCTGCCAAAATATAAATCCCATGGCTATAATGGGATTTATGTTTTGGCGGATGGAATATCTGTCACCGTTGTCACAGAGTAGGCTGCCCACCAACATTGTAATCGGGCCCATAGTGCCTTCAAGCTCAAATTTTACAGCCTTTTCCCAACCACATCAAATTGCCGAGATAGAAGTCTCTGTCAGATGTGCTTAAAAATAGGCCGTTTTATGCTTGCTGGAGTTGCCGCTTTAGTTGTTACGATGGTGAGGTGTCTGCTAACAGTGCTAGAAAGGGCGCAAGTAGGGGACGAGTTATCCATTAAACCATTCATCCACCCACTATCTATTCATCTACTCCTCAGGCTGTCCAAATACACATCCACCTACACATTCACCAGCCAACTTCACAGTCAACCAATTCACACATTCATCTCCCTACTCAGTTATCAGTGCCCATACTCACTAATTCACCCACCTATGCATTGTGTTCCAGCTACTCATTCACCATTCTCCTATTTGCTCTCATTCACCCTTCCATCTAATCACTCGTCTACATACATCTATACACATTCATGCAATTACTCACTTATCATTGACTTGTCTATCTTATTAGACAAGATACATCCACCCACCCACTCACTGATTCAACGATCTACCACAAGGTACTCACTTATCAATCAACCTAACTACAAAAGCATCTGTTTTCTCATGGACCATCCCATATTCATTCACCTCTATACCCATTTACTCATCCTTCCATCTACCCATTTCTGCACCTAAACCCTCATTTGTTCACTCATCTACCACCTGCCTACTCGCATATCTATGGTCATCGCTTACTCCTTCATCGTCTACCCCTCCACCTATTCATGAACCCATCATTCTGCCATCACAATCCTTTTGAACCTATTTTTTACCTACTCATCCACCTTCCATTCTGTGCAGCACTTACTCACCCATCTACTTGCCCACCCACCTGTTCATATATCTATCCATCTTCTCACTCATAAATCCATGCACTATATCATTGTCCTAGTCATAAACTTACCTATGTACTCAGTGAACCAGGCTTAGGCACTGGTATGTATAGAAGTCAATTGTAGAATTGGTTCAGCATTTTTGCAGGTGCGAGCTCCCTGCTGCAGTCAGTCCACAAATCAGGACGTAAGTGTACTTCTGACCAGGTTAATACCAACGGTGGGGTGGAAAGGGGATGTGCCAAGTACAGTTGGTAAAGTCATTAAAGTTTTTGGCAACATCCCTAATCCGTTTTAACTCACATCCTAACACACTTAACACCACCCCACTTAGACTCTTACTTGCACTCTTCATACGGCAATCGGAACAAAATATCTGAGCAAAAGTGACCCTTCGGGGGACCAGTAGGGCATTGCAGCGCCAGCCCAATGAGGAGTAACAGCCCTATGATGAAGCATGACATCCCTCTGGATGTGTGAGGGCAACATGATACAGTCTTGTTGACTGTCATTCTACTTGTGCCCAATCTTTGTCCAAACTGTTAAATCAGGCTATACCTCTCCTTTCTCCCTATTGGGAACAGTGGCCCCAGTTTTTGTGTTTTTGCGTTTATCAGTTGGTAAAGTAGCCAGTTCAGAGTGGTCCTCCTGAACTTGAGTTGGATTTTCTGTCTGTCACAGTCATGGTGTTTCTGGGATGTGCTTCAATGATTGGTAATCCACCTCATCTTTATTTTCATTAGCATGAACCCACTTGAGAAAGAGAATTCTAGACCATACAGTGCTAGGAAAGCGTGTAGAAGAAATGTCATTTCAAGAAAAGCAAAGCTAAGCTTTCAAAGGGAAGTTCGACCATGCACAAGCCCTATTATTAATCTTTCTCTTAACTTATTGACAACCACTGGAAAAAACAATTCCCCGTAATTATAGTTAGGCAGTGTAACACATTTGTGAACTAAGTGCACATCTCATCGTTATAGTGCAGTTATCCCCTCTAACAGACACTAGTTGGCATTTACCACTTCAAAAGGTAATACTCTTCCCTTATTAGGCAATAGTCCTCTCCACAGTCATACCTCGCCCCCCATCCCTTATTGGGCAATAGTGCTCTCCACAGTCATACTTCGCACCCCATCCCTTATTTGGCAATAGTCCTCTCCACAGTCATACCCAACACCCCATCCCTTATTTGGCAACAGTCCTCTCCACAGTCATACCTCGCACCCCATCCCTTATTAGGCAATAGTCCTCTCCACAGTCATACCTAACACCCCATCCCTTATTTGGCAACAGTCCTCTCCACAGTCATACCTCGCACCCCATCCCTTATTTGGCAACAGTCCTCTCCACAGTCATACGTCGCACCCCATCCATTGTGTCCCCACCTCAGCAGGTTCCACCATGAGCGATGGGGTTTTATTAGATCAAAGTGTTTGTTTGGGCTTCCTCCAATATTATCCTCCTCCCATGGAATTGGGCAGCTCTGTCCTCACTCCACATCTGACAATATCCATGAGATACCACCTGCTGGAGGTAGAGACCAAATGCTTTATTGTAAAACCAGTGCCTGGTGGGGGTGAGTGGTTCATAACCTAGAGCTCAATGATGGTCCCTATTATGCGTTTGTTTCTTGATGATCCATCCCCAGGCAATGGCTCTCCACCAAACAAATGGAAGTAGTTTTCCATTCCCACCGCTTACAACATGCAACAACTCCTGGTGTGTTGAGCCAGGCTTGCAGCTGTCCATCAGCTGCCCATTCTGATTTGCCCTTCCTGTCATCCTTTCCTCTCAATCAATTACTCATCCATGTGCTAGTTCGCGAGGGATGTACCACAACTGTTTCATCACCCTTACTAATTCTTGTCCATACTGCACGCCTTCCCTAAGTCCCCTGACCTTTTTCCTTCCTGATCTAAAATATTCTGTTTGTTTATTTAGGTAGGTTTGCACTACTAGCAGGCTTAAGCATCATGAATGTCTTTCATTATATCGTTTTTCTGTTCCTCCACTATCCCCTTTTCTCCCAATTGTGGTGGGTGGACTGTGGGTGTTCCTCCTCCACAAGCATAACAGTAACATTGTATATTAGCTAAATAAAGCGCAGGGCACTTGTCTCGGGAAGAAGTACGTTTAGTCCGTAATGCAGGCTCTATACACATCTCTTGCTCCAACTCCACCAGTGTCCCAGCACCAACTGACCCTCCAACATTCCACAATACATCCATAAACACTAATGGGACCTTCTTCACTACACATTCCTTAACTCAAACCAAGATACCACTTATCTCCTTCCCTTTACCAACAACCAAACAAAACCTATAGTAATAAAATAAAACTCATCTAAAATATGCATAAAACTCCATAAAATGGTCCAGATTATCTTTTCATAAGATACACTTTAAATTATCATGGATGCATTGTTCTATACTCCTTTCATCACCTCTGTTGTCCAATGCTTTCCCTTGATACCTTTGGTCTTCCTTCTGAACCATCAGTCCACCTTTACCTTCTTCCAACAAATCCTCCTTCGAAACTTTAGCCACTCTTTTGAGATTCTAAATACGCCAATCTTCGGTTTTTGAAGCATCATTAATAATCTTGATTACTTTGGACAGCTGTATTTTGAAAACAAACCATGGGTGACAGGAGCTTTCACCATAACTATGTCTCCTTCCATTACAATGACCATTTTTACAGCCTTCTTATTATCAGTATTTATTTTCCTCCCAATCATCTTTTCCATCACTCTTTCCCTCCATCTATCATCCTCACTACTTTCACTCGCTCCAGTACAGTGCTTTACCCATGCTGGTGACAACACAGAATTGACCCTCCTGCGTTTCAGTAATTTAAAAGGAGTCTTTCCCGTAGTACCATGTGGTGTCATCCTATACACTTCCACCCACTTTAAAAGTTCAGACATCCACTCCGCCCCAGAACTTCTCGCTAACTGTATATCCTCCGTAATGGTACTGGTCATCCTTTCCACTGTGCTCTTGGTTTCGTGGTGATACAACGCAGATTTCTTGTGTTTAAAGCCTCCTCTGTAAAAACTCCTCTCTTTCTATTTAAACAATTTGGACACCATTGTCCGTCTACACTGATTCAGGCAACCCTTCTTCACCTTCTGTGAGGCGACGTTATTCACAAGCATCAGTTCCAGCCCCCTGGAATAAAGATCCATCCAAATAATAATGCATTTCTTTTGTCCCTTGTCATCCAAAGGTCCTAAAATATCTAATGTCACTTCATCCCATACTTGCTTGGGCAGACTCTTCACTATCATGGGTTGTTCCCTTGTTGTACATACCTTGTCACTAAGACAGCACTCTATTCACTGCCTCACCCCTCTCTCTCTACCTCTCTATCATTGCTGGCCACTGTCGTAAATAAAATATTACGCTCTCAGAATTTCAGAAAATTAATAGGATCATGCATAAAGCAAGAGGCTGAGTCTGTGGTATCAGGTTCAAAAAGGGCTTTATTCCAATAACTCGAGTCATAGGGAGAATATTACCATCACCACAAGGGATCTGGAAGGGTCTCAAAAGTATTCTCAAAACATTATTCACAGAGTACAGTATATATACATCGAAAGCGAAAGAGCAAAAGAGAGTGAGATAAGAGCATGTGGGCGTGTAAGTAGGTGTGAAGGTGGGCGTCCATGTGGGCGTCCACTTGATGATAATGGGTAATTTGTCATAGGTGGGTGGATACCTGGAGGGGGTTGCGTGATCTGCTGGAATTGTACTGGAACTTTGCCTTACTTGTGCTCAACTAGAGCGTGACGTGTAACTGACGTGGGGAAGGGTTGCTATGCAACCGGGAAGTCTGGAAGTGAGGCCTTCAGTGAGTGAGGCCTTCAGTGTCAGGACGACCAGCACATCTTGTTTCATGCGATATCTGATGTCTGGAGCAGGGACTAATTTGTGACATAGGTTGCTCATCACCGAGAGCCGATGTGGCATCTATTCCTTCATTTACTTCAGAGGCCTTACATGGGGGCTATGGGCTTTTTACTGGCGTGAGCTTTGCAATCTCACAAACGGAGACAGAAAGGCTAGGCTTTCTCCTTTGCTGATGGGTTATGTTGATCCCTCCTTCTCCAGGCAGGAATGCGGCTCTGTAGGAGTAAGCAGATAACCGTGCTCAATACTGTCTCGGCACCTTGTGACAGGGCCCCTTTGGCTGAGGCCCAAGTGTGTAAGGCCAAGGATACGCAGCTGCAGCTTTCTGAACGTCTGAGGCCTGAAACCTCTGTTCGGGTCTGGCTGAGCCACAAACACGGGTTTTTTATGTGGTGTAGGAAAACATGATGCAAAACGTGTAGGCCTCAATACAGATTTGTCGTTTCTCTCATGGGGGACTGAATGATGGCAGGCCACGTTATAGCATAAGTATCATGATAGGAAAGGCCATGGAGGGGAAATGCATAGGTTACATGCATGTGCACATAAGCGTTAGGGGGGCACATGGGGACACATATAGGCCTCATAGATTTTTATTTTCCTCATTCCCTCCTTGTACCCTAGTGAACCCCCTATGCAACGTCTATTTTCATGAGACAGTCGATCTGTTCTTGCAGCATTATTTTTCCATTTTCAATGCTCTGTAAATGGGGATGTGGAACACATGCAGTAGCACACAGGCCGCAAATGGCCGGGCCACACTGCAGACATAGGCAACAACTGAATATCAATAATAGTATCAACCCACAAACGGTCAACACTTTCCATCCCCAAGCCGATATTAATCCCCAGAGCCAACCGGACCATGTCCACGTGCCTGGGTCTTGATGTATGCTTTGGGCAATCTTGTGGAGCCTAGTAATTGCTTTGTATACAGACGGTGCGTTATTAGGTATGAAAACGCAACAGCTAGAACTGATGACCCTACAAGCCCCACCCCTATCCGCCAGGATGACGTCAAGAACAAGACGATTCTGAAGAACGACCAGTCTCGTAGCATACTGTTCCTGGGTCAGATTCCCCAGGGCCGATGCAGTCACATTAGCAACTGTTTCTAGAATCCTTGTTAGCCTTCGGATAAGTTTACTATTCTGGACGGGACCTATGAAGAAAAAGAATCCTTTATTGAAATCTGTATATTGCTCCCAAGCTGTCTCAGTCTGGTCAATGCCAGAGGCATCGAGCCCTCGTCTGTGTCTGACAAGTGTGAGCCGAAGATCTTGATGATAGCTCGATGGGGCCAAGAAAACGGGTGGTAGAAGAAATGATATGTAGCACGTCCCACCCCAGTCCAAGGGCAGCTGCACATAGGCTGTCTGGTCACAAATAAAGTAGGTGTGTCGTGATGCTCTGAAATAGGACTTTCCTTTGTCTTTGAATACTATTACAGTATCACACTCACTGTGCCCCAGATGTACTGAGCCTTCTTTTCTGACACACAAGTTCCCTTTCACTGGCAGAACAGTAATCGAAGGCGGACCTGACATGTGTTGGGGCTTTACGTTCAACACTATGAAATCGAGGGTCGCATTTCCTTGCAGATACTCTTCATTTTCTAGATCTGTACCTTTCATTTTGGGAAGACCCTCTTCATCTGGGAAACATGCTTTGTTCATGACTTTATTCAAGTTACCCCATACCCACTCGCCCCTACAATCCTCCTCTTGACATTCTTTGGCATCACCGTTGATGGATGTCATTAAGGCAAACCATGCTCCGCAAGAACCATTATGGGAGAACGGAAAAGGGAAAAGAGGCAACACTCCCTTTACCTTCTGATATGGGGGAAGTCGGCCACAGACCCAGCAGTCTGTAGCATTGCTAGTCTGATGTGAATGGTGCAGCATCTGAATAAAGGTATTGTTGCGTAGAGCAAGTCGATACGATAACTCATGGGATGGCAGATCACTAAATGTGTGTTTTGTGGTATCATTAGTGGAGAAGTGTAAGAGTGAAGCAATAGGAGGAAAAATAGCATGTAGTATTAAGCTGATACATATTATCGTGATACATAGAAGAGATAGAAAAATCAAAGTAACTATGCATCTACCACGTAATAATTTACAGTATTTGCTTTTCATCCTGCTCTTTCTCTCGTTCGCTTTGTTCGAGATCTTATGCAAGCCAGAATACATGTTCAACCGCTTCACCACCTAGTGGACTTAATCGATCAAACGGGTTCTGACTTATGAGATCTAAGTTTCGCTTTATATTTCTGCTGCGGAGTCTCCTCCAGTAAAGGGGGCTCAAAGTCCGAGCAGTCAGTGTTCTTTTTAAAAGTACAGTTATTCCCGAAGTAGCGTTTGCAGTGGTGAAGATGTATCCATCCTTTCCGTCCCTCGACTTTAACGGCGGTCCTTGTTGTTAGCAACACCAGTTTCGGCGCCTTCCACCTCGGCTCAAGAGGACTTGATCTATCAAAGTTCCGGATCAGGACATAGTCGCCAGGAGCGATTGAGTATTCTTTGACCTGGGTGTTGTCAGGGAAGGCGGCGGCAACCTGCGAACGACAAGAGAGTAGTGCAGACATCAAGGAAGCCAGGTTATCTGTCAGCATGTTACTATCAACATCAGTAATCTTTTTCGGCATTGGAGTGCCCCACATATTCGGTGGTCTACCGAAGACCACTTCATAGGGAGATAAGCCTGTTCTAGAATGGGCTACCATTCGCATGTAAAAGAGGGCAACCGGCAGGGCTACCATCCAATCTACACCTTTGTCTGCGCAAATCTTTGCTAGTTTTATTTTTAAGGTCTGGTTGTGTCTTTCTACAAGGCCTGCTGCTTCAGGATGTCGCACACAATGGAACTTCCAGGTATACCCTAACAGAAGGGACACCTGCTTCATGAGTTCAGAGGAGAAAGGCTGACCGTTGTCGGAATATACGACACGCGGTAATCCATAACGTGGGAAAAACTCTCGTACCAATTGTCTGGCGGTAGTTACAGCAGTATAATCAGGGACTGGATAAGCTACGGTCCACCTTGATAATGAACATACTACTACCAGGACATATTTGTAACCTCTACATCTCTCCATTTGGATATAATCCATTTGGAGGACCTCAAAAGGATGGTCAGGTGGGTGGAATCCACCTTGCTCCATCGGAATGCCTTTACCTGGATTGGATTGGCAACAGATCATACATGTTCTGACCTTTTGTTTCGCTGCTGCACGCAGGTGCTTGTTGAACCATATATTCTGTAAGCTGTCTAGCATTGCTTTCTCTCCTAAGTGTGCAGGACTATGTGCGGTATTTATGATTACTTGTACCATCGAATCAGGAAGAAACCATGTCGATTTACCCTTAGTCATCCAACCCTGATCAGTCAGTACCCCTCCTTTTTCCGACCATTTCTTTAATTCGTCTATAGTAGCATGTGTCTGTATGTCTTGTACATCCTTGGAAGGATCCCTAACTGTCATGGCTTTGGACACTGATGGTACCTGTGAGTTTGTCATGTCTAGTGGGGTCTGAGCTGTCTGTTTAGCAGTTCGGTCTGCCAGATCATTGCCTTGGGAAATGGTATCTGTGGCTCTAGTATGTGCTTTACATTTTAGGATAGCTATGGCTGTTGGTAAATGTATCGCTTCCAGAAGGGCTTGAATAAGGGGGCCATGCTGTATCTTGGCCCCATGAGAGGTCAAGAAACCTCTTTCTCGCCAGAGCACCCCGAAATCATGAACTACCCCATATGCATATTGGGAGTCGGTGTAAATGTTTACTTTCAGGTGCTCAGCACTTGTGCATGCTTGTGTTAGGGCGATGAGCTCTGCTGCTTGTGCTGACAATATGTCTATTCTTTTAGTCTCTATTATTTCAGTATCAGTAGTCACTGCATATGCTGCCACTAATTCTCCCGCCCCTGTCCTCATGCATGAGCCGTCAACATATAGTGTTAGGTCAGGGTCTGGAAGTGCAACGTCTGTCAAGTCTTGTCTTGGCTTAGTCACGGTATGTATTACTTCAACACAGTCGTGTGGTGAAAGGCTTTCTGTGCTGGAGGGCAATAGAGTAGCGGGATTCAGTATGTTGCATCGTCTGATCTCTATGTGTGGTTGAAATAACGTCAGCTCATAGCCTGTCAGTCTAGCTACAGTCAGGTGTTGGGTTTGTGTCCGGTTCAAGAGAACCTCCACTGCGTGCGGTACTTGTACTGTCACGGGGTGGCCCAGCACTATCGAGTCACTTTGTCTTATGGCTAAGGCCGTTGCTGCAACAGATTTTAGGCACGCAGGCAAAGCCTGTGCTACTGGGTCCAATGTACTAGAAAAATAAGCACAGGGCTTGTGTTTTCCTGCATGATCTTGTGTGAGGACAGATAGTGCTGTTCCATCCCGCTCTGTCACAAAAAGCATAAACGATTTGTTGTAATCAGGGATTGCTAAAACTGGTGCTTGACATAAAGCTCTCTTTAATTCTTCAAATGCCACAGTGTGTTCTTGTGTCCAAGGGAGGACTTTAGTAGAGGCTGCCTCCTGTGTCGTCAACTGTATTAGGGGCTTGGCTATGTAAGCATACTGGGGAATCCACTGCCTGCAATATGAAGTGAGGCCAATGAATGCACGTACCTCCTTTTGTGTCGTGGGCTGTGAAAGACCTGAAATTAATTGTATACGCTCAGGTGTCAGTCTCCTACCCTCCTTGGATAGCAAGTGCCCAAGGTACGCCACTTGCTGTTCACAGAATTGCAACTTCGAAGGGGACACTTTGTGCCCCTTGTCAGCCAGGAAATATAAAACCATCAGGGAAGCATCTTCACAATCATGGTCCGATCGTGCAGTGATGAGAATGTCATCGACATACTGTATCAGTGCTGTAGAGCTAGGCATATGAATACTATCACGTTGTCGTTTCAGAGCCTGACTATAAATGCTAGGACTTTCCGTGAAGCCCTGTGGTGCTCTTGTGAATCTGAAGCTGCGACCTTTTAAACTGAAACCGAAAAGATATTGACTGTCCGGATGTATTGGAATACTGAAAAATGCGTTCTTCAGGTCTATCACTGTAAAGAACGTAGCATTCGCATCAATGGCAGTCAATATCGAAGAGATGTCCGGGACCACAGGGTACTGTGGTACCACACATTTGTTCAATTCTCGCAGGTCCACAACTAATCTATATACAGGTGGTATATTGGGGTCAGTTCTTTTAAGAATAGGAAGGACCGGTGAATTACATATGTTTGAATCAGTCTCAATCACCACCCCTTGTGCAATCAGGTCGTCTATTATTTTTAGTAAACCTACTTCAGCCTCAGGTGGTATTTTGTATTGTCTGATCCGTGGTAGCACTACACCTTCCTTGAGGGTGACCTGGTGTGGGGTAATGTTCATGTAACCTACGTCAGTTGGGCCTTGTGCCCATAGGTGCTGTGGTACATCTCGGAGCCTGATGTCAATTTCTTTCATTACAAAATGTCCCTTGAAATCACGTAAATACAGTCGCACTCCTTCTGGTGAGCAACAGATTACTGCTCCTAGTTCTTTTAATGTCTTTATACCGAGCAAGTTTTCCGGACATGATTTAGTAAGTAGTAAGTCCGTAGTGTGTATCAGTGGACCAACTCCTAAGGAGACTGGTTCTGAAACCTCATTAACGATAGGTCTACCCGAAAATCCCAGGGATACACTGTTTGAGCCCGAGAGGGGTGCCCCGGGCACCTCGGAATGACTAATGGTAGTTCTACTAGCCCCAGTGTCAATCAAAAACCTTTTATTTTGTCCCAGTAACTGTGCATGTACATAGGGACCCGCTTGGTCCACAGGAACTGGAATGAGGGGCAGGTCGAATTCCCTCTCTGGGCAGCTTCATGAATATGCCTGGTATTCTGGATAGTTATTATGAGCGTGTTCATACATTTGTGTTGTAGCTCGGGCTGGTGCAGGTGCATGGACAGGCGGTGGCGGCGGTGGAAACGTATCTGATGTCTGATGTGTGTTACTGTCCTTGGGAGGATATTGACGAGGCTTTGTTTTACCTAGCGCTATATTGTTTTTCAGCACTGCACACTCATTTACGAAGTGGCCTGGCTTCTTGCAATAATTACAAGTCCCACCATTTTGTTTTGTGCTATTCTTGTTCGTGTTGGTATTTGTGTTTGCCGGTGTCGATTGGGCAACCAGCATCTTCATCTTTGTGTCTTTTATGCGTCTCTTTTCTTGGTCATGTTCCTCTCTAATTCTGTTCTGGTGGTACTGTAACATCTGTAACATTTGGGACGGGCTGTTTGCTTGCCAAGTACTCTCAACCTTCAGTACTCTATACTTTACCTCAGGTATGGAATTTTCCACTAATTTGCTCACAAATAGATGGGGATATGAATCACTACCGGGCTTAAGGCCACTGTTGATAGTAAAACATTTCTCAAACCTAGAATAAAAATCGCTAGTGTCCTCGTCTGGCTTCTGTTTACAAGCTGAAATAGCATCCCAGTCTTCTTTCTTGGTAATTAATAATCTTGGCAAAACTTGTACAAGGAGTTCAGGTAATTCTTTGGCTCGGGGACCCAGACCAACCCCCGGGCCTCTTGCATTTTCTTCTGTTTGTAACACATCCCAGCTAATCTTGCTCTCTCCCACCTCCCAATCTTTTTCTTTAAGTTTCTCGTAAATACCAGCAGGCAATAGTACTTTTAATAACTTTAGAACGTCCGCATATGTATATTCCCCTAAGCGGAGAATGTCTTTTAATTCCCTGTGAAAACCCCCCGGGTCTTTGTCATGGGAGGGCAACATTTTTTTCATTTCCAGCATCTCTAATTTTGACAGAGGGGTGTAGACATACACCCGTTGTAGTTCATTGTTTGCATCTTTTACAGGATGTACCTCTCGTAGGGGGTTCAGTTTGTCGTATGTCTGTCCTTTAACCTGCGGTGGAACGGGAAGCAGGGATCTAGTTACATATACTATATATTTGTGTCGCTGATCCAAGATGACATTAATCAGTTCAGTACCCAAGTTCATCCATCTGTCTAGTATTATGTCGTCCAGCAACCTATACAATATACCAGGACCAGAGTACTGACTTTCATATAACGTTATTAAATGTTGGACCATGTAAACACCAGCTAAGCGCTGTTCATTCGGTGGAAGGCTCAAAAACGTCTGTGCTACGACATCATTATTATATAAATCGTATTGAGATACCCACAGGGTGGCTGATCGTGCTAATTCGAGTTCGGTCGGGGTTAAGGGCTGTTCATTACCTAACCATTCATTCACCGCTTTGTCGGTGATTTTGAACAAATGTTCATGGGAAAGTTTCTTTTTTATAGCCGTTCCCTGTTTACGGTAATTCAGGCCTTTGGGTTTCTCGAATCGTCGGGCATGGCCCACGTATTGTATTTTATCTTGGTCCCCGGCTTCATCATCAGACGATAAAGCAGCTTTATCGTGCGGTCCTGCTTCGTGTGATGCTATTATTGCTTTTCGGATTTTGGTCAACATGTGGTCTGTCTGTCCTGATTTATCATGCTGACCGGCATCTATGCGATCACTCCAACCAGTATAACGATGGTCTACATCCCCGTTTCCTTCGTCTTTTTCTCTGATCAGACAATTAATTAGGAAGCGAAGGATGTAATTCTTAACAACCACTTTTCTATTTTGTATAGCATCTGCTATGCTCTCAGGACCTTCCCCTGTTCTTATGAATGTTCATTTTCTTTAGATGTTTATCCATATCTGGTAGTTTTTCCAGATCTGTGACTGCTCTTCTAAGCCGTAGTGAAAACACAAGCATACTGCCCTTCCCTGGGTCTGGATCATATATACATTCGGGGATGTCCACTTTTACTGTCGACACCCCTCCTGACGCTGTCCCGGATCCCCCCTCCCCGCCGTCATCGAGCTCCTGGAGCTGTTCTGGCGTAGGTGGTGCAGGGAAAGATCCGTCCACGTAGGCTGGTGGGGATTCCTCTAGATAGGTGTCAATAAACCTGTCGGATGCTGTTTTTAATTTTCGGGGTACTGGCGGAGGCACTCTAATGGGTCTTTCTACTGGAGTCACTTTCGCTAATTCCTCTGAAAGGACGGGGTAAATACCAGCAATGACAGTATTCATTTTTCTTTCAGTCTGCTCTCTTTTTACTCGTTCCCCTTCCTCTCGTAAGTTCTTTTCTTTGGCTTTTTCTGATTCTTGTTTACTTCTCTCTATTTTGTGGAACTCTTTTTCTGTTCTTCTATGTGACTCCTTGCGCCACAACTCAATGGCATCTTTCTGAGCAGGTCTAGATTTTCTCTTCCATATTTCTTCCTCTACTTTCATAATGCTTTCCGCATCCCACGTTCCCGTGATAGGCCATCTATATTTTGTCTCTAAATCCTTCGTGTAATCTACCCATAGTTCCAAGAACAACACGGCATCTAAACCATGCTTGCAGTACATGAAATGTCCAGGTGTGTCCCTAGGAGGAATGTTAACTGCTTCCTCTAGTACACCTTTTCTGGTACATATTTTACGTAGTTTCGAAAATAACGGCATGTTGGAATGTAGCCAAAAACAAAAATCACAATAGCGCTGTAAAAACAAAAACTATAATAAAACAAACTTACATAAAACCTGACACATTCAAACCTAACTGAACCTGACTAGGACAATAACATTCATACAGGTATATCAGTGCACCTTGAATACTTTGAGATCTCTATTTCCTATAACTCTGACTGCATGCACTTGATTGCAACCCCCATGAGAAAACTCACCGGGAAGCGGAACTTGAACTTGAGGTCGAAGTCGAAGGCCTCCGAAACTTGACGCTGCGCGGGGAATGGCGTAACCTAGGTGGATCTCCAGAAACCTCGGACACAGCTCTCTCGCAGGTGGGCTCTGGGTAGGACAATCTGCGTTCCTCACCGCCTCGTATGGATGCCTGGTCGCAGTCCGTCTCCTTCGTTGGCCTGAGGGAGTTGGCGGGAAAACCCGCGACTTGCGCACTTGAAGTCCGTCACGGCTGTGGAAGGGGGCAAAACTGGACCCTCATCTCCGGCGTGTGGGGAAAGAGAATTGTCCCTGTTCGGGCGCCATTATGTCGTAAATAAAATATTACGCTCTCAGAATTTCAGAAAATTAATAGGATCATGCATAAAGCAAGAGGCTGAGTCTGTGGTATCAGGTTCAAAAAGGGCTTTATTCCAATAACTCGAGTCATAGGGAGAATATTACCATCACCACAAGGGATCTGGAAGGGTCTCAAAAGTATTCTCAACATTATTCACAGAGTACAGTATATATACATCGAAAGCGAAAAGAGCAAAAGAGAGTGAGATAAGAGCATGTGGGCGTGTAAGTAGGTGTGAAGGTGGGCGTCCATGTGGGCGTCCACTTGATGATAATGGGTAATTTGTCATAGGTGGGTGGATACCTGGAGGGGATTGCGTGATCTGCTGGAATTGTACTGGAACTTTGCCTTACTTGTGCTCAACTCGAGCGTGACGTGTAACTGACGTGGGGAAGGGTTGCTATGCAACCGGGAAGTCTGGAAGTGAGGCCTTCAGTGAGTGAGGCCTTCAGTGTCAGGACGACCAGCACATCTTGTTTCATGCGATATCTGATGTCTGGAGCAGGGACTAATTTGTGACATAGGTTGCTCATCACCGAGAGCCGATGTGGCATCTATTCCTTCATTTACTTCAGAGGCCTTACATGGGGGCTATGGGCTTTTTACTGGCGTGAGCTTTGCAATCTCACAAACAGAGACAGAAAGGCTAGGCTTTCTCCTTTGCTGATGGGTTATGTTGATCCCTCCTTCTCCAGGCAGGAATGCGGCTCTGTAGGAGTAAGCAGATAACCGTGCTCAATACTGTCTCGGCACCTTGTGACAGGGCCCCTTTGGCTGAGGCCCAAGTGTGTAAGGCCAAGGATACGCAGCTGCAGCTTTCTGAATGTCTGAGGCCTGAAACCTCTGTTCGGGTCTGGCTGAGCCACAAACACGGGTTTTTTATGTGGTGTAGGAAAACATGATGCAAAACGTGTAGGCCTCAATACAGATTTGTCGTTTCTCTCATGGGGGACTGAATGATGGCAGGCCACGTTATAGCATAAGTATCATGATAGGAAAGGCCATGGAGGGGAAATGCATAGGTCACATGCATGTGCACATAAGCGTTGGGGGGGCACATGGGGACACATATAGGCCTCATAGATTTTTATTTTCCTCACCACCAATAATAAGCTCGCAAGCACTCTTTTTTGATCTGAAGATTCCCTGATGGCCCTCATGCGCCATGCTCATCAATTATCTTCTCACAGATTCAGGAGGAATCAACCTAGTATCTCTGAACACCATCCCAATGTCACTTGATAATTCCTCCTTACCCCTCCAATATGGATTAATCTCACAATCCAAGTATTTTTTCATCCCAACCGTTCTCCAACTTCACTATGACACTTTGCAACACCTTACCACCATCCATTTCCTTTCTCCACCCTTCCTCTCCAATAACTCCCTCACTACACATCTCACCATACACATTATATTATCTTCCATAAAATCATCCTCACATTCCACTACATCTGCACTAACCATTCTGCACTAACCATCAGCTACTATATTGAATTTCCCTGGAATATGCACCTCCAGAAAATCCTATTCCTGTAGCGCCACTAACCATTTTGCGATCCTGCTTGACACATTATTTATAGTTTTCTTCAAAAAGACTTCCTTTAACGGTTTGATCCGTCCTTATAGTAAACTTCCTGCCCCATAGAAAACTCTTCAATTTTCTCACAGCCCAAAAAATGGCAAGAGCCTCACACTCAATCACCAAATATCTTTCTGCCGGTATGAGAGCACGCAAAATGAAAGTCACTGTCCTTTCAATTCCCTCATGTCTTTGAATGAATGTTGCACCTACACCTTCCAGATTTGCATATGTGCAAAATTGTGTTTGTGATCAGGACCGTAGCTTTTCAGATTTTGCAGATACTTCATTTCCGCCTTCAAGCAAATTATTCATTACACGATTTGTCCCATTTGAATTCCACATGTTTCTTTAACAAACTTAGCAACACAAATGTTTTCTTCAAAATCTCCTTTCTATAAAATAAGAGAGGCTTTTCTCTCCTCACTCAAATTAGTGCCACATACTCTTGCATACCTGGAAACTACATTTTTACACTTTTACCGTTTAATCGGAGGCTCTCCCAGAGAAGACAAAGAGAATGGAGGAGGAGAAACATTTTGCATATTGACAATATAACACAAAGCAACCACTGGGAGAATATATAAACGCAAACACTGGCTTACAAATTTCACTTACTTTTCCAATGTTCCAACTGTAGGCACACAACTATAAATCAACAATATCAAGAACCCAATAACTCAATGTACATAAACACCAAATACCTGGTGTCCTGAAATACGATTTTAGCCCAAGGTGTGCGAATCACTCTAAACAATAAGTTATTACAGTCCAAGGTGTGCGAATCACTGAATTACAGAGTGACTTGCAACAGTGTAAGATTAGCTGGTAAAAAACTTAAGAGGTGTCCAGATCACTGTGATAACAGTGTCTGCCGAAAAGCGTGATAAAAGGTGTGCAAGTCCCCATTAATTAAAATCGAACCCACTGTTCCCCATTGCGGCGGTGATCAAGCAGACCATATCAAATTCTAGATGACGGACGAACTACAGCGCACCCAGAGCATTCAATACTCCCAAGATGGTGGACCACGTAGGCAATGTGTGACAGAGTATGTGTGATGCACGCTGTATTAGTCTGCTGGAGAAATTCACTTCTCCCAAGATGGCAGACAACGTAACGGAGGCACAATGCGTGCAATGCAGCACGTCTACCCCACATGTAACATAGGCCCCTTACGTGTGACTCCTCCAGCACCGTCACCTCAGGACTGCAAACGTTACCAGCACTCACTCTTCTCCAGCTTGTTCACAGCGTGGTAATGGAACCGTTCCTTGTGGCTTCCTCGTGCCTCTTGGACCATGCAGATAAGCACACGGTAGAGCCTCTGAAACTGCTGAAAATTGCCAAAGTACATTCCAGGCCAGATATGTAGATAAATGATGCTCTGCTGCATAAAAAGCACTTTATATCCAAAAAATATTTAGTAAAGCTTGCCTTGACCACCAGCAGAACCGTTCCGTTGAAATAAAATACAAATACAATTTGTGCTCAAGCCTGCCAGGTCTCAAAATGTAGAGCTTTCCTTGTCGACAAAATATGGTAGGTGAATAAAGAGCAAAACAGTTGTCTCAGGAAGGGTTAAGGTTATTCCACAATGCATGTTCTGGCCACAACTCTGGCTCCAACTCCACCTGTGTCCCACCACCAACTTACCTCCAACATTCCACAATACATCCATAAAAACTAATGAAACCTTCCTCACTATACATTCAACATTCCTCCACTCAACCCAAGATCGCACACATTGGTTGCCCTCCCCAGCAGATCTTAGGTAAATATAAAAAAGACACAATTTAGTGAGGGATCCAGAATCATGTGTCCTCCTACATCTGAGTATTTGTATGTTTTAGGAACACTTCAAGGAATCACTGACATTATTTGTATGCAACGAAATCAAAACAATGTGCCTGGTCCACAACTTTGCATTTTGAAAAAATGTGATTGTTTATTCCTACTACTTGGTCCAACGGACGTGGCCACCAAGTCTCACCCTTTTGGATACAGCTTATACCCGGCCATGATTTCTGATGATCTCTCCTGCATCCCTCAGAGCAATGTAGTATCCAAACTGGCAATCCACCGTCGTGGGCTGCTGGAAAGAGGTACTGCCCCTAACGCGTGGATCCCAGAGAATCGCTGATAGACTTACCATGGTGACATTTAATCTAAGACTACTGTAAGAGCCACAACACTGGCTCCTACACACTTCTCTCAGCTCCACTGCGTCTAAAATTATGCAGCTTGTCTACTTTTTGGCCTGAAATGACAGGACCATTTCTTCCCTGCACTCAAATCCCTACAGGAAAGAATGCGTTTCAAAACATTGTTGTTATTTCAAAAGACACTGCATGGCTGTGCATCGAACTATCTTGCAAACTATTCCTTCCGCACTAGCAGATCAGAAGTCGGAGATCAACAAACATAGGAGTTCTATCTTTCACACATGGAAGGTTCAGTGGCCGATCCTTTGACTTCCAGGACTCCTCCCTATGGAACTCACTGCCCCCCCATCTTAGGCTGGAAAATGATTATCTCAAATTCAGAAAACCTGTACATATTCATCTTTTCAGCTTGGTTATGGATGGACGTCTCCACTAAGAGACACAATTCCAGGTGTTTCCTCAGTCCTCCCTCTCAAACACCTATGGCTGACTTGCCTGCCCCACCTGGATCCATGGACTCTTCTCCTTAAACAATTTCACAACTCCTTGGGATCATATTTGTCCGCAAATTTTGTTTTTCGTCGTTCATCGGTGCAGGTCGTCTAATTGGTACCGAACTTTCATTACTATTCTACTGATGTGATCCCTCTTTTAGAGCGCTCCGAGGCCAAACCAAATAAAACCAAATACAGTAACCAAACCAGTCTAATTTTTATGGACTGGTTTGACCTTTGAATTAGTAGAAGATTGTATTACAGCTCAAGTTTAGTGCTAGTTATGGGTGTAGCCTCTAAGTGTTAAGATGTCGGGCATTTTTATTTTCTCTTGGGTATAGGTTTTTTCAAGCTAAAGTCTTTTAGTGTTGGTAATTATTTGCACATGGGAAGCAAAATGTTAATATAAGTGTTCTATCTGGGCAAAATACAAAATAACCTGTCCTTGTCTTTTTCAGTTTATTTCTCATGGAAATGTATAATTTAGCACTAAAACTATGACACACAAGGTTCAGGAAAAGGCGTTTCTTTCCTGAGGCTAGGTTTAAACTAAACAGCTGTGCGTGCTAAAGCTAAATAAAAACACAACTCGGGAGCCGACAGCTGGAGACCTGTAAGGATGTGTTTTTTCACAGCTCTTTCAATTTTACCACTTTGGTTTCACTCTTGACTATAAAGTGCGAAATAGTTTTCTTAAATGCAGGTCACTCTAAAGATAGACTGGCCTCTTGCTGTTCTCAGAGAATAAGAAGCATGCCAAACCGAAGGGAAATCATTCCCATAGCGTCTCGTAATAAGCGTTGCTGGTAAAATAATTACCATTCCTACATTTTTCGTCATAACGGTTCTAATTTTAATGTTGTTCCATGCGGTGTTTGTATAGTGTGGTACATAGACTCCACACACTTGTTGGTTTCTGACCATATCTGAAAGCAACGTAGGTGTAATAAGCATTAGCTTTGGTGTCTTGTTTTGCTCGGTTTACTCTTTGTTGCCCTGACTTTACCACTGGAAGATCAGTTCCTTACCCATACATCCCCTCTGATGCCTGTACAGGAAGAGTCCTCTCGCTTCTTTGCTCGACTTCGGCTGCCCTTGGACGGCACCTCGATTGTAGCTTAAACTAGAGGCTATACTGTTGCCTGCCACTCTACATAGTCTCACCTCCTAGCAAGGTTGGTGTCGAAGTGTTTTTTTCTGGTGGAGCAAGGGCCTGGGGATATTGTCTTTCAATGGGCCTCTGAATTTGGCCGTATCCGTCCTTGCCCTCGTGCAAGGACATATTCTAGGTCTTGCTTGTGTGTTCCAAACTTCGCATAGTTCTCTGAGGGAGGTTGGATCCAGTTTTACATGAACTGATGTGTCCCATTGCCCTGATCTTTCTGTCTCCAGCTGAATTTCTCAGGAGGTTAGGGAGTTTTGCTTCCTTCCTTCCACACCACGCCATATACATCCCTTACATTTCGGTTACATTGTCTTGGGCAGGATAACGTGACCAAACATTCTGATTAAGTAGTCCAGATAGACATCAGAAACTCGTTTTCCAGCAGTAGAAAGCGTGAAACGTTCGTTATCCTTTAATTCTCCGGGATAATCTTTTCCTGGAAGCAAGTGTAGAGCGGCCAACCCATTTTTCCATGATGGCTGAAAGAAAGAAGTGAATTGGTTCGGAAAAAGGGCTTGCCCAGTGACGATGGTGGGTTGTGTGAAATGAATATGATTGATAAGGTAAATGGTGCAATACTTTTGAGCATGGGTTTCCTTTATTGAAAGAATATTTGATGTCAACTAGGTGTTAAAAGGCATGTTTCTGAGGGCTTATAGAGGTTACTCATGGAGCAGCTCCTCCGGTCTCTCACCCTGGAGGTGGCGAGGGCTGGCCTGTGCAGTAGGGATAGAACAGCCCGAGCCACCTGGTAGCTGTGACACTTTATCCAGTAGCCTCTTATGGTGGGAAGCCAGGCAGAAAAGGTTTGGGTACTGCTAAAACTTGGGAGAGGGTACTGGCATGATCATTCTTCATGTGTCCCAATGTTTTTGTCAACACTGTAGGTATTGTTCCTCTTTCGCTTGTTACAGTTCTTTCAGAGGCAATCAACAGCGAAGAGAGACTTTCAGCACAAGTCCTTCTCTCTCTACCTGACATGCTACCAACATCCCATCCCATCCCAAACTCCTACTTGTCCAGAGGGCATTTGAACCTCCAGGCATTGGCTAAAAAAAAAAACCCACCTACCGAGAGCCTTCCTCTACGAAAAACGTCAGAGCTATTAGCTCCTCCATCCTGCTCGCTTACCGTATTCTCTGAGCCCTTTTTGAGACCCTTCTATATATGCTTTGCTTGACTGATTATACATACTAATGCCAATAAAACAATTTTTTTTTTTTTTTTTTTAAGAAGAGTCCAAGGGTCCAGGTGGGATGGACAAGTCTGTCTTAGGTGTTTGACTGGCAGGACTCAGGAAACACTTGGCATGTGTGTCTTTTGTGGAGAAGTTCACCAAAAATCCAAGGTGAAAACATGAGTTTTTAAAGGTTTTCTGAAACCTTTCCATCACAAATACTTTTTTTTGCTGCAGAGGCCTCCTGCCCACAACTTATAAACACTAACAGATTGAAACTCAATGCGCACCTGTGCATTCTTAGGCGGCAGCTAGCTTGCTAGCTTTCTGTGCTTGGAGGAGCTTAGAAGAAGCAGTTTGCAGAATGAGGAGACCTTGGATCAAACTCAAGCATTCCCACCAACCCAAATGTTCTGCTTCTGTACAGATCGCTTTTTGTTTGTTCCCGGATCTTCACTTAATTGAAATGCACGTGAACAATACTGTGAGAAAGTGGCTCTGTATATCCTGTTCCTTAATAGGTACAGGGTGTACAGAGTCCACAGACCCCAAGGGTTTAACAGAGGTTAAAGTTAGATATAACCTTACTCTCCAAAGTGGTAGCCTGGTCGAGCAGTAAGGCAGTATCCGAGGACGTGTAAAGCATTTGTTGTACACACTCAGTCAGCAAATAGTTCCACACACTCAATAAGTGAACTCTAGGCCAATGGTTTGTATATAAAAAATATATGCTTGTTTTATTTTAGAACCAACACTTGGAATTAAAATATACTTTCTCGACAGGAGATGTTTCATAAAAATACTTTTGTATATGCAATAGACTTTTTAGTAAACAGTTACAAATAGTTGCAGTAGGCAACTCTATTTCTAAACACAATACATTGAGCTCAATGATAAATTCAAATTATATGCAACAGATTACTTTTTAGATTACTTTTGTAATTCCAGGCTTGGATCCTAGATCCAGTCCTGGGTCAGTTCTCAGAATCAGCTGTTGAAAGTCGACTTTGGTACTGTAATGATTTTTAACTAATATTTAGCTATTTCAAAAGTGAGCACTTAGAAAATATTTCAGAGCAAACAATCAATGATTCCCTATGGAAGGAAATATAGGTTACAGGTACAGTAGGTTATCGTTACTTTTGTAATCCAGTACTGGGTGTCTAGACTCAGTACTGGGACATTTATCTAAAACAGGTAAGTAATTACGTTTTCAGATGTTATACGATTTTTGAGGAATATTTAGAAATTGCAGAAATCAACACTTAGAAGAAATTTCACAGAAAAGCAGTCAATGGTTTCCTATGGAAGAAAAATGAGTTAAAGGTAAGTATAGTTGTGGGTAATTTTCAGAGTCAGTGCTGGGCACCAAGATCCAGCACTGGGAGCACACCTAAGAGCAGGTGAGTAAAGTCGTTTTTGTCACTCGGCTGATTTTTGGTGATTATTTGAAGATTTGAAAAGTCCACACTTAAAAGAATTTTCAAGAAAAAGCCAGTCAATGTTACCCTATGAGAAAAATGAAGTTAGCGGTTTAAGGGTAAGTACTCGACTGGCAGAGTTGAAGTTCTGGGCATAGACTCAGGGGTCCCCCAGTGTCAGGTAGGTACAGTTAGTTCACCCTCAGCGGTTTCAGGACGGCCGGGTGCAGAGAGAGTTAGGCCCAATGTTATCCTATGAGGGATAGGGGGGCCTTGGTTGGTGGCTGCTGTCTGGCAAGCCACGCGGCTGTGGGAGCTGGGCTCCTGGTCACTTACTCAGGGCAAGTGGGGAAGTAGGTTAGAGTAGAGTTTTCACTGCCAGGGCCACTCGGGCGGCTGGGTGCAGGGTGCTTTTGAGCCGTCGGGCGCTCAATGGCTTTCTATGGGAAATCTCCAGTTTGGAAAAAGACTGCAGGCTCGGGGACGAGGACTCTTCAGGTGCCACCACCACTTCGAGAGGTAAGTTGGGTAGTTGGAGGATAGGTAGGTACCCCGGGATTGGGCACAGAGGGCCGTGGGGCGCCGGGTGCAGGGGTGCCTTTTGGTGTTGGGAAATCTTACCCTCTGTTGATCGCGGTTGGGGTGGCACTCTGTTCTGAGGCTGCAGGCTTCTTCAGGATTGTCGAGGGGGTTCCTTGGGTGCCAGACTCGGGGTCACAGTCACCGTGGGGTCGTCCTCGTGGGTTTAGTTCACTCCGGCACCGGCCAGGCTTGGCGAGTGCAGAGTGGGCTGGGATCGCGGTTCCGGGCTGCTGCCAGGGGTGAAAGGTAGGTTCTTATTAGAGCCTCTACTCATGGGAGTCCCAGGGCATCAGAGTTCAAAGGTAGCCAGGTCCTCCGGGGTTTCTGAGGTTGCTGGCCACAAGAGATGCTGCGCTGGAGCAGGAGCAGGTTCGAGGGTCGACAGGCCAGTAGGGCTGGGGCCAAAGCAGTTGGTGTCTTCCTCTTTTTAGCAGCTGCAGGGCAGGTCTTTGTTCTTCTTGCTCTTCTTGTAGTTTTGAATCTGGGATCTGGGGAAGGACGGTTCAGGGTGCCCCTAAATACTAGATTTAGGGGCGTTACAGGTAGGTGCAGGGCAGGGACCAATGGGTCCCTGTCCTGGGGTGGGTACACCCCCTATCCTGCCTCTCTCCTGTGGGAGGGGGGCAGTAGCCTAATCCTGATTGGGTAGGGCTTCCCATCTTCAAGATGGCGAGAGCCCGGGGATGTGCTTCACCTCGCCTCCCCCACCTGAGGGGTGGGGTTGGCAGGCTGGCACATTCCTTGTCCTTATTTGGGGTTTCCGGCCAAGCTTCCCACCAGAGTAGGGGGTTGCAGTGGCCTGGGGAAACTCACAGAGGCGGCATGCCTTTGAAGCTTCCCCCTGCCCATCCTGGGGGAGGAGATTTAGCACCTCGCCCAGGATGTGCATTGTTGCAGGCCCAGGAGAGCAGGGGCTCTCCTACCCAGGGGTCCAGCAACATGTCTGGTGTGTGGCAGCCTAGGCAGCCTCAGCACAGACGTGGATTGTAGGTTAGGTTTTAGAGGGCATCTCTAAGATGCCCTCTGGGGTGCTTGGCACATTAAATCCCACACTGGCATCAGTGTGGGTTTAATGTGCTGAGAAGTTTGATACCAAACTCCTCAGTCTTCAGGGCTGCCTTTATGGTGCTGTGAAGTTCGTGTTTGACGAGCTCCCAGCACCATGTACTCTTAAAGGGCAGCACTGCACTTACAGAGCCCAGGAATGGACCTGGGTACTGTAGGGGCACAGGGCTCCTGCTCCTGTGCCCACACCATTGGCATAGGGCACCCAGCTAGAGGGGTGGCTGATGTATGCCATGGCAGTGTAGGTGTGGGCATGGCACACAGGGATGTGTGCCATGTCGACTCTCTGTTTTGTCTTGCACCCAGACACTCAGCCTGCAAGAGCAGTGTGTGTGTGTTAGGGTACAGGGCCTGTAAGGGTGGCACAATAAGTGCTGCAGCCCTTAGAGGCCTTCCCTGGTCACAAGGCCCTGGGTACCTAGGGTACCATTTACCAGGGGCTGACATGTGGCCAGGGTTTGCCAATTTGGGTTTTGTCTGTTAGGCAGCTTTTAGGGAAGGAACACAGGCCCCGGGCACCTGATTGGCAGGAACCCAGGGCACAACAAGGAAAAGTGCATCAGCTATTAGGCAAAAGGGGGGGGGGGTTACTGCAACAAAAACCCACTTTCCTACAAATACAGGTATTTAATGTTGTCTGCATTGAAGTTACTTTCCTCTCCTGGATTTCTTCGCTTATGGTGCTGGTTGTTCTACTAGGAAAATAAATGAATCCGAGTCCAGGGTTTGGTTTTGAAATTCCAATAAAATGCCTATTCATTGCTTTTCTTCAGCTTGTGAGGGGTCTGTCTGTGGGAACTTACACTGTCTATACCACAGCAAAACCTGCTGCAGAGCCCTCGAGCAATGAGAATTGATGAATCCACTGTAAACTTGGAAAGTAGGTCGCTCTGCAGATGCTGTTTGTGCAAAGATCTAAAGATATCCGAGCTATAAAAAGAGAATGATATTGCTTGGGTAAATTAAGGTTAAATGGTTGCCTTGGTACAAGCTGAAATGGAACTGAGCTGTATTCTCCATTCTAAAGAACCAAGGTTCTTGAAAAAGGGTTTTAAAAAATATGAACACTTGTAGCATTGTTTGCATTATAAAAATGATCACTCTGCAGAGTACAAAGGCGGTCTGCTTGTATTATCGATCAGTATATATTTTCTTCTTATGCAAAGGATCTCACCTTTGGTTGTGGTTGAGCCGTGATCTGAAAAGCTCTATAGAAACAAATACACCTGAAATTTGAAAACCGATAAAAGGCAACTGGGATCATGATGCCTTTTCTAGGCCCCCTTACAAACACATACTTTGCTTGATATCCAGAGGGTATATCGCTTTCTCGGTATGGTTGCTCGTCTTTCACAAATGCCCACTTATTCAGATTACAAGGTTGGTCTCTAAACTTCGGATTGTGGAGCAGGCCGGCCCAAGCATTTATTCCCTTTCTGTGAAAATCATTCCTTCTGTTACTCCCGTACAGGCTCACGATGGCCTCTGTTTTCGTATTTTATACGTGTGGTTTCACATGACACTCTACGGTTGGGATGGTATCAGCGAGCTGTACTCTCCGTTTTAGCAATGCGAAGGCAGTGATTGGAAGAAAGGGCTGTCCAGAAATTGAACAGGATCCGAGGGTTGCAATGAGTACATGATTGCTCAGGCGAAGCTTTTACTGCTCTGTGGATTGTCCTAGAGAGGGAGGTAGGGTGCTGAGCAAAGCATTTAGGTTGTGTTAGTGATTTGGCCGTGGTTGGAGTTCCATCTGAAGAGGCTTTCAGGTCTTTACTCTGCAGCAAGGGGACAAGAGAGCGATCGAGCATTGAGTAGTAAAAGTGTTCTACATAAGTGCAAGGAAAGTGAAGAATGGACCTCCTGGTCGGCTCATGCATGGTGTTACCAGCCGCGACTGTGAAGGGATGAGTCTTCAAGGCTCTTCAAAGAGAGCAGAGCAGGGCTTAGTCGTATACACCCTGGTAGCATGTTGCAGGTCTTCGGGCTTGGCAGAAAAGGAGCGGTTTGCCTTGCTTCTAATGATATGCATGCCTTTTAAATAGCCAATTTGTGGCAGAAATATCATGCTCCGGGTTGGACTGGCTATTCTGCCACTCAAGCGTTTCTCCAGAAGGCAGCTGCCTAGGGCACTACTTGAACAGCTGGATGCCCAGCCAAGACACAAACATGCCCCAGTTCTAGCCACTGCATTGTGGGGCTGGCTGGAACAATTTTGTCAAGACTGATTTCGGTTTCCTAGGCTTGCTGATGAGACCTTTATGTGCAGCATGCTTGAAAATATGTCTAATTCAAATTGCTTGCAGCTATGAAAAGATTAGAAAGATTCAATCAAATTGTGTAAAACAAAAACTGAACACAAGAATACAAATGTTTTAGTTCTATTGGGAATATATAAAGTTAGATTAGAAAGGGGTTGAATGATCAGAGCCACTGAAATCATACAACATTGGAGGACCCTGTCATGTTGTAGGTTTGAGTAAATTGTACAGAATGAATATGCAAAATATGTGCGTAAAGCAGCATATTCTTTGGCTGTATTTCACTATTTTGTCATTTTAGTACACCACTACTGTATGGCTAATGATTTCACTCTATTACCACCACTTTACGATAGGTAACCAGTTCACCGTTGCAAAAGGTTGACTACTACACAGCACCACACGCCCAACGTTTTTTAGTAAATATGTTGGAGCTAGAAACAGTCATATTTTATATTGAAATCTGCAAATTGTGCCACCAAATGGCTGATAATGTAGCTAATATTGTAAATACATACCTATGCGGAGAATACTGCGGCCATAGAAATGCATAATTCAAGAAGCCCTGGATATATATATGATCACTCTTTTTCCCCGTTAACTCTTTTTGGAGCAGTAGTTGGTTTGGGTTTAGTTTGGTTAAAGGTGACAAGACCATAACTTGGACCACACTTGAATTATTCACAGAGAATCTTGGGCTTCATTGTCTGTAAAAGATTTAGTTGGTTATTGTAGTTGTTTCATCATGCTGATTCAGCCATTCAAGTTGGGTGTGTAGGGTTAATTCAAGAGATTTTACTATAAGTGTGGGAGTGATTGTCACAGGTGTAATCATTTTTAACAATTTTAATTCTCAGCTGGGCCTTTTGCTCATTCATTTGATTTTGTAGATTAACTCTGTTAAATGCACCAAAGAAGTCCAGCAACACCAGAAGGCAATTGTTTTCCCTTGTCCATGGAATGTAAAGACTCATCCCATCCTGTGCCATGATGCGGGATGTCTCAGGTCTGAAACCTTAATGATAGGGCCGGAGTGAGTGTACGTTGGGGATATCCTCTGGTCGGTGTCTTCCTACCTTTTTCTCAAACCTTTACCCAAGAATAGCAACTTAAATACAGGTCGGAGATTCTTTATGGCGAAGAGTTGACTGGTTGACAGTAAATAGGGCGTAGGGAAGAAGGCACATTTTTTGACACATTTTGTTGGTAGAGACTTATCTGAGTTATGTTATTGAAACTTGATATAGCGCTGCAACTCACACCTGAAGGGGCATCTTGGCGCTTGGGTAAGAGGATGATTTGATTTGTGCAAGAGCGTCATGGTACATGTTGAGCCCTACTTCCTTGTATATGTTCCAGGTCTGTGGTGTGAAATTTAAGTGCTGTCAGGTTTTTTGCTGTAAGTTTCAAAGGTGTTCTTTGATACAGCAAATGCATAGATTTTTTATTTTTATATGTCTTCTTTAGTTTCAGGTTTATTCTCAACCTAATGTTTCCCCAAAAAATGATAACAAAAATACATACATACATACATACATACATACATAGATACAGGGGATTTCAGAACGCCTACTTCATTAATTGGTCTGTGCAGCTGTCATTCACAATGCTTCCTCCCACCCAGCATACAGAATGAGGCAGTGGGTCAGTCCTCTCCACCTGATGGTTGTCTCGCACAGTGAGTAATGGCATTCTTTCTGATCACATTTGTGCACCAGTCAGAAAGGGAGTAGACTTCAGTGCAGGGCTGCTGTGCCACTCCTTTCTTTTTATTATTCTTTCTTATTTTTGCATATTGAATGTGTCTGCAGAAAATGCTGACTGACATACATGAAAAATATTTGTTTCCCGAGGCTATGCCATTCCTATTTTCAGTAGATCACCAGATTTCAATATGAAGAACGCCTTTGAAGTTGAATGTTGCGTTGCCCCCAATCATTACAGATGGTGAATTGCATTGTTTTTAGGAAATGGTGGGGAGCACATACTCTTTTTAATACATTTAATGTGATACATGTCGCCTATTTTTAATTTAAAGTCCCCGTATCTCTAACTTTCCCGCTTGGAAAAGGGTACCATTCAGTGGTCAATCAATGTTGTGGAGGCGTTTTGTGGGGCTATACCATATTTGATTTATATGACCATCTGTTTAATACGGTCTAGGTGGCTCTATTGATGCTTGCTGTCTGCAACAATTGATATATTTGATTAAAAAAGGATTCCATACGACCTAAATAGTCCAGTGTGGGTAGACCAGTTTTCCTGGGCTAGAATCAGGTCAAGTGTGGGCTTCCCACCGCGCGCAATAGCGTCACCAGTAGTGTACTGTGACTGTTGCCATGACTCATTGGGGTTACTGCTCTGAATACGTGTCTCTTGTTGAGGACCTCTTAATGCAGCGCTGCCTTTTCATAGTAGGGTTAGTTATTTTCAGGAGGCGGGTTTTTATGGTCTGGTTTGAGAACGCAGCTGTTGCCAGACAATTATATGAGCATCACTAGAGAGGGGCTTAAGCTCCGCCCACATGTTGGGAGTCAGGAGTACATGTTTTGATTGGGCAGAAGTTGTGTACTTCCACAAAAAAAGTGCTTGCCGTCCACTGCAGCTGTAATCATTGTATTTATCTTGCTGGCTAAGGTTGGACTCTCAGGGGCACACACATGACATTGCAACAATGTAAACTTTCACCAATATTATTCTACCATTCTTTGCTTCCACACAAATATATATTAATTCCTAAGCTGTTTACTTGCAATGCTTCACATTATCATACAACAGTCCTTTCAAGCCAGGCCTGGTGGTGTTACTAATGCTTGCTGTGCTTGTAGTACCTGGTGAGTGATGTAGAGGCCTTTGAATTTATTGCAGTAGCTTATTGGGAAGAAGTGACGTCGGGTGTGTGTTAGTTAAGATCTGCTGCTACCAGTTGCCCACGTTTGCACCTATTATAGTGCATCTGTGCCTCTGGAGTGATCTGCTGAGGGCCAGTACCTGGGCTGTGGTGATGGGAAGGTGAATGGGTAGCAGGAACTTCAATGCGGTCAGAAGGTGAACAGCACCTATATTAGGTGCCTTGATGCTTCTGAGGCGCTTCATGAGATCGCCACATTTAATAAGGGTGCTGCAGTGTTTTGCCTCCGGGTCTGTTTCTTGTTGGAGTGGGGTAAAAGAATTAAAGAGGAGTTAGTGAAGAGTTGATTAATATTTGCTGCACTGTGCTGCAACCTCTTCAACAGAAATTCTTTTTTATTGTCATTGCCAATTCGGCAGACTTCTTTAGTGACATCATTTTAGGAGAAAGTCGAGGTTCTTCATTTACCACTCAAGCTAAAATTAGTCCTACAGATATTTTTTGTTTTATCAATGCGAGTAACCTAAACGTCATAGTAACCCCCATTCTGCCTTTCCTGAAGTCTCTAGTCTTGCATTTTTGACTCTCTTCTCATTGAAGCATTTGCAAACACAAAACGTTTAAGAAGCTCATCTCTGTACTATTCACAGCCTGTAAACAGTTCATACTGTCTAGACCTCTCTCTTAATTGGCCATCTTTGGTACCTCATTCCCATCCAGTAATGATCCCAAGATATTGTGTGTCCCAATAGCTTTACACGTTTAGGTTTCTTCTTTTGTCAAATATACTTTTTAAATCTAAATATGCACATAACCTGTAAAAGCCCATGACCGTATTTTGAAATTTCCTTTAAAATGCCTCTCCAAGGGTTTGTTGTTTCCTCGGCGTTGTATACTACTGCCAAATTATGGCTGAGTGTTACTACGAGTGGCACCACAGATACCAATATTCCACAGGTAAAACACATTTTATACAGAAGAGCAGTGAAGAAATATATCCCCAGAGATGCAAACTTATTGGTGCAGTAAAATCACGCCCAGAAATAATTATAAAGTGAAACAAGAGGTAACAAATAAACACTCTGTCTCTGATGCTGGCCTGAAGCTCTGACTTTGACACTATTTAAGTGCAGCTTAGAATTGAGTTCCTTTTTTTTTTCTTTGTTAATGCTACCATTTTTAGTCTCTCTTGTCTTTCCTTTACTGGTAAAGTTGCTGGTAAGGCAGTTACTTGTGGTGTAATGCGCTTATCTCTGGTGGTAACTTTGTCACCAGTGCAAACTAGTGGAGTAGGTCTTAAGGGTTGGCAATGTTTCCTCCTTCTACGTTGACATTGCCATCTTGTCAAATACTGATGTATCCAAAAAGTGATGGATTTGTATACGACCCAAGCGATTGCCAGTGGCTGATATTAATTCAAGCATTTCATCCATCACCTTGTTGCTTTTGCACTTGTTACTCTAAGTGCAACAGGTGTGCCCCGATGTGGGTCCTGCGTTTGCTGTGCCACTGGAATCCAGCTATACCTCCCTGATGAGCCCTCATCAGGGCGAAACCGGCCTAGGTCACTTGTATTCCGGTTCAGGGAGGTTTGGCAGTTCAAACTGGACTGTTCCCATGAGGAGCAGGGTCAAGGCGAATTTTCATTTGCCTGAGTCCATACTAAGGTGGCATGGTGGGCTAAAAATAATGGATTGGGATGCGGTCTGAGCAATTGCCTGTGGCTGAGATTAACTCAGGCATTCTACCCATCACCTTGTTGTTGTTGCAGCTTGTCAAATACAGTGTAGTTGCCACCATTTGTGAAATGTGGGCAATGCTTTAAGTCTGTCTTCTCCTTTTATTAGTCCAGTTGATAGTGGAGGCGGGTGGGCGGATATGCTACCCCAATTGGAGCCCCAGTATTTGCAGCTGGAGCTTCTGTTTTATGGTTCTTATTTATCTATTTATTTGCATTTTTCATACAAAAATAGGACTAAATAGGGCATTGGAGTGCTCTGGTTATGTGCTCTATTGTGTTAATAACAACGAGAAACTGAAGAAGTTCTTCTAAACAAAAACACTCCCCACCCACCCCTCAGTACTTCATGCACAGAGGTATGATATACATGACACTAAAAGTCTCTTCAAGGGTCTATTTAACTGGAATATACTGGTTGTGTAGGGGGTTGACATCTGTCGGGCAAAGCAAGCTCACGTATTTAGGACAGGCAAGCCGCTGGAACTCTGCTGAAAGAAGGGCCATGAACGGGCGCTGGAGCTTCCCATACGAGGCACTCTGGGCAGTGGGAGAGAGGGTAAACTCTTCCCTCCCCAATATGTACTAGCGGCAATGGAGCCACACCCTGGTGTGTTGGGGTGCGTCCTGTGCCCCAATGCGTTAATATGTTCTGGAGTGCTGCTCCCAGAGCCAACCCTATCTGCCTTGCTTTACTGGATTTTAATGGCAAAGGGAATGAATTGGGCACCTCAGGATCGTGTAAGCAGGGAATCTGGGACCTTGTGTGTCGAAATGTAGAGCAATAACATCTAGAATCGTGGCCCAGTACTTCGCAAATTTAGGGCAATCCCATAGCAAGTGTAGCAGCGTTCCGGGGGAGCCCCATCCCTTCCAGCAGTCAGGGCTCCACTCTGGATTTCCTTTGTGTAGGCGTACATGTGTGAGGTACCAATACGTAGCTATCTTGGTGGCAGTTTCATTGCTGGTTGTACTGCATGCTGTATGTCGTGCTCTTTGATGCGCTCTCCACATTCTTTCAGTGTCAGTTGCCTCCCTAGTTCACTTTCTCACCTTCTCTGGCCTGCAATGGGAAGCCGCAGGGTAGGTTGGCGAAGAATGCCATACAATTCAGTGATAAGCGGTTATCCAAAGTTTTGGCTACTAGCCATTTCTTAAAAGGTGTAAAATATCTCTGTGCCCCTGGGTGACTAGATGGGTGCAACAGCCAATGTCACACCTGCAAATAATGCTTCCCTTTGGTTTCAGGAAGTGCATACTCACTGCGTAATTGATCAAATGGTATCACACCCTCCTCATCATACAGACCCACCAAATGGCATTTTGCCCAATGTCATGGTGAGAACACCTCCTGGTTCATATCCGGGGTGAGGTCGGCATTGCCTAGAATAGGAGTCGGCGGAGATGGGTATGACGATAGACCCTTACAAAGTCCCACCTGGTCCCATACTACCATCATAGCCCAGGTGATGGGCGATGAGTATAGGCTGCTCAGACGAGGTGGCTTTTTCAAGAAGAGAACTTTCCAGAGGTGCTGCCCGCTATCGCTCTATCTTGAAATAACCAGCGCTTCTCTGATTCCTTCTTACTCCATTCCATCATATACCGTAGCTGTGCCGCTTGATATTATTGTAGGAGATTAGGGAGATCCAAGCCTCCCTGATCATGATGAGGGTAGGACTGTTCCTTACGCATGCGGGCCATCTGTCTGCCCAAACAAAGCGATTAATTTCCCCCTGTAGGGTCTGAATCATCCCTGCAGGAGATGTCACTTGGAGAGTCTGGAACAAAAATAGGACCTTGGGCAAGGCAGTCATCTTAAGAACAGCCGGTAGTGCCTCCATCAGAATGGAGCTTCTGTTTTAAACGGCCTTTTTCAATGGCTGTGTCCAGAATGTTCTAGTCCAGTACACATCGGAGACATCTAATGCTGATGCAGAGGCTCCGTCTTTCCCTCCTCAGAGATGGATTAAATCAACATGTTTATACTTAGTTCATATTAAATCTGTATATTATTCTTTTTGGACAGAAAGGGGGAAAAAGCCAATTAAAACCCTCTGATTCATCATGTAGCTTACATGAGGGCTGTGCAAAGATACCCTTGTCTAGCAGAGGCATCCCATAGTTTCAGGCCGCTTTGACGCAATCATTTTCGAAGCCATAGGCAAAAGGATGTTTTCCATTTGGGTGCCCCCTAAATCCCTATCAACAATGCCATTTTGAGGCTACTTGGGGCAATATGGTGTCCGCTTATGGCCATTTGTAGTTCACTAAGGCAGGGTTTCAGGATAACCATTGACCAAGTAAATGATTGCAGTTTGTATTTGGTACATACAAATACATCCTATGCGGCCATCTGAAAAATCCATGTCGGTTCCGACACTAGTGGACCAACGTTTGACAACCTGGATTACAGAATGGTTTATAAATCTGTTCTGACTGTCCTCTTCTGTCCTGGTCCTTTTCTCCCCTCCAACACCTTTAATATTTTCCCTTTCCCTCGAATATGTTGGAAATGTCCCTCTAGCCGAAGAATCCCAGGCAACGTTGGTCTTATTGTGATGAGTCCCTTCCGTTTTTTTTTTCTAATTCTATATAGTGTTCTCCATCTACTTACTCTCCTTTTAGCAGTCAAGACTGTCCGGACGGCCCTTTCTGCAGACAGGCACACGCCTTTTCCATTCTTCTGCAGTCACAAAATATTGTGCTTCATCATAGAGGCCCCCTCTATTTGCGGAAAAAACTATTAAAATACCCCCCCTTTAGGAAACTCGGATCCAGTCCTCTGGATCTCCTCCAGGTTCCTCGAATCCGCCTCATCCGCACTGGGGGTAGAGCCTTCTCATATCCTGCGCCAAGATATTGGAATGAGCTCCCCCCACCTTGCGCAAAATCCCAATGTTTAGCATTTTTAGGAAACGGCTGAAAGCTTCTTTGTTTTAACAGAGATCTCCATTTTTTAATCCGGGCTTACTAACTCTCAGTACACTTTCCTAGTCAGCGCCGAGATGCC
This sequence comes from Triturus cristatus, assembly GCF_964204655.1. Taxonomy (NCBI): domain Eukaryota; kingdom Metazoa; phylum Chordata; class Amphibia; order Caudata; family Salamandridae; genus Triturus; species Triturus cristatus. The sequence continues at coordinate 967,943,485 of NC_140588.1, forward strand.
CCAGGGTGATTTGAGCGCTCTACAAAACATAACATCTTCACCTAAAGGCACAACTTGTGTTGAGTTGGTTTAGCTGTGTGAAATTGTTTAATGAGCATCTCTTGTGCTTTACATTGTATTATATGGGGTGTTTGTTTAACGCTCTGTATAGAACTGAAAATGATTGCATCTGAGCATGCTAGGGTAAAAAAATAGGGCCTTAGACATCTGTTTGATAAATATGTTGGGGTATCAGTCATTCGGAAAGTGCTGTGGGAATAAAAGGGGTTCAGCTTCTCATTATGCATGCTTTGCTTAAGGTGGTACTTAAAGCTCTACAGTGGGTGGGGAAAGACCCAAAGGGCGGGCTAGCACAGAAGATGCAAAAAATCACATTCCATCTCAAGGCCATAATCAATATGAATCCTGGAAGTACATGGCAAGTGAGTATTGCATGTGGTGTCGTCGTCTGTGGAGAAGGATTCTCTTCAGAGTTGGAGGAGATGCCTTTTTGGTGGCTTCCTTGAATATTTTGATGGTGATCATGAGGCACAACGTGTTCAAACAATAGGTTGCAAGGACGGAAAACAAACAGAGGGTGTTATAAGTACATTGAGAAGGTGTAGTGTCTACATTTGCAGTGCATGTCTTAGTATAGGAAGGGAATGCCCAGAGGCAATGGTTTGTGAATTGATATAAAACGAGGATTATGGATTTGTATAGCAATCTGTGGTAAATTGGAAGCCAGTCAACTTGCTGGAAGAGGATAGGAGAAGGGCAGTGTGCAAGGTTGGTGACAAAAATTAAGGATTTTGTGACCTATTGGCAGAGTGATCACATAGAGTAGCCTGTTGTAGTATGTACATTTACTGAGGACTGATGCATTAATGTGGAATTTAGGTCAGTGGAAGATGAGCTGGGAACATCATGTTTTCACGTGTTTTGTAGCAGGTGGTGGATGGGGCTAGTTGTTGAAGTGATGGCTTTTGTGAATCTCATACATTTGCCAAACCCTAGAGTACATCAGAGAAGGCTAGACAAAGAATTTTTGTAGTGAAGGTTCTAAATGTCCAAATAAAAGTTGAACAATTTGTATATGTTGCACCTCATATAATAAGGAAAGTTTTACCAGGATGTGAGCTGTATATTTTTACAGGGAAGTAATCAAGAAGAGGAAGTTACATATTTAAGGCAATGAAAAGCATTCCAAACAGTGTTGTGGTTAAGAACAAACCTGCTTGGATATTAAAAAGAACTTGGCCATTACCATCATTAGCTCTCTTGGATGCATGTGGTATTTCTATAGAGCGAACCTGGAAATAAGCAGCGGAGCTCTGTACAGGGTCAAAGACCAGCATAACATCGATCAGTCATAGGCGAGGTAGCTGGTTTGTGGACTGTTAATGTATTGAGTAGTAGTGTTTCTTAAAGAGGTATGTCTTCAACTGTTTCCCAAATTGGGGCATCGTTGGGGTGATTTTGATGGCTATGGGGGACTATTGTTCCTGAACCTGCATGCATATATGGAAAAGGCATGCTGCCTTGTTTTTTTTCTTTTCTACACTTCTTAGTTTGCAGTCTGTGGTGTACTGGCTGCGATAGTACTGAGAAAATAGGCTAGGGTGCTGGTTGTGATGGTTTTGTTAAAGTTGCAGCTGGTTTTGAAGATGGTGCGTACCGGCAATGGCAGCAAATTGAGTTCCATCAGGATGAGGGTGATATGATCATATTTTTGTAGGCCCTGAATGAGACTTGCTGTGGCATGTAGGGTGCCCTTAGGGGGGTGCCAATGTGGATTCTGGGATGCCATGGAGCAGGGTGTTCTCATCATCCAAATGTGAGAGTACAAGGGCTTGAATAGCACCTCTGAGGTCGCTTCCTGGAAGAAACAGTTTCTTTTTCTTTAGAAGAGAAAGCTGGTACCAGACAGACTTTGTTTTTGTGACAATATGTTCCCTGAGGGGGAGGGTGGTGTCCAGAGTGTCATGGCAATCAGTGAAAAGCTGGGGTTCAGGTAATTGAGCCAGATTTCTACTGTTTCTTGATTGATGTTCTTGGCAAATTGCAGGAATGATGTCCTGGTTGGGTTGAGCTTCAGGTAGGCACTGGACCTCCTGGTTTGGATGATGTGAGGGCATTGCAGGAAACTTTCAAGCAAAGCTGTGTATCCTCGGCATATTGGTGAATCTTGATACTGGTATCTGTGAGAGGAGCACTGCAGGTGATAGGAATCTATTGGGATGTGGAGAACCAATGAGGCATTGCTGATGAATCCAATGTGAAACCCAATTGTGCAAATGTAGATTGGATGGTCAACTGGATCAAAGGCAGCTGAGAGTTGCAGCAATATCCAGAGGCAGGGTCATCTTCATCTGTGGTCAGGGGAGTGCATTGTCTAGGATATGTAAGAGCTAGAGTTCTCTGTGTTGCAGCATGATCTGAAACCTTACCGATAGTCGTGCAAGAGATGGTTAGCATGTGCTTTTGCTGATGGATGGTAGGTGTGTGTTGGGCCATCAGTTAGCAAGGTCATTGAAATCTACTGTAGGGTTATTTTAGGAGTGGAGAAATGATTGCTAATCAGTTTGTGGTTGGATGTTCATCGCTGCAAGGCATGGGTATATACAAATGAATTATGATTTCAATACTCTGTAATTGAGCTACATTACAACACCATATACAGGGGATAAGGTATGATCACTCGTGGGGGCCACTTTGAGTCTTCATATACGAGTCTGTTATTACATGTATTTTTATCATAATCCAGAGAAATTGATGGACCTTTTTATTTAAAAAAAATAAGGTGGACTTTAAACAAAGAGAAGGATTGGTTGCATGTGAATTAGCATTTGTTTTGGTTCACATAGCAAACATTTTAAGCATCACAAAAACACAAAATGCACTGTCAGAAAATCCAAGCCCACAGTAGCATATATAGGGCAAGGCCTTTAAAAAGAGCATGGAACACCTGAACATAACGCACTAAATATTCTGCTGTGCCTGTCAGACAATTTCAGTTCAATGTTATAGGTATTTGGCCAGATAGTGACCGTTGCTTATGTGCACAATACAAACAATTTACTATATTTGCAACAAATAAAATGGGCACAGAGTGAAAAGAAGGTAGGAGATAAGGTAAAGAAACAAGCAAAAAGAGTAGAGGAGGAAAACTAGATAAGAGTAGGGAAATTGTCAATATAAAATTATAACCAGCATTGGCAAAGCCGGCATGTCTGGCCTCTGCAAGCTAATGTTTTTTTATTTATTCACTTATTTTTGCTGATATACTCAATATGCAAACCTATTTAGAAAACAAATAACAGAATATAAAAATATACTTTTGTTTGTTGCCCTAATTTGGACAGGTAGGCCCAGACATGGGTCTCGTGCACACTGGGTCATAGAACTAAGCTGTACCCAGCTGATGAGCCCATAACTAGAGCGAAACCTGTCCTGGGTTGCTTGTGTTGCGGTTCAGAAAGGACTTGGCAGTTCGGACTGGACTGTTCGTAATGGAGCAGGGTCAAGACTGATTTACATATAGCTGGGTCCAAACTGAGGTGGCATGATGTGCATAATAACAATAGACTTGGATGCGGCCAGCGAAATTACCAGTGGCTGAGATTAATTCAAGCATTCCATCCATCACTTTTTGTATACTCGAGAAGCCCAGGGACTCCAGCCCTGGCACTAAAGTGCACTCGTTTTCAGGCGACTGTGCACGTGATCAGGCCAAAGGCTGTCACTAAGTCAAGAGAGTCGGTGGCTTGAGAGGGTTGACCCATTGCCCCATGCTGTAAGTATTTGTGCTGTGAAGGTTAAAGCGGCAGTCTTTTACCAAGAACTTCCTCTTCCTCTAAATTGTCAGAGGTGTCCCTTGTCTGGCGATGGAGGTGTGTGTGTTTGTGGTGTGATATTGTATGTATTGTATTTGTGGAAGAGGTGTGGCGCAGCGGCCAGGGAGCCTGACTCCGGACCGCGGGGGTCACGGTTCGATCCCCGGCGCTGGCGGCAGGTCAGCCCAGCACCATGTGACTCTGGGCAATAGCTCGCTTAATCTTCCCGAGGGCCCCCAGCGCCGGGAAACCTCTTCGGAGGTAGCTGTGCGCTTTACAAGTTCAAGGTTATTATTATTAATAATAATAATATTATTATTATGGTATTTCTTGGTTATTGGATACACTGATTGCGATCTGTATGGCACATTAGCGCTCGGTTAGTTGTATGTCACAGTTTCTGCCTGCTGTGTTTTATTTGGTTGTTGGTATTTGATGGCGTGTAGTTAGAAGTGCTCTCTTGAGGGCTTGGTCTAATATGTTCTGCTGGATGTTTTGTATGTGGTGTATATTAGTGAATAGTGCTATTGTTAACCATATAGTAAATGGCCTTGTTTCATACCTATGTCTTGTTAGATGCATTAGGTTGTAGAATTGTAATGTTTTTTAGTGCTACAGGGACCCATATAATAGCCACTAAGGCTCTATCTGTACATTGCTGGATGTTTGACTGTCCGACGGGGGAAATGTAATGTTTTTTTAAAAAAAATTTATGAAAATAATTACGTTTCACCAGAGGAATGGCCGCCTATATATGTATAACACCTATGAAGCATTACAAAATATTGTTGGCAGTTTATTATAAATGGATATGTTGTTATATTTTAACCAGGTTTGCTATTGTTAATCATATTAGCAATACACAGTAGCTCCTATTTTGGACACTGTCTCACCAGGTAAGCGTGTCCTGATGTATCAGTTTTTTTTCACTAGGTATATTGACTTCTCTTTTTGATCTTTAAACGTAGGTGAAGCAGTTTTTGCTCCTTAAACCCCCTTACCTGAATAATTCCGTGAGTGACCTACATATCCTAGCTAATCATTGTCTAAGCCCTATGTTATTGTAATATTGTTGATACCAAATCTGCACACGCCCCACTATTGTTATAAAATATCACCTGACTTTTTCACCCTGGACCTGTTGATGGGATAATTTTCCACTACTGTTCTCCATCTTTCCACTATTTGGCAAAAAAATAAATGGATTCCCTCAAATGGCATTGGAATGTGAGTGTAGAATCATGTGATAGTACATTTTATTTGTATTGGACAACCTGTGTTACAAATAGAGGCTTTTTCTGGATTGTGGTGTTTGTGAGTGGTGTATTTTAGTACGTTTATGCAAACTATACTGATTGTTTTGTTCTCTCTGTTGAATTTTTCAGATTTTCCTCCTCGCCTGTCCTCCTTGTAGAACTGCCATGGTTGTCTTCAGGTGAGTTTTCTCTCAGGATTTGTTTTATACCTTTTGTATAAAAACACACAAGGAAATTCCTGTCGCCAAGAATGTCCAGCACTGTTCCAAAACAGAGTCTCAGTCTTGATATGAAATAAATGTACACGATTTGCATCAAAATTACAACTCTTTAATCTGTCCCTTGTGGATCAGCGTTGGTCCTCTCTGCTCTGATCATTTGGAAAGCAACACGTCCACCCCATTAGTCACAAAGGACTGTTAGCCCAGAGGCATGAGCGAGAGAACCACTTCTACAGCTAGAGTCGCATAAGGAAATGAGCCACCATAGAGCTTGGAAAAAATAAAGCCAAATTAAGTCATAAAAATATCTTTCAGAGACTTTGGTTGCATTGCTCAAACGGAATATGTTAAGTTGCTTCTAGTACATGCATTGCAAACTCACACTTCAGCAAAATGTATGTTGCTAGTTCACTAACCGTTTTATGTTGGCTGGAAAGACCATGGATCTTTTGTCCCTTCCTAAGGGTGGGGCGTGCTGGTGATCAATTCCTGTGTTTGCTGCCCCTCGGGCCGCAGGTAAGCGCAGTGTGGGGGCTGCCTGTGGTTCTGTGGGGAATCTGTGTCAGCCCGTCTCTGTGACCGCACAATCTGCCAGCCTTGGACAAGGCAGTCTGAAGCAGGGGATGAGAGACCTGATGTATGGGATGAGTGGCCTGATGTATGGGATGAGTGGCCTGATGTATGGGATGAGTGGCCTGATGTATGGGATGAGTGGCCTGATGTATGGGACGAGTGGCCTGATGCATGGGACGAGTGGCCTGATGCATGGGACGAGTGGCCTGATGCATGGGACGAGTGGCCTGATGCATGGGACGAGTGGCCTGATGCATGGGACGAGTGGCCTGATGCATGGGACGAGTGACCTAATGCTTGGGACGAGTGACCTGATGCTTGGGACGAGTGACCTGATGCTTGGGACGAGTGACCTGATGCTTGGGACGAGTGACCTGATGCTTGGGACGAGTGACCTGATGCTTGGGACGAGTGACCTGATGCGTCGGACGACTGACCTGATGCGTCGGACGACTGACCTGATGCGTCGGACGACTGACCTGATGCGTCGGACGACTGACCTGATGCGTCGGACGACTGACCTGATGCGTCGGACGACTGACCTGATGCGTCGGACGACTGACCTGATGCGTCGGACGACTGACCTGATGCGTCGGACGACTGACCTGATGCGTCGGACGACTGACCTGATGCGTCGGATGACTGACCTGATGCGTCGGATGACTGACTTGAATTTGTCTTCTTCCTTCGCCCCTGTAACTTCTATTTGAAGCTAAGCATGTGATTCCTTTGCAGCAGATGCCAGACCTGGGTCGAATGCCTTTTCGTCTCTCTACAGTAGTGACCGCTGCTTAGTTACTAGTAAAATGGTGGTAAGGGAAAGGTCCTAAAAAACTCAGTGCAGGCAAGTTGATCAGCGAGCGAGGTTGGGTAGCTTCCCCTTTATCAGTGTTGCAAGGACCCCGCTGTGGGGAAGGTTGTTGGGTCCCCTGGCCTGTGTGCTTGTTCGTGGTGTTAACTTTACCCAGGAAGTTCACTACAGTCTTCTCTTGTTGACGTAGTAGTGGTCCATCACCCTTTGAAGTATCCTGCAAGAGGGGATGTTCAGTTGCAGTCTGATCTGATCCCAAGGCTCCTTAGCCCACTTCAGCAGTGCCTGTTAACATGCGTGTATGGCCATGACCAAAGACGCGCAGTTAGGTGCGGGTAGATCAGTCACGGCAGCCAGGGCCTGAGCTAGCGTGTAAACGCCGGGCTTTGGTCAAGCTCATTGAAGACTCCTCCAACACTGGCCTCAGCCTTGAGTGTGGGGATTAAAGCTACTACAAGGGTGTTTAAAGAGAAGCCAATATTTGTATGTGCAAGATCAATGAGCAATGTTAAACCTCTCCAAATAGTTCCCTGCCGGTGTCCCCAAGTGTCCACACACTTCCCTTTGTGTCACCCAAAACGTGGCTTTTTTAACAATCCAGATAGGCCTGCCTTTGCCCTCTTCCCACCAAGACAACAACCAGTGAGTCATCACAGCCACCAGGGGGCTCTTGTGGTATAGTGGTTGTGTGCCTCATCCGCGCCTAATCCGCCCCTAATCCGCCATTTTAGGTCTGCCTAAAGATGGTGAGCGCACCTTCCTGTGGGTGTTGTTCAGCTTCTTCTGAGCGAAATGTCACTAGATTAAATTGGAGGTGCTGGGGGCACTGCTTGCTGTGGATTGTGGTAGACTCAACTAGGTGTTTTGCCTTGGAAAGGCAGTATGGCAAATTGTAGAACACATGGCAGCAACAGAAAAAAATACAATAAAAAGGAAAACTCACCCCTGCATCCTAACTATGCTCCACCCAAAATAAAGTTTTAAACATTAGAGAAAGATCTTAAAATGCGTTCTCTCTGGATTGTTTGGTTATTTTAAACTGATTTTGGCTGAAAGTTTTCATGCTGTAAATTAGGTCGGTATTGAATGTCATTCACTTGCAAATCAACATTGAAAGTATTTCAAGTTCATCCCATCGCCTTCTATTGATTTACAGAATAGCTTGCTGCGGTTTCATTGCTGCCCCAGATTAGGAGACTTTGGCATATAGTTGGCATTAATCCTCTAACTAGGACTAGTACGATTAGCCCCTGAAACATAAGGCGACACAAGGGACATTAATTGGCGATTCAGTAGTTGTTGGTGTTCCATGGCCAATAGATCTTTCACCTCGACTCTGTTCAGGCTCGTTGTCTTCCCAGAGGTGGCATGGCCGAAGGGATACGTGCTTACCTGTGTTAAGGGAACGTACTGGCAGGCATCAGCATTTCAGTGACACTAGAGTGCATACCTAGCTCATAGATTGTGCTTGCACTGGAAGACATGTTGCTGCAGAAAACTGATATAGAATTATTCATTTTCGTCTGCAGAATACGAATATGCACGTGGAACTTGTCCTGGCCTCTGCTGTAAAACGTGGCTAATATATGAGTCCCCAAAATCAGTCCTTTCTGTTTGTTTGTCTTATATGTTTACATTTACCAAGACTGTGAAAATTGTGTAGTCCGTGACAGTTTTGGCAGAGTTTTTTTTTTAAATAGTAGTCTATTTGTTCTGTGTGATTTACTGTTACTACATTTAAAATCTGTATTAATGAATTACCTTTGAATGCAGTCTTTTATGAGGTATAGAGATTGACATTTTTATAGACTAAAGATATGTTTATAAATATGCTTTATAATTTCCTTATATTTAACTCGTAATAAAAAATAATTTGAAGCCAGTGCACATTCATGCAGTTAGATGCAACTACTGAGAAAAGGATGTGAGAAAAGTTAAAAGCATGAATAAAATTCCTAATCCGCCCCTCATTGGAAGGGTTTCTCTTGCCATAGCAGCAAAACATCTATTCATTTTAAGTTACTCCCTTACATTTAATTTGTAGGGATTTTTGTATTTTTTTTAAACAAAAAAAGGTCTATATCTATTATAATGTTACTATTTTAAAATTATGGAGCGATAAAGTGACAGAGAAGTTGGGAGTAAATTGAGGAAACATTTGGAAAGAGGGTGGTGGACTTAGCTAGGGACTTTCTCATTAACCCTCTTCAGCCCTGTAAATTATATTACATCATAAATGACTAGAAAGTTATACTAGTCATCACATTGTTACCCAGCGGTTTCATATATGCATTAGAACCTTTGTTCATTTCCTTCAGCCTGGTCAGTATAAAAGGTTTTCAGTTCAACAAATCATGACCCAGTAATATGGTGTTCAAGTGTGCCTCACTTTCCTCATACACCTAGAATGTTAGCGCTCTAGCCACTCTTTGGTGAAGCTGTAGTAGAACACTGAAGAAATAACTGACCGGATTCTGCTGCTGTTTGAAGCACGTTTTACTCAGCGTGTAAGACTTTATTTCTCGAATGGTTGATGAAAATGTATTTGAATTTATTGAAAATGTGTCCTTATTTTAGGTTATGGAGAATTTACTATCTATTCCATGAGAAATTCACGAGGGAAAATGTTAACTCCTGAAGTGAATTAAGTCCAAGCTGGAGATCACCATTTGTAACTGAGTGAAGTCGTCTTATACTCACCACAATTCCTAAAGTTAGTGTGGCACCAGTAATACTTGATTATATTGTCACTGAAATCTGTTATCATACGCCATTGTCTTTGGGCCAGCCATCCCGTCATGTTTTTATGGGGCACACAGTGTTTCTAAGATCTGGCCAAATCAAACAACTTGGAGCCATAGACAACAGCAAATGTTGTGACCTGGAAGAAAGTTAATTTTTAATTGGGATTGAGGGAGGGAGAGATAAATCATCACAAGTAAAACTCACTTACCTGTTAGGTCTAGGCAAATGTTACAGTAATTTAAACCTCAACTCAAGGCTGTCACTGCCATACCTACCTGGGCTTAAGTTAGAGAAAATGTGTAAACCATTTAAAATTGTCTAAAAAGTAGAGAACAGTACACAAAAAAAAACTTATTCCAATTTCTAAAAATAGAGAAACATATAATAAGCAAAATGACGCCAAAACGACAAAAGTCCAGTAAGGGGAACTAGAGAGATTTTTTTATTTTATTAAAGATTTAAAATAAAAAGCGCAAAGAAAATGTAAAACTCCCAAATCTGGCTCCAAGTCCTATGGTAAAATCTTTGTCCAGGGCAAACCTGCTTGGCCTATCCGACCTGTGCTCCAACGCGGTCAGTCTGAAATGATGAACCCGTGAACAATGATCGTTGTTGGAGTTTTACTTTTTCTTGGCGTTTTTTCTCTTAAATCTTAAGTGGAAGCAGGTCCAGCCTTTCTGGTCTCCTCGAAGGTATTAAACAGCCAGTGCATTATTTTATTCTGTTCTTCCCTGGGCTCAAAAAGTGTTCTGATGAGGGTGCCACATTTATAGATGGCACTAGCTAGTAGATGGGGTTGGGTCCTCCTTAACCAATGGGGTTAAAAATCTCAGGGGCAAACCTACCCACATTTTCATCAGTTCCTGCTTGCCTTACTATAAGCAATCCCACAGTGATCTTACTGCGAAATTCCAAGGCAGGGAAACAGAGCCTGTGTGCCTGCCTAGAGGTGCGCCCTGGAAAATAAGTAGCTTCCTTCTTTGTGGTCACGCAAACCTGGTTGTGGGGGCATCTCCCCTCCCGCTAAGCTTGGAGCCAGCCTGGCTGGAGAAACAAAGGGTCGCCTTCCCCAGGTATCTTTCTTATACTTACTTATACTTGTGAAAGGGCAGGCCCTTTACAAGATAATGCAGTTCCTGGGCTCTTCCTAACCTGCCTTACTGCAAATGGAAGAAAAAAAGCTCTCTATCCAAGCCATTGTTTCTGCTCTGGGAGCAGTTCTCACCCCTCTTTACGATCAAGCACTGCTAGGCAGCTGGTGTTAAGCTCCCAGAGGCTGACTTGCTTTAGCTTAAGGTAGAGAAATGGCAACTTTCTAAAACATACTTTTCCAAAATATTGATTAAAAATCTAAGTGTACCATTAGATGGATTTGAATCAAACCGGGGATAGCAGAATTAATATTTAATTTGTTATATCGTTTTTCAGTAGAATAGCCAGAGCTTTCCACAGTGAAAAAAGCTTTGAGTTCTTGTCACTGCAGAGACATGGTAACACAATTTCTAAATGTCCCTCTTTTAAATGTTATGTTATCTGGTGTTTTATTGAGCGCTCAGCTACTCAAGCAGAGTGTCCCGGCGCTGTGTACTGCTGGGGAACCCATCCTGGCTTTCCCTGTGAGATTGTCCCTTACTGGGCATCTCCAAGGTGAAGACCAAGCATCCCCGGTGCTGATGGGCCCGTAAGTGGAGATTAAGCAAGCTATTGCCCAGAGTTGCTGAGTGTGATCCATGATTAGAGTAGGCACCGAGGCGAGAATTATCGAGTCCGCTGACCTTGGCCCAAGACCCTGCCGCGTCGGGAATCGAACCCTGGTCCCTGACCGACCTCTGCTTCCGGGTCTGCCGCCTCTAACCAGTGAGCCACACCACTCCACTAAATACCATGCACTCTACCCTTTGGAGTACAATGCCCACATGAAAGTAACTTTATTAATATTGAAATGGAAGGTTTTTCCCTGTCAACTGGGTTATTTTGAAAACTCCGACTGCAGGTTTCAACTGCAGCAATCGAGCTACAGTGGTAGGTCTGAAGTCACGTTTGACCTGCTGTTTTATTGTAAGGCACAATAAGTGCAGTAAGTGCAATAGGTGCAGTGCACAACATAACATGGGTTTAGTTTCTACACCGGGAATGACCGAGAAGGACTCTGCCTATGTCACTGCAAGTGCAGGACTGCTCATGTGCAGTGTTTTAGGAAACCTGTAAGAACAGACACACTCATGTATGTTTGTAAGTGCCTACCACAATTGAGTAGTCGACAACTTTTAGTTGTAACCATATTGACTGTTGTCAAGGGTTCCCACAGGAGTGATAGAGAAGCAACCCTATGAGTACATAATCAACAGCTGCTCATAGTAAATAATCTGAAGGTTGAGTCTGGCCAAGAAGTGTCAGTGAGACAATCTATGTGAACACGGATTGTGTCGTTAGCTGCACTCTGTGTTCTGGGGTCTGATAAGGAGCTGCACAGGGCAACCAATATCCTCGTTGGATGTTCCAATGCTTCAGAGAAAGTGTCCCCGTGAATGGGCACTACACAGTTAAAGCAATATTACATCCTCTCTGCAGTTGATGCTGAAATTGCAGCTTACACCCCCCTGAAATTCTCTTATGTGTCTTTGTGGGCTAGGCCGGTGTCCTTTCGACTCTTTCTGAGTGTGGCACAGATTTAGCTTGGTTTCGAAGGTCCACCCTGGTATGTGCCGTATCAACCCTTTGTAAAATGCATTATGCAGTCATTCTTAGTGTGTTCGTGAGCATTAGTTGAGGAGTGGCAGATGTGCAATCTAAGGTAGCTTGGTGGCGAGTAGGGCAGTCACAGTGAGCATGGCCTACAGGCGCTTTTGGAGCAATTGAGTTTGAAATCAATTAAATGGTCTTGCTATAGTAGTACATTTAACTGCTCTTTATTGCGGAGGCGTTGTTTATTGTACTTTAAATACAGTTTTAATTCAGGTGGTCTGCAAGCAGCATTATACAAACTTGTGTACATCAGATACACTTTAATTTCAGGATGGCTACAAGTAGATTTAAGTGAAAAACACTTCATTAATACGTTTGAGTTCAATTAAAAAATGTAGTTCTAGTAATACAGCTGATCTTTTTATGTGATTGTTGCATTGTTTATGCAAGCATGTACATGGGTGACTGTTTCATTTCAGGTGTTCTGCAAGCAGGTGTTTCCAGATCTCTGCACCTTGAATACAGTTTAGTGGTGCTCTTTGTACAGCACCAGGTTCTCTGTGTGTTCCTCAGCTTTAGGTTTGTTTTGATGGTTCTGGTTTCCAGCAGTGGATGGATCTGGAGCTTAGTATCTTGCAAAGAGCACATAAACCCAGCATTGCATTTCTTCTTGTGTCCAGGCAAATTCGAATCAGGTGCTGTACTGGTAGCAGCATGTGCCTGACTGTATGTGTGCCCTATTTGTATAGTTCGAATCTAGCCATAAGGCGGCAAAGCGATGTACATGGTTTCATTGAGCAGAATCTCTCTGAACTTTGCAGAAATTACCTATGCCTTCATATCCTCCTGTTTGAAGGTTAAGGGTGTATTCCTTATTTCTTCTTTCTGTTCCTGTGTGAAAGCTGGGGTACATTCATGATTGCTTCATCTTGGAAAGAGCCAGGTCCTCGCAGACTTCCTGAATTGCAGAAGATTTTCAGTGATTCTGTTTTTTGCCATATGGAAATGCAAGATGTTAGCAGCATGTACAGAGGAAGACATCCCACTGTTACTTCTTAGAAGTAGGGATGATCCGATGTAGCACCAGACAGGAGTGCTGTTCTCTTCTGTAGATATCTTCTGAGCTTTAATTGGATGAAAGCTAAGCGTTTGCTATTAATGGCCCTGTGAGTGATCCACAAGGTCTAGAAAGTTGAGTGTGTTCCAATGACTTGTCTCTGAAGTGCTTGTAGGTCATGCACATGAATGTGTAGCAGTTGCCTTGCTCTGGTGTCATTGGAGTCCTTGTAGTAATTGGATCCCCAGTAAAGCTTGTTTGCATTGTCGAGCATGACCTAAGGAGGTAGGACGTCACCTGGACCTCCAGCAGGAAACCTTGACGTGAGAAGATTCATATTAGAGTAAGAATGATGAAGGGGCTCCTTTTGACTTGGTCTATGTGGGGAGCCAGGCATAGGCTGAAGTCCATAATCGCTCCAGGTTTCTTACTTCTGTCAGTGATGTTGGCGGCGTTTCAAGTTCTTGGGACCAGAGTGATGAGTTCCATTTTCAATTAGGTAAGTTTAAAGTGGTCAGTCAACATCTATTGGTTGATCGCTCAGAGACGTTTGTCTAATCCTGATCTATCTATATATCTATATATATATATATATATATATATATATATATATATATATATATTTTGGGTTTTCTGGATTCAGAAGGATCTGAGTTTTGTAGACTTATGGGTCATGTTTTGGATAAATGAAACTTGAAGAAAGAATAAAAACAACATATAAAACCAAACAAGAAGAATTGGTGTCAAATGTTGCTTTCGTGGATATCTCAGTTTTTTGTGTTGTGTTTATATGATTGTAAAAAAATACTGGTGGGGACCAGTAACTGGGATACTTAGCGCCGGGCAGAATTACTGTAACCCAAATTGTTATATATATATATATATATATATATATATATATATATATATATATATATATATATATGCCACACAATCTCCCCATTCTGAGAATCTTGCTATTCTAGCTTGAAATGCTTTTAAAGTTTTAACATTACATTGGCATAATAATGTGTTTAATAATCTATAGTGCTTAAAACTTCACACGCAACAATCCTGTGACCTAGAGTGTGACATAATGGTTTTGTAAGAGTTGCTTGCTTTTAAGAGCATTTAATCTATTTTTATGAAAACAACGAATATATAAGGTGTTCCGTGGAAAAAGCGCTTCAACGTCCCATCCGGGGTAGCAAGTGCTATATAAATGAAAACCTTTTCCCCTCTTCTGTACCTCCACTATCCTTCTGAATCCAAATAACTGACTAACATATCCACCATTATTACAGCAAACAAATGATGGACGGAATGCTGACAATGCAAACATTCTCCCCCAGTCAAAAGATCTGGGTTAAATCCATCATTCTTTTGCCCACTACGCCACCCCAGTTTGGACCCAGCCATTTGCAAATCAGTCTTGACCCTGTGCCCCATGGGAACAGTCCAGACCGAACTGCCAGGTCAGGTCCTCCCTGGACCGGAAACAAGCACCCTGGGACCGGTTTCAGGGTATGTCACCCTTCAGCCAGGCTAACTTGAATCCAGTGGCACAGTGAGCAAGGGACCCACGTTTGGGCATACCCTTCCCACTTAGGGCAAAAAGTGTAACCTATCCACCACTCAAATTACTTTCATATTTCACTCTACTAATTCACCACGAATCCTTTATGGGTTCCGGAGTAGCGTGCGAAAAAGCGCTTCGACACCTTGTCAGGGGTAGTAAGCGCTATATAAATGCACTTAGAAAACAATATAATATATATCCACATCCACTGCGGGATCCGCTCAAATCCTTCAACTGGACATAAATATATATATATTTATTTATTTCCTGGATTTGAGCTGATCCTGCAGTGGGTTTAGGTAGATCTTGACCTGTAGAGGGGCAATAGCTGATTCTTTATGGAAGTTTATCTTGATGCTGAACAGTGGTGATGTTCATAAGGGAAATGAGCTGATTAGTATCTCTCGGATCAGTAGGAGCTAATTCAGTCCAGGGTGATTCCAGGGCACAAGTGGGTGAGTGGGTGGACGGAGTCCCCCCTACTATTTTTAGGAAGGGGACTCCGTTCCCTTTAGTCGGAACCGAAGAGGTGTGACCTTCTGCCCTAGCACTGCAGCTGCTTGTGTTTGTAAACACTTTGTGTGTAACCCGATCTGGGGATGTTTGTAGCCTCCCTCCCGCCCGCAGCATCCTCTTTATTTGTGGGATGGCCCTGTAGAGGGTTATGTTTTAATCTCGTGGCTGAGGAACAGAGAACTTGACACGGTTAACCATTCTACCGCTCACGAACTGCAAAGGTGAAGCGCGTGGTGCTTTGGAGATAGTTAAAAGACCCTCAACAGAAAACAACCGAGCCTCCACAGCAAGTTTCATCTTGAAAAAGAAAATACACACAACACCTTTTGTTTGCTCAGTAAAAGCAGTTTAAATAAAAGGGTTCTACAAGTTCCACATGTCTGTTTCAAACATATTGTCACTTTCATCCACTTCCAAGCCGTTAGACTTTTTGATATGTGGAAACAATACACGTAGTTTATAAAGTGAATATTATTACATTATATATTAAATGTTATTTTTATCTTTGTGATCATGTGAATTAGCTATTTCTGTAAAATAGACCCTTGGAATTTTAAGTGACATTTATTATAAGGGCATGACATCATCACTAATTGTGACATTTGTGAACAGGATATGATAATTAGCAGCCCCCCTCCGACCCCCCCAAATATTTTCCCTATGACTTGTGCCTTGGGCGGTTCTTTTTATTCCGAGTGGTCGTAAACTGTGTGGAATATAGCCCAAAGATCTAATTGAAAAGGCGCTGCGACACCACTTCAGTGCACTGTTGTGACAAAATCCTGTATGGCACAATTACGCGAGACCATTTCAGTAAGCAGAGAAACGTTGAACTAGAAAAGCAGATGGTGTGAGGCTGTGAGCTCTAGTTACACGGATCAGCGGTCACTTATGTGGCCGGTGTGAGAAAAAAGGACACAACATTGAGCAACGGCGTCAGGAATGCGTGCACGCCTTCTGTTTCACTTGGTCTTGGCAAGGTGGCCGGATGTGTACGTGCCTCGTGCAGCGCGTAAACATGTTCCCGGAAGCAGCAGTCTTAGTGAGGCGTGGATAGGTTGCAAGACAAATTAGGCAAGCCTGGCTGCACTGTGTTAATATTAAAATGAGAAGAAGTCCTCACGATTGTACAAACACTTCCGTGTTTGTTTCGTGCTTGTTGACTGATTAGTCATTCATTTACAATATTTGAACTGCTCAGTATATTGACACGCTCTCAAGGTGCTGACGGTGGTCTGGTAATACCACTGGACTCAATGTGTTTGTGTTGATAGCCATACCAGGTTAAACCATCCTAGCCATGATTTAAGGTTTGGCGTCCACCGGGGCATGCCAAGTAGCATAAGTGACTAGATGCACCTGAGTGAATTGTGGTTAGAAAATTGGACATTACTTTATTTTCGTAACATTTTTTTTTTTTTTTTTTTTTTTAAAGGCAAGGGGTCTTCCTCATCAGTCCATCCTTCTTGGTTAAGCTTGTTACAACCTCTGAAGAATGATTTACATGTCTTAATCGAGCAGTCTACATTTTGAAAATCCTCATCCCGTGTTTGAGGGTCTTTGTCACAGTCTGGAGTGTGTCTGACTTGTGTGTTGTTTGTAGACTTTGTTACTTCACACAGCACCTATGAGTGTCTCGCATCTATGTCATTAGTTGAGTACAGCTGTCCAAGATGCGCATTAACTCTTTGTGCATATGAGAGGGCTGAAGTAAATCGGAGATGCTCACAGTCATCCGCTTCTTTGCGCTAGAGCAGTGGTTGTTAACCACTGGTCCAGGGGGCTCCGAGAGGCCTACTCAGGAGGTCTGCAACGGTTTTACAAAATAAAATATTAAAATCCATAAATTAATATTCATAAAAATACTAATAAAGAAGCAAAGTTGAAAATTTGATAGCTTTTCTAAATTTGATTATGAATTTCAAAAATATTTGAGCTTTTGTTGTAGGTTTGTCTCTGTATTTTTGTGCATTATTTTGCGGTTCAAAACATAGAAATTGCTCTGGCTTGTGCCTGCCTACTCCCCCACCACCTTCCCAGCTTCCAATAACGTCTCAGTGGGGGTCTCCAGATTCTAGTAATGACTCCGTGGGGATCCACAGAAGTCAAAAGGTTCTGATTCGCTGCTCTAGAGTAGACGTCTGTGAATTGGGTTTTTGTCTTCATTGATTTAGATGTATTTCTCAATGTGCTTATTATCTAAACTAACACAAACTGTACATTCTGAATAGTGAGACTGGTTGTTCGAAGAGAAGTGGAAAAATATTTAGAGTTATGAATATCCTATATTGTCATTTGAACAGTGTGTTTTTTGTTTCCTCTCCTTGATAGTGGGCAGATTTGTATCTCTTGTTCACAGTGAAAAACTCCCTTTTTCAAATATATTTTATACAATTTTCCATGAACTAACAATCATCATACGGCATTTCGTACATTGCATTACTACTTATATATTTTCTCTCGTTCATTGCAGCATTAATATTACTGATGTATTTTGCAGGCCCGATTTTCTGAATTGTGCATCTTCACATCTAACTACCAATGACACTTGAGCAACTTACAACAAAGAGCATTGTTCACATTATTAGCCCAACTCCGTGAAATACGGCATGTATCACCGTACTGTGCTCGTGCCATCCTGCGCTGTTAAAAACTACCTTGGCCAATCTAAATTGTTTGGGATGCAAGTGTTTTAGCACTATTTTGTGTGGGATATTCTGAATTCCTCACAAGGGTCTATTAGTATCTTTATCGGCCAACTGAGTCCAATACGTGTCCCCCTGTTGAGTCTCTGTTGTGAGTTTCCCTGTGCTCGGCAGTGCACTAAATATCTTGAGCCTAACTTCTGGGCATCGCTAAAGTTTTTTTCCCCATGACCCAGCGGCGGGGCCTTCTCACTCTTCTATAACATTTGTATCTGTCATTTATCCAACAACAGCTTAGGGTTTGCACACCTACAAGCCACCCTGTGCGGTTTCAACCTGGAGAGCGGGCCAAGGAGGGTCATTCTAGGGCTCAAGGTCCATTATTTCCAGCTCAAGGTCAATTATGTTTTTTTGTACGAGCAAATATTTTAACTAATAAGTTGTCAGTGCTGGGTAGGCCCAAAACATGTGCACCGGTACAAGACTGGCATCTAGGTATTCAATCAGACGTCCCAGGGAATAGCCGATGTAGTTAATGGAGTGTTAGATACGTGTGATGCGGTACATTAGCTGCAACATACATAAGATGCAGTAGAAGCTCGACTTTCTACCTACCGTTTTGGGGTATGCAATGACATCACGCCATTCATTATCATTTTTGTCTTCACCTAAATCCTTTCAACAGTGTTAGTTTCAGTCAAGTTTATGAAGCTTTTATATATTATTGTTACTGCTTTGAATAAGCTACCCACTGTTTATAACCTCCGTAACACTCCGTGCGCCACCGGGTGCTCTGCTTGTACCCAATGTTTCCTTTTCTAGTTGGACCATTGCATTGAAAGTGAGAAATTGACCCACATGTATTGGGTTACTCTGTGTGGGGCTTAGGCACATGTGGAATCTACCATTCTCAATTAAATCTTGAAGCCCTAGTAAGCCTTCTATCTCCCAAGCTCGTGTGTCTATCCTATTGGCCATTCCATGGAAGATTGAGAGCTAATGAAAGGGCATATCTGGGGGAAATGGCACTTTCGTTTTTGTACCTGTTAAATTTCTAGTTAGTATCTAGCCTTTGTCATCAGTCTGGAGTGTTTAGTGTGATTGTCATAGGGTTCTAGCAGACAAAAAAAATGGCATCTTCTCCCACTCAGCTGCCTTATCTAAGAATTCTGCTGCAGCGTCCGACAAGCTGGCGGCCCACATAGGTTGTGCAGCCAGGCCATATAGTTCTAGACCAGTGCCCCGATTTACCCACTTTGTTACAGGCCAATGCAAAGCGCGAGGAATCCATTTTGTTGGCAGAGGGGTCCAGGAGGTGGGTTTCTTGTGTTTTGCTTTTTTGTAAAGTTGGCCCACCAGTAGGTTGCTTGCAGGGAGTAGAAGGCGTGTTTGCTTTCGTTTAGTTTACGAAGTTGGTTTGGTTTCGATCTCTGGTGGATTGAGAGGGCCGCGTTTCAGAGTTTTGGTCCTCACCTTCCAGTGTTATGAGCGAATCTTTATGCTGTTTGAATGTTTTTAATAGAGATGCTCGCGTGTGAAGCAGATGAACTGTGGCTGGTTTTCCCTGTAGACTTTTATTTTTTTGGTGCGGACGACCTTTAATTTGATGCGGTGGAAGCTGGTGGAGCGCTTCTGGGGCTGTCGCCATGTGTATAGATTGTGGTCAGGCGCGCAACACCCATTGGGCTCACCGGGCTTCAGCCCCCCCCCGTCGTGTGTGTCAGCCCGGCTGAGACAGCCTCGCGGGCTGGCGTCCGTCTAATTGCAGCAGCACCAGAGTACTTCACGGGTCTTTAAAAGACCATTTAATCGTTAATGAGGCTTTTGTTGCGTTTTCGCCCCTTCTTACAGCCATTCTGCCTATGGCTGCTAGACTTAGCCCCCCCCCCCCGAAATCTTTTTCAGCCCCCCCCGAAATTTGGCTCTAGTTGCCCGCCTGATTGTGGTTTTTCACGTTCAGCTTGACATACTTGCCTTAACCAGCTCATGTTTGCCTTAACCAGCTCATGTTTGCTGTTCCTGAAAATGGCTTTTCGGTGCTCCGCCGCTCTCAAGCCCCACGTTCCTCCTCACGAAGATGCCACAGGCCTGGCTCTTGCAGAGCACGTGTGCAGACCCAGCCTCCCCTTCCCTCGCTCACACCCCATGACGGCTTTTAAAATGATCATTATCGAGGCCCGGGCCGGCGATAAAAATAGACGTGCGATTGATTGTTCCACGGCCGAGGCCTCTCTCTCCACCAGCGCGCGCGGTCCCACGGGGCCGCCGCGCGCCGGCTGGAAGGCGCGCATTGTCTGCCATAATATTTTGCTCTTTTTTTATGGACCGCAATCGATGCGTTCGGTCGGTGGCTTTTTGATCTGACGGCTGAGCAGTCTCGCGCCAGGCTACAAATAACCCTCCTCACGCGGGCAAGTAATGGAGTGAGCGCACGCTGCACCACAGGGACTCGGAGTGCATTGCGATTCTCGATGGTTGTCTGTCTGTACCTTCTGCCCAGTAGCTCGCGCGCTCACAGGAAACCCCGTGCTGATTCTCAGGGCAAATAACAAGGGACGGGGGGGGCCTGGGGAATGGAAAATGCCGAGTTCTAGATTTCCGAAGTGTAGCCAGATGAAACAAGCATTAGCAAAGCCAATAGACCTGTTGTTGTCTGCCAGCTTTTTGACTTTCTCAGTGCTTGATTTGAAATCTAGATCAGTGGATCTCTCAGGCGGGCATCTCTATTACGAGAATGGGTTCGTTCTAGATTGGTTTTGGAACTGTGCTTTCTCTCAATTTCTTTGCTAAGCTAACTCATGAAGTGGGCATCCCTCTTCTACATTATATATACACCCTCCTGGAACAAAGACCTACTGCGTCGTTTCCAGTTTGCAAGGCAGAATGTGGAGACTGTGCCATCCTTCCCTTGCTTCAAGCACTGTCAGGGGAGTTCAGCCTCGCCCTGGATCTCAAGGACTTCTCGAATGTTCTGTTCAGAACAGCAACATTCAAGAGTTTCCAAGATACGTCCGGCAGGCTTCCTGTACTATAAACCTTCAGCAGACTAACCTGTCCCTTCCGTTCAAGAAGTCATTCGATAGCAGTTATCAGCCAAGCCACTCCGATTTCCTGTGGCACAAAAGGTGTCCGCTAAGGACTTGGCCCTGGAGCTATTTCATGGACACGGCTAAAGGTTTGCATTTATCTTGTTGATCAGTGATGGCCTTCTTTTATTTAACTTGTTCCTGGAAAGCTATGAATTTGCATTTGCAGAAATTTGGCTTAATTATCAACTGTAGAAACCATTGTGTGGGATGCGGCAGTGTTGTCTGATCATGGGGATATTGTTATGGACAGACCTGCCGAGGGTTTTCATTCCATTAGGATAACCCTGACCCAGCTCCGGTTGGTTTCCAGAACCCGGATGTGTCAGTGTGGGAATGGCATACAGCTGTATGCGTTGTCAGCAGCCGCGGTGTGGTTCCCTTATCCTTCCTTCATCCCACGGGTGAGCATCGTTGACACTGGGTTCCAGCATCTCATGAACACGAGGCTGTCATTCCATGCACCGAAGGGTCAAGAGAGAGCTGACAATATGGCAGAAACACAGTTACCTTTGACTAGGAACATCTCTCTTGTTCTTTCCAGATTCCAGGTCATTACAACAGCTGTTTCCCTTAAGGATTGAGGTGGTGTGTGGGATCAAAGCTTGCATCCCAAGGACAGTCCTCGGACGGGAGGAAATTAATGGCATCTGATGGCTGCTGCCAGTTATCCCACCCCAAACTGGTAGTCGGGCAGTGTTATTAGGGACCAAAGTCTGTATAAAACTTCGTTCAGGGACTTGGGGCCAGATGTAGGTGGCTAAATACCGGTCGGTAACTCCGAAATTCGTTAAATATCTGCGTTTCCGACTGGTATTTAGCCATGTGCGATGTAGGTGACTTTAAACCTACATGCAAAATAAGGAATCGCAAAATAGCGATTCCTTATTTTGCTCTTGCATTTAAGGAATCGGAAATACCGATTCCTTAAATGCAATTTACTTAGCACTGAAAACAGAGCACCTCAGCCTTAAGAAATCGCTATTTACCACCAACTTCAAGTTGGTGGTAAGTAGCGATTTTTTTAAAAAAAGCACTTTTTTTCTTTCTTAATGTGGCACACATCCATGCCATTAGGGCATGTATGTGCGCCACATGTGCACACATGCACATTTCAGGGGTGCAATAGGGTATCCTTTGGACACCCTGGCACCCTTGAAATAGCTCCCGCTATTAACGATTCGGTAATACCGAATCGCTAATAGTGACTCTCTTCCCATTCATTCCTATGGGACCCCTAGCCCATAGGAATGAATGGCTAGCTATTCCTTAATAACGAATCGGAATTACCGATTCGTTATTAAGGAATCGCTAATATTTAAGCGATTCCTTACCTACATTCCATTTAGCGAGTCCTTAATAGCGATTCGGTAATAATCGCTATTAAGGACTCGCTAAATGGAAGTTACCTACATCTGGCCCTTGGTCTCCCAGCTTGGACTGAGTAAACCCGGAAATTTCTTAATGGTGAGAAACCCAGTTCCCATCTCTTTCAGCAACTTCTTCTTCAAGAAAGCCTAATGTACTCCATGACATGCTGAGTCATATGTTCCCATTGTCTGTGCATATGCACCTACAACAAAAGACTTATGATTTGATAAATAGAGTTCGATCTATCAAAGGTCGACATGTTCTCTTTGTAGAAGAATTCCCTTCTCCAACGGTTTTGTACATACACTAACCAAGGCGTTTGCCCTTACAGTCAAATACTTCACGGCAGCTGAACATATTTCATCAAATCCTGTTGCTGAGAAAGTCCTCCGGAAGGACAAATAAGTTATTGTAAGAGATTCTGATGACGTGCTGGTCTTGAAGGGCCTTCGTCAGTTATCATGTGGTTGAAGCTGCTGATTCTTTTATCCGCCCTCTGCTTTTATAGTACCTTTGGCACCCCAGGCCTGCAGTATTAGGGCTGCTCTAGTAGGGGCAGTTGTAATTCAGTCTTCCACACATCCTCCGTAACATTTGTCACATAATTTTACCCGAGGTGACTCAGTGCATCCTTTGCCGCCTTGTATTCAATAAGGGATGGATTTCTAAATGGGTTAGCAGGCTCTGCAACTCGGCAGCAATGTGTGCCTTTTAGCAACCGTGGCTTGCTCTCCCCTCTTGGGGAGCAGGGACTATTGTCAACAAGGCTTCTGCAGAACTTCTCTACTGCTTATAGATATCCCAATCCCCTACTGCCACCGATAGACCCACCATTGAATCTTAAGAATCTTACGAACCGTTCATTAGAGTCACAAAGAGTGTCCCATTTACTTTGACAGCCAAGGCATGTCTTTTGGTTACTGCAAGGTAAGGGAACCGGGAGCATTTACCAGCATAAAATGGGGTTGAATTCCCTCTCCTCATTAATTCCAGATGGATTCAGTAATGACTATTATCATCATATTATTGTTACTGGTTTTTCTCAACCTCTCTTCAAATGGGGCTAAATTATTACATTTGTTACATTTCTGCGTTGGTTTATCCTCTGCACGTTTTCTTTCTCTCTGTTCCTCAGTTTGGATGCTTAGATAATATAGTTGGATTTTAAATCAGCTCTGATTGTCAGCCATGCCGTCTCTTGGAATACTACATAGGAAGTGCCCTACTGAAATCCCAGGACACCATTCAGAAAGGAATGGTGGATTCTGGCAGGGGTCTTGGCAAAAATACTTCGAGGAGAATCCATTGCTTTGTTCTGCTCTTCAGCAGTTGGATTTGTACTGCAGCCCAACACCTATTTCTGCTGTTGTCTGCGGCTTCTCTGTTTGAGGAGTGCTTTTCTCCCTCTCTTGCTTTAACTCCCTTCACTAACTGACTGCTTCCTCAGAAGCCTTTGTTAGAGACAACTGATTCAATGTCTCTTGTCTTGGGTAACTGATGTATGCAATGATCAATTTACACAACTATGTTTTCTTGTTTGGGTGTTCCCAATCCCTATCAGACGACTTTTTTGATACTATTATTTGCAGTTTGGCACCCTCTTCTGGCCATTTATGGTAACACCATAAGTCTGCTGCCTACAATGGCTTGATATTGCACCCACCTCGAGTTATACTTGAATCCTTTGACACACATGACGAGTGACGAGAACCAATGATAGTGAACAGTGTTATCACCTGCCAAGTGTAGTGTTGGGCAGAGAAAGAAAAAAAAACTGCCGCGCTAAGTGGAGCTACGCAAGCGGCAGAGTGCAATACGCTGTGCTGCTTGTGCTGATTTTAAGTGCCGGGTGTTTGTCTTGCGCTGTAAAATCATCACGAACGGCACCACGCACAGCGCAAGACTGTGCTGCTTCTTTCTCCCGCTCGAGTACCTGTTCTACTCGAGCTGCAGCTTCCTCAATGCAAACGGAAGGTTTCTCAACGCGAGCGGTCGCGGCCTGCTGCGACCGCAAGCGTTGAGAAACCTCGCCAGGAGGTAATCTGGAGTATGAGTTTTGGAACTCCGCGCTCTACGTGGAGCGTGGAAAGCTCTGCGAGCAGAGCGGGATTTCACGCTCAGGCCTAGCCAAGTGAACACTTCCACAGAGGATATTAAAGGTAGCTTTCGTTGACACCTGAGGCTTCGTCCAGGGTCAGAAAGGAAAATGTGAGTAATGCGTTCTCCTTTCACCGTTCAATATCATTTTACGCTGTACAGTGCCATGCACTTGACACTACTCATTAATTATGCAACTGTATGTTTCAAGGTGAGTAGGGTTTAGTAGTCACTGTATGAATCATTGCCCTTTGAATTTACAAGGACGGAAGACCACATGAAATACTTTCAGGTGGTGTTCTGCGCGAATGGTGGTTTGTAAGTAAATGAAGACTGATTCAATCCATGTGTATAAGGTTGGACAGGTTCTCATGCAGATTAACTGGACATGCTGAGTAAATGTTGCCTTTAGGACAATTTTAGATTTTTCCTCATCTGGAAGTTTTGCACTTTGGAAATGAAGAGAGGAACGGGGATAGCTTATGCAAGGGTTTTCAAATTCTGCTTTTGATCTGATAAGACATTGATATTATCCTGTCCGCATGCAGGAGTTAGTCACGTTTTTCAGGATATCCTCTGTCACAGTACTTGACGGTGAGGTTATTAGAGCACACGGGCCCTCATTACCATTTTAGAGGATGAGATACTAGTGCCAGAGTTACCGATTCTGACCAGTAGCTCGTCCCGAACTATGCAAAATCCACGTTTTAATCCCCACATTGAGGAATAACCATGTGGATAATATATTACAGAGTCCTTTTCTAATGATTACTGAAATGCTTCTGCTCAGATTTACCATCTACTTTAGGGAATTGATTAATCTATTTGTGGGGGGGGCATGGCTTTTCATGGGACATGAACATAGGAGGGGTTCGCGGGCATGGCTGGATCCGTTATGGCTAGGGGAACTCTCGCTAATCTCCCTGTGCTGTGGGAGGTTCTCTGAGGGCTCCATTGATTTTACTGGACCTAATCCTGTGCCCTGTAAAGTTGGTTCCAATAATCCCACACCAGGTAATGTCAGGTCCAGACACACCGGGCTCTAGGAATCAGTCGGTATTTATTACCCCTTAAGATATGACCGCAGTGGATTCTTAATGAGTGCTTCGGTGTATGTTGCAGTGAATTAAGTAGTGGTTGAAATACTTTTTGATAATTGGTAATTAAATGTGCTCTAGTGCTCTTTGTTTAGTGAAGCTGATGGGTCAGGTGTGGTGTGAACATTTTCCACATTTTAGTGGTGTATGCAGAAGGTTAAAACATACCTAAGAAAATCCACAGGTCTAGCTCAGCTTCAACAAGCTCGGGAGCACAAACAGTACAGGTTCACGAGTCCCTCTTAAGTCTTAGGGGAGTCCTTTATAGATAACGGAATCCCATCACCCACCGAAGTGGCATGCTTCATCATCTGGGATCTCCTCTTGGTTGCAAAACCTGGTGCAACCAAGGGCTACAACCACCTCCCTAGGAAGGAGGAGCTCAGGGATGTTTTAGGTGTTCAAGACTTGGATCTGCTAGAATCCACTAGAAGAGAAGCAATATGGATGTTTCGGATAATGGTTGCAGTGCGTGCTGTGATAAAGTGAAAAGTGATTTAAAATTGGCTTCCATGAAGAAAACACCTTTAATTTGATCTATCCTGGTGTCAAATATAAAACCAGTGCATATGCAGCTTAGATCAAATAACTGCATTAGTCCGAAAAAACAGGTCTACATGTTTCAGCCGCATAAATCTAGATATGATCTTGGCGTTCCTCAGGACCTAGATATTTTATCGCTACTGCAAATAAAGTTGTGAAAAAAATAATAAGTATAGAAATACACGTGTCCAATAATTCAATATATGTGGTTGGATTTAATACAACCTACATTATCCTGTGGCTTCGTACTTTGGAAAGATGTCACAGGAATTTGGACGACACCTGTAAGAAAAAGCAAAGACACACACTGACATCAAAGTCATGGCACAGTGAAATCAATGAAGTTAAGTTAAATCTGAGATTAGTACTGTAGTAATGTGCTCCGCGATGGCATCATATTGACATCGCTAGATATCCAAATGTATATCTCATACCTATTGGTGTATGTTACTCACATATGATAAAACAAATATATGCTTACCCGTTGATGGACGGGTGCATTCTTCATCTCACCTGGCCACAGCTCAGGACGCGAGGCACCACTCTGTTCAAAAGGAAAAAATTAAAACCATAATCACAGATCCATCCAGCAGTCTGTGAATATGGCTGCCTAATAGTATTTTGCCGTCAACTATTTGTATGATCAGTAAGTTAAAAAAAAATGTTGGTTGAGCCAAAGGTCTGTGAAATTTTTTGTTTTTTTTTTGCAAAAAAACAATTTTTATTGCGTATCTCAAATACAACTGGCATCTGCAAGAACTAAAGCATCAGTGGCCTTCTCTCAAACATTAACACCAGCACGTAGTATCTTGTAAGCCAGTTCCGGTTACCAAAGCCATGACCCCGAACACCCCCCCCTGCCAAATCTCCCTCCCCACACCCACATGTCAGTGTGCCATACCCTCAGGTGCCGGGATAATTCTATCTCGTAAGTAGCCGTGTTATCGGCTGCAGGCTACTCCTCACCCCCACGGGCAGGCGCCGAGCAAAAAGGGGAAGGGAAGCCCTCCCGCCCTCATACGTGACCCATCAACCGCCTCTCCACAGCTATACGGCTGCAGGCCGCTCCAGCGCGTCGGTGTCCTCCTCCGCTTCTGCACCCCACCCCCGGAGGTCAGCCACTAGCGCTTCCCATGCATGTGCCATGGCTAATGCTTTTTCATCATTTCCCCGCAATGCTAGCTGCAGCCGGAGCGCACTCTCACTACCCGCCCATTTGGTGAAGGTAGTTCTCCACCTCACAGCGCTGGGGCCAGATCTCGATTTCCAGTGCAAGGTAATTTCTCTTTTAGCCACCACAAGGCCTAAGTCACAAAACTTGCTCGTAACTTTCGTACGCGGCGTGTAGGGAAACCACAGCAGAAGACAAACTCCCATTTCTACCCTCAATTCCCGCCCCGTCACTTGGGTCAAGCAAGCGATGACCTCCCCCCAGTAGTCGCTTAGAACACCACAGGACCAAAACATATGCTTAAAGTCAGCTCCTTCCTCCCCACATCTAGGGCACTGTGGGGTGGGACCCCCAAAATATTGATATAATTTACCTGGCGTCAGATATGCCCTATGCAAGATGAAATACTGCACCAATTGAAACCTGGCATTACGTGTACTTTTCCAGGCCCTCCTCTGCAACCTGGGCCACGTCAGGTCCGGGATGGGCTTCCCGATGTCCAGTTCCCATTTATCCTTCAACGCTGTCAAAGGGGCTAGGTGTTCCGTTGCCATTCTCTGATAGAGGCAGGTAATGGCCTTGACTGTGCCCGCAGCCATGACCACATACTGACAACCGGCTGCCGTCTGCGGTTCAGAGAGTCCCGCATTCCTGTGCTTTTGTAAAGCCGCCACCAGGGCCGCGTGGAGTAAATAGTCTCCCCTCGGGATCCCGAAGGAATCCTGCAGCCCCTGGAACGGCCGGAGCGCCCCATTGAGGTACGAGCCAAAGGTCTGTGATGTAAAAAGACCTAATCTCTAGTATATGACATAGAATGTTTGATCTGTATTTTTCATAGTACCGAAGAAAATACTCATGAGTAATGATATGACTACAGTAAAGTCCACGAAATATCGTCGTTGAGCCCCTAAATATCACTTTTAAGCTTAAAAATCAATTTTTGTTCTTTTACAAATAGAAATTAAGAAATGTCTGTCACATGGGGAGGAATAAACGGTTGTTCTAAAACCATCCATTTCAATTCCTCTGCTTGATGTTTCTGTGTCAGGAAATGATTAGGGCGTCTGGTGGCTTGTTTGTTTGCACCTGATAGTGTTTTTATGTTCTTTATCCGTAGTTTGACCTTACGTGTGGTTATGCCCACATAACGAAGTGAACATGGACATGTTATTAAATATGAACATACACAAACAGTAGATATTGGCACTGGAAAACCATGGATACAAACAAAACACACTAATGGAAATACCGAGAAAGTCGTATCAATCAATCAAACATTTGTAGAGCGCACTGCATACCCGTGAGGGTCTCAAGGCGCTGGGGGGGGCGGCGCTTCTGATCGAGCAGCAAGGTCTTGAGTAGCCTCCTGAAGGTCAGCAGGTCTTGGGTCTGTCGTAGGCTCAGTGGGAGGGTGTTCCAGGTCTTGGGGGCGTGGTGGTAGAAGGAGCTCCCGCCGGTGGTTGTTCTTCGGATGCGTCGGACGGTGGCGAGTGCAAGGTCAGCGGAGCGGAGCTGGCGGTTGGGGATGTAGGAGGAAAGTCGTCTGTTGAGGTAGGCTGGGCCGGTCTTGTGGAGAGCCTTGTGTGCGTGGACGAGGAGCTTTAAGGATATCCTCTTGTTGACGGGCAACCAGTGCAGGTTTCTCAGGTGGGGGGTGATGTGGCCGTGCTGTGGTACGTCGAGGATCAGTCGTGCCGAGGCGTTTTGGATGCGTTGCAGTCGTTTGATGAGCTTGGTCGGGGCTCCTGCGTAGCTGGCGTTTTCGTAGTCGAGTCTGCTGCTGACGAGGGCCTGGGTGACTGTTCTTCTTGTATCTGTCGGGATCCACCTGTAGATCTTGCGGAGCATGCAGAGGGTGTTGAAGCAGGAGGAGGAGACGGCGTTGATTTGCTTGGTCATGGAGAGCGTTGAGTCGAGGATGTTTCCCAGGTTGTGTGCGTGGTCGGTGGGTGTCGGAGCTGCCCCCAGTGCCGTCGGCCACCAGGAGTCGTTCCAGACTGAAGGGTTGGAGCCGAGGATGAGGACCTCCGTTTTGTCCGTGTTCAGCTTTAGTCGGGTGATCTTCATCCAGTCGGCGACGGCCTTCATTCCTTCGTAGAGGTTGGCTTTCGCGGTGATTGGGTCCTTGGTGAGGGAGAGGCTCAGTTGAGTGTCGTCGGTGTTGGAGTTTATGTTGAGGTCGTGCTGTCGGGCGACGTGTGCGAGCGGGGCCATGTAAATTTTGAACAGTGTTGGGCTGAGGGAGGATCCCTGGGGTACGCCGCAGATTATCTCGGAGGCTTCGGATTGGAATGGGGGAGGTGGACGCTCTGGGTTCTGCCGGAGAGGAAGGAGGTGGTCCATTCCAGGGCTTTGTCTTGGATCCCTACGGCGTGGAGGCGTGCGCATAGTGTACGGTGGCAGACGGTGTTGGAGAGGTCCAGGAGGATGAGGGCCGCGGTCTCACCACTGTCCAGCAGGGTCCTGATGTCGTCGGTGGCGGCGATGAAGCGGTCTTGGTGCTGGGGTTGCTGCGGAACCCTGACTTGGAAGGGTCCAGGATTCTGTTTTTTACGAGGTATCGGGTTAGCTGTCTGTTGATGATCTTCTCGATGACCTTGGCCGGGAATGGGGCAGAGAGATGGCCCGGAAATTCTTGAGGTCTCTTGGGTTTTTGAGTAGGGCGTTGATCTCGGCGTGTTTCCAGCTCTCTGGGAAGGTTGCGGCCTCTAGGGAGAGATTGATGACGTTGCGCAGGTGGGGTGCAATGGAGTTGCTGGCATTGTTGAAGATGTGGTGTGGGAATGGGTCGGACGGGGAGCCGGAGTGGATTGTGCTCATGGTCGTGATGGTGTCATCGATGCTCCCGCTGGCCCAGGCTAGCAGGGGGTCGTGGTCGATGGTGTGCAGAGAGTCTGCTTTGTTGCTGTCTGTTGAGGCTGTCTGGGTGTTGAAGCTGTTGTGGATGTCTGCTATCTTGTGGTGGAAGAAGGTGGCAAGGGAGTCGCACAGGGCTTGCGACGGCGGGATGTCGGTGTTGGAGAGTTCCTTCACGATGTTGAAGAGCTCCTTGCTATTGTGTGCGTTGTTGTCGAGGCGGTCTTTGAAGGAGGTCCTCTTGGCCGCCCTGATGAAGTGGTGGTGGTTGCGGATGGCGTCCTTGTGTGCTGCGTGGCTGTCCGGAGTTTGTTCACTGTGCCATTCCTTCTCTAGTTTCCGGCAGGCTTGCTTGGAGGCAAGGATTTCTGGGGTGAACCAGCTGTCCCTCTTGCTGGTGTCTCTGTGGGGGGGGTTTCTTCAGCGGGGCGAGGGTGTTGGCGCAGTCCTCGATCCAGCGTCTGAGGCTGTGGGCAGCGTCGTCGGCGTTGGAGGTTTCGTGGGTGGGCTGAGAGCAAGGTTTGCATGTAGTTGGTCTTCGGTGATTTTACTCCAGCAGCGGCGTGGGATCTGTTGGGTGCGGTGGTGTGTGGTGGGTTTCTGGAAGGCGAAGTGGATGCAGCGGTGGTCGGTCCAGAGGAGTTAGGTGGTGTGGCTGACGGAGACGTGCGGGCTTGAGGAGAAGACGGGGTCGAGCGTGTGGCTGGCGGAGTGGGTGGGCGTTGTGACGATTTGCTTTAGTCCGAGGTTGGTGAGGTTATCGATCAGGGTTGTGGAGTTGCTGTCATTGTTGTTCTCAAGGTGAAAGTTCAGGTCTCCGAGGAGGATGTAGTCGGTGGAGGTCAGGGCGTGTGTGCTGATGAAGTCAGCGATGGAGTCTCCGAACTGGGGTCAGGGTCCGGGGGGTCTGTAGACGAGGTTGCCTCTGAGGGTGGGGTTGGGGGTCTCTGTGGATCTGGAAATGCATGTGTTCAGTGGTGCTGAGAGTGTCGTCGGTGCTGGTCGAGACCCTGATGCTGTTCTTGTGGACGATGGCGATTCCTCCTCCGACTCCGTTGGTGCGGTCTCTGCAGGTGAGCTTGTAGCCGTCTGGGATGGCTATGGCGATGTCAGGTGCGGAGGAGTCGTACATCCACGTCTCTGTCAGGAAAGCGACGTCCGGGGATGATGTGTCGAGCAGGTCCCAGAGCTCGACGGCGTGTTTGCGTGCGGAGCGGGTGTTCATTAGAATGCATCGGAGGTGGTTGAGGTCTTTCTTGGCGGGTTGTTCGGCGGCTCTGAGGCTGGTGTAGCTGCAGTTCCGGCAGTTGAAGGGACCGTGTGTGCGTTTCGGGGCAGCCTTGAAGCAGGTGTGGGTCCGTCCGGGGTTGAGAGCGTGGAGTGCGCTGGCATCGTAGCGATGGTGGTCATCGTGGCAGTTGCGGGGACCAGGGGTTCTGGCGCTGGGCACGGTCCGGGCACGGACAGGCTTGCCTTAGGCTTCGCCTCTGGCTCGCCAGTGGCGCGCCCCTGGGCGCGGCCGCCCTATATGGGGATGTGGGAGGGAGGAGCAGCAGGGGGGCAGGGGCAGCGAATGGGCAGTTAGGGGGGCAGGGCCGCGGGGACGCAGCTGCGGGTACGGGAGCGGCGAGTGCACCGAAGGCAACCGGGTACGATCAGGGGCAGCGAGGGGCGAACAAAAGGCAAAAGAGGGCACAGAATGAAGGGGCAACGAGGGGAATGGAAGGCAAGGAAACGGGCACAAATCGGGGGCAGCGAGGGGGAACAGAAGGCAAAAGAGGGCATAGAGTGAAGGGGCCACAAGGTGAACAGAAGGCAACAAAACTGGCACAGATAAGAATGCAGGCACAGGGGGGAGACCGGCAACAGCCGTCACAGACACCAGAAGATAGTATGGGCAGTACAGGGAAAGACAGACAGACAGACAGTGATAAAACCTAAGGCCTACCACTGGCCACCAGGGATGAGGCGCAGGTGGTAGCCTGCGTGTGGAGGAGGGCCTCAACTTCTACAGCAGGGGCAGCTGGGGCAGGGTCAGGACATACAGGCGGAGCTGTGTGGTGGGGTGCGACCTACCAACAAGGTCAAGGGCCGCTCTCCTCACCGCGCAGCGGCCGCCATAAATGGGGATGTGGGAGGAAGGAGCAGCTGGGAGGCAGGGGCAACGAATGGGCAGTGGGGGGCAGGGACGCAGCGGCGGGAACGGGAGCGGCGAGGGCACCGAAGGCAACCGGGCACAATCGGGGGCAGCGAGGGGGAACAGAAGGCAAAAGAGGGCACAGAATGAAGAGGCAACAAGGGGAACAGAAGGCAAGAAACCGGGCACAAATCAGGGGCAGCAAGGGGGAACAGAAGGCAAAAGAGGGCACAGAGTGAAGGGGCAACGAGGGGAGCAGAAGGCAAGAAAACGGGCACAGATAAGAATGCAGGCTTGGGGGGGAAGACCGGCAACAGCGGTCACAGACACCAGAAGACAATATGGGCAGTACAGGGAAAGACAGACCGATAGCGACAGTGATACAAACCTAAGGCCTACCACTGGCCACCAGGGATGAGGCGCAGGTGGTAGCCTGTGGTGGAGTAGGGCCTCAACTTCTACAGCAGCGGCGTGTGTGTCTTTGCTTTTCCTTACAGGTGTCGTCCAAATTCCTGTGACATCTTTCCAAAGTACGAAGCCACAGGTTAATGTAGGTTGTATTAATCCAACCACATATATTGAGTTATTGGACACGTGTATTTCTATACTTATTATTTTTTTCACAACTTTATATGCAGTAGCGATAAAATATCTGGGTCCTGAGGAACGCCGAGATCATATCTAGATCAATGCGGCTGAAACATGTAGACCTGTTTTTTCGGACTAATGCAGTTATTTGATCTAAGCTGCATATGCACTGGTTTTATATTTGACACCGGGATAGATCAAATTAAAGGTGTTTTCTTCATGGTAGCCAATTTTAAATCACTTTTCACTTTATCACAGCACGCACTGCAACCTTTATCCGAAACATCCATATTGCTTTGCTTCTAGTGGATTCTAGTAGATCCTAGTCTTGATCACCTAAAACATCCCTGAGCTCCTCCCTCCTAGGGAGGTGGTTGTAGCCCTTGGTTGCACCAGGTTTTGCAACCAAGAGGAGATCCCAGATGATGAAGCATGCCACTTCGGTGGGTGATGGGATTCCGTCCTCTATAAAGGACTCCCCTCAGACTTAAGAGGGACTCGTAAACCTGTACTGTTTGTGCTCCCGAGCTTGTTGAAGCTGAGCTAGACCCGCGGATTTTCTTAGGTATGTTTCAGTATTGTATTTGGGGATTGAATCCCTGCTGGTCTCTAAACATTCCCCTTAGACCCTCTATTAGAAGTGTTTTTGTGATTCTGCAGAAAGTTACCCTATCTTTTTATTTGGGCTCTTTATTCCTCATCCCTGAATCTTTGCAGCCCCTCCCCTTGTCTTCTAAAGCTTAAACCAGTGCTCTGATCAGCACAGAATGTAGAGGGTCTGCTAGCTCATCCTTACTCCGTGCATGTTAAGTTGTGCCAGTGTGCGTGCATGTGCACCCCATGCTACTGGAGTGGGTTTGGTATTGGAGGTACTGCTGCACCAAGTGCTGCTAGCTGAATAATAATCTCCCACCAACTCCCCAGATCAACTCTAGTTCTGTGGAGACTAGGATTGGTTCATGGTCTGCTGGGCTGTGTGGTGCCCTCCACCCCACTTTATCGGCCAAGACAGCCCACCAGCTCCTGCAACAGATGCATGTGCGGAGCATAACTGTGCAGCTCTGTCCTGTCCTTCAAACGGCCTGCATGTTTAGACCTTTCCCTGCTCATGATTGTGGTCTTCTTTGTGTATTTATATGGTATTTCTGTAGAGCAAACCTATCTGACCGCTGTACATAGTCCAAGATCAGCATAAAGTCAAAGTCATAGGAGAGGAAGGTGCGTTTTGGACGATTAATGCATTGTGATGTAGTGTTCTTTATAGAGGAGAGCCGTCAACCTAAATTGGAGCTGTGTTGGAGTGGTCCTGTTGGATACAGGGATTTTGTTCCAGATCCATTTCCGATTCTGAATAGATGTAAAAAACCTGGTGTCTTGTTTTTTCTTTTTTACACTTCGTCTGCGGTCTGATGGTCTCCTGGCTGTGGGTGTGCGAGAACCATCAAAAGGAAAGGAGGAAGGTTGAAGCAGTGATTCATTCAGCTTCCAAAAAAAGCAATCTAATAATCAGGAGGAGGAATTAATCACATGCGTCAGTGGACCAGAGTCTCAAAGAGATTGTTTCGGAGACTCTCACCCACACTTTCGCAGTTTGTGGTGTATAATTCATCTCCGCTTGTGTGGCTTTGTGGATAGTGTTATCATTGAGTCAGTCACTTTATTGCTACAAGTGACTCCATCATCCTCCACCAGGAGGGAGACTGTCTGGGGTTTTACAGCAGTGAAGAGATAAAATGAACTGCTCTCCTACACCGGAAACTTTATTGAACACAATCAACCAGGAAAGGGATAAGAATAAAAGAAAGAAAACTGTGTTAAGTGGATAAGTAACTGATCTACAAGACCTCGTGGCCAGGTCGACATGTTTCGGCCGTGCAAGTTGCCCCTATGGGTCTACTGGCCTTCTTCATGACCAAAGAAACGAAGGGGCAAACAAATCTGGGCACTCCACATGTAGTGTGTGTAAGTACATTCTCTTGCTCTTCTTCGTCAATGAGCCTATTTAGTTCATGACTGGGTGGAGTCATAGGCACCAATGTTGGCCCATAACTAAAGGGAAACAAGAAGATACATCGAAATATTGCAATTACTGTGTTTGTTATTATGAGCCGTTTCCCTTTATACCCATTGTGACACTAAACGATAAGAAAAGCAGAAAATATGCCTATCAAAACATATGCAAAGAAACAAACAACAGGAGTGTACCCGTTATCCCAGCAGAGACCGGGCGATAATGTTTAACAAAACAACAATGT